>NW_028135841.1:0-326000 GCF_964662115.1 Mustela nivalis
CAAGGCAACTTCCCATGTGGAGGCGAGAGGAGTTCTGTTCCGTGCCTCAGGAAAGCCCCATACCCTGTTCTTCGAACCACAGCCTCTGAGGAGTGACACCTGGAAACCAAAGCAAGAGTTGAGACTACGGCCTAAAGGCCTGTCCGGCTCAACCTTCTATCTCTGTTGACATCTGTGTGCATGCATTCATGGATGTAGCTGCTCAGCTTGTGTCCGAATGCCCCTGTGAGTCCAGTGAGGCTCCCAGTAGTGGGATGTCCTCGGAGGCCTTGAGGTTTCTCATATTCTGGAGGTGTGTGGCCAAGGGAATGGACACAGTTTCCCAGGAGAGAGCAGGCACGGTCCTGTGGTATGGCTCCAGAGGACCCAGCCTAGAGGCTGTGTTTGCCAGGGCTGTGGGGACAGATGTCTGAAAAAGCAAACTTGGCTCAGCTAGGGGCCAATGTAATGGCAGGCCTGATCTCTAGTCCGTGAGGGGAGATCCTCTGGAAATCAAAGTAGGGCAAGTGGGAGGCAGTCACTCAGGATTTTGTCTCTAGGTGTTTCGTTTACAGTGTCCGGTCAGGGTAGGGGTTGTCTCAGAGGCCGAGGAAGAGCCTTCCTCTCGGGGGATTGTCCAAGCTCCCAAGTGTTGGTGTTCATTCTGTGGGAATGAAGAGTACTGTTTTCTGCCACAGGGGACCCCCCAGGAGAGGGACTCTAGAGCACAGCATTGGGTTCCCTCAACTGGAATAAACACCATCTAGTTAGTCCTGGGTGCCTATGGGCATGGCAAGCCACATATGCGGGCTCTTGGTCCAGTCACTGAGAGGCGTTACTTGAATAAGGTACTCACGCTGAGGGTCACAATGTGTGTTTGTGCCCAAGGCGGCCCTCACGCTTGGGCGTGGCCTCATGGGCCATGCCGTTTTCTCCTACACTGAAGGTTTGACTCACTGCCAGCAGCAAGGTTTCTTGCCATGGGGAAGGAGGGGTTCTGACTTGTGCATCATGTTAACCCCTGTGCAGGGATTGGAGATAAGGTCAAGGTTCCGATGACTGAAAACCCAGGTTGGGAATGGATGGTGGCCTAAGGCAGTGGCGGGTCCAATGTGCTGGGTGTGCAGCCAGCTGTGTAGGTGTCTGTTGGAAGGTCTGGGCTCAGGCTATTTGCGACAGAGCATCACTGTTTAAGGTAGCCTATGCAATTGGGGTGTTGCCGAGGGCCAAGCAGTTTGATCCTCATTTGGAGTTTCTGGGCAGCGCCATAGACAATGTTTTTCTCCTGGGAGGCAGGCACAGTGCTTCATTGTGGCCCCAGAATTCCCAGTAGGGAGGCTTTGTGGGCCAGGAGTGTGAGTATGGAAGTCTGAAAACACAAGCTAGTGTGAGGATTGGAGCCAAGGGCAGAGCAGGCCCACTCTGCAGAGGCTGAATCAAAATCTCCTGCATCTGAAGTCAGGCTGAGGATCAGACGTTGGCTGAGGCTGGAGTATGTGTCCATGATGGCACTTTCATGAAGTGGGGGCCTCATGAGGCCAAGGAAGTTTGCCCACGCTGAGTTTGGAGGTTGCCCCAAACCACAAGGTTTCCTTGTGCGGGACATTCGAGTCCTGTTGCATGGCTCCAGGACATACCATTTGGAAGGACTGGAGAGCAGGGTTCGAAGGATGGATCCCTGTACAGCATGCCTCGCATTCCCATTGGCTATTAGCGACAAGATATGTTTGATCTGCTGCCTCTGGAACACGCGACCCAGGGGGCTGAGTTGAAATGGCCTCTCCTGAGGATGCGTCATAATGTGCGCTTGGGTCCATGGAGACCTTGGAATGTGCTGGTTGTTCAGTGGCCCTGCGGAACTCTCCTACCTGAAGTGTTTGATACATCTCAGTAAGAAAGCTGCCCATGTGGAGATGAGAGAGGTTTGGTTTGGTGCCTCAGAAAAGCCCCATGTGCTGGTCTACGAAAACAGTCCTCTCAGAACGGAAACATGGAAACCAAAGCTAAGGTTCAGATTAGGGCCTGGGGGCCTGTCCATTTCAACCTTCTGTCTCTGGGGACACTGTCTGAGAGTCTAAGTGGAGATAGTTGCTCCGCTGGTGTCAGAGAGCCCCTCTTAGTCCAGGGTGGCCTATACTATTGATGGCCTCAGGGACCTTGGAGCTTTTCCCTAACCTGTAGGTTTGTGGTCAATGGATTGGGCAAACTTTCCTTGGAGAGGGCAGGCACAATCTTTCGCTTTTTGGTCCAGAGGCCCTAGCCTGGATGTTGTGTGGGTCCAGGCTGTGGGCACAGAAGTCTGAATACACAAACTCAGCTTATGAGTGGCGCCTAGGGTATGGCAGGCCGGATGTACAGCCCGAGAGGGAGCTCCTGGGCCTCTGAAACAAGGGCGAGTGGGAGGCGTTCCTTCAGGCTTTTGTCTCTGGATGTTGTGTCCGGGATAGCCGTGGATTGGAGCGGTGGCCTCAGGTATTGTGGACGAGTATCCCTCTCTGGGGATTTGTCCCAGCTCCCAAGAGTTTGGGGTCATTTTGTGGGAAGGGTGGAGTAGTGTTGTCT
This sequence comes from Mustela nivalis, assembly GCF_964662115.1. NCBI lineage: Eukaryota > Metazoa > Chordata > Mammalia > Carnivora > Mustelidae > Mustela > Mustela nivalis. The sequence continues at coordinate 2,542 of NW_028135841.1, forward strand.
GGCTCATCGGTCTCTCCAAGAAAGGGATTCCAGAGCAGAGCTCCAGGTACGGGCGGGGCGACTGGAAAATTCAAACCGTGGTGAGGATTGGGTGCATAGGGGCTTGGCAAGCCCCATATGTGGGCTCTTGGTCCAGGCCCTGACAGGCCTTTCTTTGACATGGGGCTCATGCTGAGGGTCACAGTGTGAATTTGTGCCCAAGCAGGACTCAAGTTTGGGCGTGGCATCAGGGGCCATGAAGGTTTCTCCCACCCTGAAGGTGTGACTCCATGCCAAGAGCAAGCTTGACAGCCATGGGGAAGGAGGAGTTCTGTTTTGTGCTTGCTATACCCAGCTGTGTGGAGAATTGATATAATGTCTAGGTTCAGATATCTGAAAACCAAGGTAAGGATGAGGTGACGGCATAAGACCATGGCGTGTCCGAAGTGCTGGGTGTACGGCCAGCTGTCTCCTTGTCTGTCTGGACATCTGGCTTCAGGCTGTGTCAGGCAGAGCATGAGTGCCCAGAGCAGCCTATCCAGTTCGGGTACCGTCGAGGCCCGAGCAGGTTGATCCTCATCTGGGTTTTCTGGAGAGCCCCACAGGGAAACGTTTTTCTTCCGTTGGGCAGACACTGGGCTGGGTTTTGGTTCTGGAGTTCCTATTCCGGAGGGCTTGTTTGCCAGGAGTGTGAGGAAGGAAGTCTGAAAACACAAGCTAGCGTGAGGTTTGGGACCGAGGGCACGGCAGGCCCACTCTGCAGAGGCTGAATCAAGATCTCCTGCACTGAGGTCATGTCAACTATGAGACGTGCCTCAGGCTAGAGTTCTTGTCCAGCATGGCCTCGTCCTGAAGTGTGTGGGGGCTTCATGAGGCCAGAAATTTTTGCCTACGATGGGATTTGTGAACTGTTCCAAAACTGAAGGTTACGTTCTGCACGACAGTCGAGTCCTATTGGATGGTTCCAAGAGGCCCCATATGGAAAGACTCGAGAGCAGGTGTCTAAGCATGGATGCCTGGGAACGCCACCTCATATTCCCACTCTTTAGTCAGGACAAGGCAGGCTCAATCTGCGGGCTCCTGGGTGAGCTACCCAGAGGGGAGAGTTGAAATGGTCTCTCCTGAAGATGAGGCCTACTGTGGCTTGGTGGCCTGGGAGACCTTGGAATGTGGAGGTGGCTCAAGGACTCTGCAGGATTCTCCAACATGAGGTGTTTGACACGGCTCCAACAAGGAAACTTCCCATGTGGAGACGAGAGGAGTTCTGTTCCGTGCCTCAGGAAAGCCCCGTACCCTGTTCTTCAAACCAAAGCCTCTAAGGAGTGACACCTGGAAACCAAAGCAAGAGTTGAGACTACGGCCTAAAGGCCTGTCCGGCTCAACCTTCTATCTCTGTTGACATCTGTGTGCATGCATTCATGGATGTAGCTGCTCAGCTTGTGTCCGAATGCCCCTGTGAGTCCAGTGAGGCTCCCAGTAGTGGGATGTCCTCGGAGGCCTTGAGGTTTCTCATATTCTGGAGGTGTGTGTCCAAAGGAATGGACACAGTTTCCCAGGAGAGAGCAGGCACGGTCCTGTGGTATGGCTCCAGAGGACCCAGCCTAGAGGCTGTGTTTGCCAGGGCTGTGGGGACAGATGTCTGAAAAAGCAAACTTGGCTCAGCTAGGGGCCAATGTAATGGCAGGCCTGATCTCTAGTCCGTGAGGGGAGATCCTCTGGAAATCAAAGTAGGGCAAGTGGGAGGCAGTCACTCAGGATTTTGTCTCTGGGTGTTGCGTTTACAGTGTCCGGTCAGGGTAGGGGTTGTCTCAGAGGCCGAGGAAGAGCCTTCCTCTCGGGGGATTGTCCAAGCTCCCAAGTGTTGGTGTTCATTCTGTGGGAATGAAGAGTACTGTTTTCTGCCACAGGGGACCCCCCAGGAGAGGGACTCTAGAGCACAGCATTGGGTTCCCTCAACTGGAATAAACACCATCTAGTTAGTCCTGGGTGCCTATGGGCATGGCAAGCCACATATGCGGGCTCTTGGTCCAGTCACTGAGAGGCGTTACTTGAATAAGGTACTCACGCTGAGGGTCACAATGTGTGTTTGTGCCCAAGGCGGCCCTCACGCTTGGGCGTGGCCTCATGGGCCATGCCGTTTTCTCCTACACTGAAGGTATGACTCACTGCCAGCAGCAAGGTTTCTTGCCATGGGGAAGGAGGGGTTCTGACTTGTGCATCATGTTAACCCCTGTGCAGGGATTGGAGATAAGGTCAAGGTTCCGATGACTGAAAACCCAGGTTGGGAATGGATGGTGGCCTAAGGCAGTGGCGGGTCCAATGTGCTGGGTGTGCAGCCAGCTGTGTCGGTGTCTGTTGGAAGGTCTGGGCTCAGGCTATTTGCGACAGAGCATCACTGTTTAAGGTAGCCTATGCAATTGGGGTGTTGCCGAGGGCCAAGCAGTTTGATCCTCATTTGGGGTTTCTGGGCAGCGCCATAGACAATGTTTTTCTCCTGGGAGGCAGGCACAGTGCTTCATTGTGGCCCCAGAATTCCCAGTAGGGAGGCTTTGTGGGCCAGGAGTGTGAGTATGGAAGTCTGAAAACACAAGCTAGTGTGAGGATTGGAGCCAAGGGCAGAGCAGGCCCACTCTGCAGAGGCTGAATCAAAATCTCCTGCATCTGAAGTCAGGCTGAGGATCAGACGTTGGCTGAGGCTGGAGTATGTGTCCATGATGGCACCTTCATGAAGTGGGGGCCTCATGAGGCCAAGGAAGTTTGCCCACGCTGAGTTTGGAGGTTGCCCCAAACCACAAGGTTTCCTTGTGCGGGACATTCGAGTCCTGTTGCATGGCTCCAGGACATACCATTTGGAAGGACTGGAGAGCAGGGTTCGAAGGATGGATCCCTGTACAGCATGCCTCGCATTCCCATTGGCTATTAGCGACAAGATATGTTTGATCTGCTGCCTCTGGAACACGCGACCCAGGGGGCTGAGTTGAAATGGCCTCTCCTGAGGATGCGTCATAATGTGCGCTTGGGTCCATGGAGACCTTGGAATGTGCTGGTTGTTCAGTGGCCCTGCGGAACTCTCCTACCTGAAGTGTTTGATACATCTCAGTAAGAAAGCTGCCCATGTGGAGATGAGAGAGGTTTGGTTTGGTGCCTCAGAAAAGCCCCATGTGCTGGTCTACGAAAACAGTCCTCTGAGAACGGAAACATGGAAACCAAAGCTAAGGTTCAGATTAGGGCCTGGGGGCCTGTCCATTTCAACCTTCTGTCTCTGGGGACACTGTCTGAGAGTCTAAGTGGAGATAGTTGCTCCGCTGGTGTCAGAGAGCCCCTCTTAGTCCAGGGTGGCCTATACTATTGATGGCCTCAGGGACCTTGGAGCTTTTCCCTAACCTGTAGGTTTGTGGTCAATGGATTGGGCAAACTTTCCTTGGAGAGGGCAGGCACAATCTTTCGCTTTTTGGTCCAGAGGCCCTAGCCTGGATGTTGTGTGGGTCCAGGCTGTGGGCACAGAAGTCTGAATACACAAACTCAGCTTATGAGTGGCGCCTAGGGTATGGCAGGCCGGATGTACAGCCCGAGAGGGAGCTCCTGGGCCTCTGAAACAAGGGCGAGTGGGAGGCGTTCCTTCAGGCTTTTGTCTCTGGATGTTGTGTCCGGGATAGCCGTGGATTGGAGCGGTGGCCTCAGGTATTGTGGACGAGTATCCCTCTCTGGGGATTTGTCCCAGCTCCCAAGAGTTTGGGGTCATTTTGTGGGAAGGGTGGAGTCGTGTTGTCTGGCTCATCGGTCTCTCCAAGAAAGGGATTCCAGAGCAGAACTCCAGGTACGGGCGGGGCGACTGGAAAATTCAAACCGTGGTGAGGATTGGGTGCATAGGGGCTTGGCAAGCCCCATATGTGGGCTCTTGGTCCAGGCCCTGACAGGCCTTTCTTTGACATGGGGCTCATGCTGAGGGTCACAGTGTGAATTTGTGCCCAAGCAGGACTCAAGTTTGGGCGTGGCATCAGGGGCCATGAAGGTTTCTCCCACCCTGAAGGTGTGACTCCATGCCAAGAGCAAGCTTGACAGCCATGGGGAAGGAGGAGTTCTGTTTTGTGCTTGCTATACCCAGCTGTGTGGAGAATTGATATAATGTCTAGGTTCAGATATCTGAAAACCAAGGTAAGGATGAGGTGACGGCATAAGACCATGGCGTGTCCGAAGTGCTGGGTGTACGGCCAGCTGTCTCCTTGTCTGTCTGGACATCTGGCTTCAGGCTGTGTCAGGCAGAGCATGAGTGCCCAGAGCAGCCTATCCAGTTCGGGTACCGTCGAGGCCCGAGCAGGTTGATCCTCATCTGGGTTTTCTGGAGAGCCCCACAGGGAAACGTTTTTCTTCCGTTGGGCAGACACTGGGCTGGGTTTTGGTTCTGGAGTTCCTATTCCGGAGGGCTTGTTTGCCAGGAGTGTGAGGAAGGAAGTCTGAAAACACAAGCTAGCGTGAGGTTTGGGACCGAGGGCACGGCAGGCCCACTCTGCAGAGGCTGAATCGAGATCTCCTGCACTGAGGTCATGTCAACTATGAGACGTGCCTCAGGCTAGAGTTCTTGTCCAGCATGGCCTCGTCCTGAAGTGTGTGGGGGCTTCATGAGGCCAGAAATTTTTGCCTACGATGGGATTTGTGAACTGTTCCAAAACTGAAGGTTACCTTCTGCACGACAGTCGAGTCCTATTGGATGGTTCCAAGAGGCCCCATATGGAAAGACTCGAGAGCAGGTGTCTAAGCATGGATGCCTGGGAACGCCACCTCATATTCCCACTCTTTAGTCAGGACAAGGCAGGCTCAATCTGCGGGCTCCTGGGTGAGCTACCGAGAGGGGAGAGTTGAAATGGTCTCTCCTGAAGATGAGGCCTACTGTGGCTTGGTGGCCTGGGAGACCTTGGAATGTGGAGGTGGCTCAAGGACTCTGCAGGATTCTCCAACATGAGGTGTTTGACACGGCTCCAACAAGGAAACTTCCCATGTGGAGACGAGAGGAGTTCTGTTCCGTGCCTCAGGAAAGCCCCGTACCCTGTTCTTCAAACCAAAGCCTCTAAGGAGTGACACCTGGAAACCAAAGCAAGAGTTGAGACTACGGCCTAAAGGCCTGTCCGGCTCAACCTTCTATCTCTGTTGACATCTGTGTGAATGCATTCATGGATGTAGCTGCTCAGCTTGTGTCCGAATGCCCCTGTGAGTCCAGTGAGGCTCCCAGTAGTGGGATGTCCTCGGAGGCCTTGAGGTTTCTCATATTCTGGAGGTGTGTGTCCAAAGGAATGGACACAGTTTCCCAGGAGAGAGCAGGCACGGTCCTGTGGTATGGCTCCAGAGGACCCAGCCTAGAGGCTGTGTTTGCCAGGGCTGTGGGGACAGATGTCTGAAAAAGCAAACTTGGCTCAGCTAGGGGCCAATGTAATGGCAGGCCTGATCTCTAGTCCGTGAGGGGAGATCCTCTGGAAATCAAAGTAGGGCAAGTGGGAGGCAGTCACTCAGGATTTTGTCTCTGGGTGTTTCGTTTACAGTGTCCGGTCAGGGTAGGGGTTGTCTCAGAGGCCGAGGAATAGCCTTCCTCTCGGGGGATTGTCCAAGCTCCCAAGTGTTGGTGTTCATTCTGTGGGAATAAAGAGTACTGTTTTCTGCCACAGGGGACCCCCCAGGAGAGGGACTCTAGAGCACAGCATTGGGTTCCCTCAACTGGAATAAACACCATCTAGTTAGTCCTGGGTGCCTATGGGCATGGCAAGCCACATATGCGGGCTCTTGGTCCAGTCACTGAGAGGCGTTACTTGAATAAGGTACTCACGCTGAGGGTCACAATGTGTGTTTGTGCCCAAGGCGGCCCTCACGCTTGGGCGTGGCCTCATGGGCCATGCCGTTTTCTCCTACACTGAAGGTTTGACTCACTGCCAGCAGCAAGGTTTCTTGCCATGGGGAAGGAGGGGTTCTGACTTGTGCATCATGTTAACCCCTGTGCAGGGATTGGAGATAAGGTCAAGGTTCCGATGACTGAAAACCCAGGTTGGGAATGGATGGTGGCCTAAGGCAGTGGCGGGTCCAATGTGCTGGGTGTGCAGCCAGCTGTGTCGGTGTCTGTTGGAAGGTCTGGGCTCAGGCTATTTGCGACAGAGCATCACTGTTTAAGGTAGCCTATGCAATTGGGGTGTTGCCGAGGGCCAAGCAGTTTGATCCTCATTTGGGGTTTCTGGGCAGCGCCATAGACAAGGTTTTCTCCTGGGAGGCAGGCACAGTGCTTCATTGTGGCCCCAGAATTCCCAGTAGGGAGGGTTTGTGGGCCAGGAGTGTGAGGACGGAAGTCTGAAAACACAAGTTAGTGTGAGGATTGGAGCCAAGGGCAGAGCAGGCCCACTCTGCAGAGGCTGAATCAAAATCTCCTGCATCTGAAGTCAGGCTGAGGATCAGACGTTGGCTGAGGCTGGAGTATGTGTCCATGATGGCACCTTCATGTAGTGGGGGCCTCATGAGGCCAAGGAAGTTTTCCCATGCTGAGTTTGGAGGTTGCCCCAAACCACAAGGTTTCCTTCTGTGGGACATTCGAGTCCTGTTGCATGGCTCCAGGACATACCATACGGAAGGACTGGAGAGCAGGGTTCGAAGGATGGATCCCTGTACAGCATGCCTCGCATTCCCATTGGCTATTAGCGACAAGATATGTTTGATCTGCTGCCTCTGGAACACGCGACCCAGGGGGCTGAGTTGAAATGGCCTCTCCTGAGGATGCGTCATAATGTGCGTTTGGGTCCATGGAGACCTTGAAATGTGCTGGTTGTTCAGTGGCCCTGCGGAACTCTCCTACCTGAAGTGTTTGATACTTCCCAGTAAGAAAGCTGCCCATGTGGAGATGAGAGAGGTTTGGTTTGGTGCCTCAGAAAAGCCCCATGTGCTGGTCTACGAAAACAGTCCTCTGAGAACGGAAACATGGAAACCAAAGCTAAGGTTCAGATTAGGGCCTGGGGGCCTGTCCATTTCAACCTTCTGTCTCTGGGGACACTGTCTGAGAGTCTAAGTGGAGATAGTTGCTCCGCTGGTGTCAGAGAGCCCCTCTTAGTCCAGGGTGGCCTATACTATTGATGGCCTCAGGGACCTTGGAGCTTTTCCCTAACCTGTAGGTTTGTGGTCAATGGATTGGGCAAACTTTCCTTGGAGAGGGCAGGCACAATCTTTCGCTTTTTGGTCCAGAGGCCCTAGCCTGGATGTTGTGTGGGTCCAGGCTGTGGGCACAGAAGTCTGAATACACAAACTCAGCTTATGAGTGGCGCCTAGGGTATGGCAGGCCGGATGTACAGCCCGAGAGGGAGCTCCTGGGCCTCTGAAACAAGGGCGAGTGGGAGGCGTTCCTTCAGGTTTTTGTCCCTGGATGTTGTGTCCGTGATAGCCGTGGATTGGAGCGGTGGCCTCAGGTACTGTGGACGAGTATCCCTCTCTGGGGATTTGTCCCAGCTCCCAAGAGTTTGGGGTCATTTTGTGGGAAGGGTGGAGTCGTGTTGTCTGGCTCATGGGTCTCTCCAAGAAAGGGATTCCAGAGCAGAGCTCTAGGTACGGGCGGGGCGACTGGAAAATTCAAACCGTGGTGAGGATTGGGTGCATAGGGGCTTGGCAAGCCCCATATGTGGGCTCTTGGTCCAGGCCCTGACAGGCCTTTCTTTGACATGGGGCTCATGCGGAGGGTCACAGTGTGAATTTGTGCCCAAGCAGCACTCAAGTTTGGGCGTGGCATCAGGGGCCATGAAGGTTTCTCCCACCCTGAAGGTGTGACTCCATGCCAAGAGCAAGCTTGACAGCCATGGGGAAGGAGGAGTTCTGTTTTGTGCTTGCTATACCCAGATGTGTGGAGAATTGTTATAATGTCTAGGTTCAGATATCTGAAAACCAATGTTAGGATGAGGTGACGGCATAAGACCATGGCGTGTCCGAAGTGCTGGGTGTGCGGCCAGCTGTCTCCTTGTCTGTCTGGACGTCTGGCTTCAGGCTGTGTCAGGCAGAGCATGAGTGCCCAGAGCAGCCTATCCAGTTCGGGTACCGTCGAGGCCCGAGCAGGTTGATCCTCATCTGGGTTTTCTGGAGAGCCCCACAGGGAAACGTTTTTCTTCCGTTGGGCAGACACTGGGCTGGGTTTTGGTTCTGGAGTTCCTAGTCCGGAGGGCTTGTTTGCCAGGAGTGTGAGGAAGGAAGTCTGAAAACACAAGCTAGCGTGAGCTTTGGGACCGAGGGCACGGCAGGCCCACTCTGCAGAGGCTGAATCGAGATCTCCTGCACTGAGGTCATGTCAACTATGAGACGTGCCTCAGGCTAGAGTTTTTGTCCAGCATGGCCTCTTCCTGAAGGGTGTGGGGGCTTCATGAGGCCAGAAAGTTTTGCCTACGATGGGATTTGTGAACTGCTCCAAAACTGAAAATTACCTTCTACACGACAGTCGAGTCCTATTGGATGGTTCCAAGAGGCCCCATATGGAAAGACTCGAGAGCAGGTGTCTAAGCATGGATGCCTGGGAACGCCACTCTTTAGTCAGGACAAGGCAGGCTCAATCTGCGGGCTCCTGGGTGAGCTACCCAGAGGGGAGAGTTGAAATGGTCTCTCCTGAAGATGAGTCCTACTGTGGCTTGGTGGCCTGGGAGACCTTGGAATGTGGAGGTGGCTCAGGGACTCTGCAGGATTCTCCAACATGAGGTGTTTGACACGGCTCCAACAAGGAAACTTCCCATGTGGAGACGAGAGGAGTTCTGTTCCGTGCCTCAGGAAAGCCCCATACCCTGTTCTTCGAACCTAAGCCTCTGAGGAGTGACACCTAGAAACCAAAGCAAGAGTTGAGACTACGGCCTAAAGGCCTGTCCGGCTCAACCTTCTATCTCTGTTGACATCTGTGTGCATGCATTCATGGATGTAGCTGCTCAGCTTGTGTCCGAATGCCCCTGTGAGTCCAGTGAGGCTCCCAGTAATGGGATGTCCTCGGAGGCCTTGAGGTTTCTCATATTCTGGAGGTGTGTGGCCAAAGGAATGGACACAGTTTGCCAGGAGAGAGCAGGCACGGTCCTGTGGTATGGCTCCAGAGGACCCAGCCTAGAGGCTGTGTTTGCCAGGGCTGTGGGGACAGATGTCTGAAAAAGCAAACTTGGCTCAGCTAGGGGCCAATGTAATGGCAGGCCTGATCTCTAGTCCGTGAGGGGAGATCCTCTGGAAATCAAAGTAGGGCAAGTGGGAGGCAGTCACTCAGGATTTTGTCTCTGGGTGTTGCGTTTACAGTGTCCGGTCAGGGTAGGGGTTGTCTCAGAGGCCGAGGAAGAGCCTTCCTCTCGGGGGATTGTCCAAGCTCCCAAGTGTTTGTGTTCATTCTGTGGGAATGAAGAGTACTGTTTTCTGCCACAGGGGAACCCCCAGGAGAGGGACTCTAGAGCACAGCAGTGGGTTCCCTCAACTGGAATACACACCATCTAGTTAGTCCTGGGTGCCTATGGGCATGGCAAGCCACATATGCGGGCTCTTGGTCCAGTCACTGAGAGGCGTTACTTGAATAAGGTACTCACGCTGAGGGTCACAATGTGTGTTTGTGCCCAAGGCGGCCCTCACGCTTGGGCGTGGCCTCATGGGCCATGCCGTTTTCTCCTACACTGAAGGTTTGACTCACTGCCAGCAGCAAGGTTTCTTGCCATGGGGAAGGAGGGGTTCTGACTTGTGCATCAGGTTCCCCCCTGTGCAGGGATTGGAGATAAGGTCTAGGTTCCGATGACTGAAAACCCAGGTTGGGAATGGATGGTGGCCTAAGGCAGTGGCGGGTCCAATGTGCTGGGTGTGCAGCCAGCTGTGTCGGTGTCTGTTGGAAGGTCTGGGCTCAGGCTATTTGCGACAGAGCATCACTGTTTAAGGTAGCCTATGCAATTGGGGTGTTGCCGAGGGCCAAGCAGTTTGATCCTCATTTGGGGTTTCTGGGCAGCGCCATAGACAAGGTTTTTCTCCTGGGAGGCAGACACAGTGCTTCATAGTGGCCCCAGAATTCCCAGTAGGGAGGGTTTGTGGGCCAGGAGTGTGAGGACGGAAGTCTGAAAACACAAGCTAGTGTGAGGATTGGAGCCAAGGGCAGAGCAGGCCCACTCTGCAGAGGCTGAATCAAAATCTCCTGCATCTGAAGTCAGGCTGAGGATCAGACGTTGGCTGAGCCTGGAGTATGTGTCCATGATGGCACCTTCATGAAGTGGGTGCCTCATGAAGCCAAGGAAGTTTGCCCACGCTGAGTTTGGAGGTTGCCCCAAACCACAAGGTTTCCTTCTGCGGGACATTCGAGTCCTGTTGCATGGCTCCAGGACATACCATATGGAAGGACTGGAGAGCAGGGTTCGAAGGATGGATCCCTGTACAGCATGCCTCGCATCCCCATTGGCTATTAGCGACAAGATATGTTTGATCTGCTGCCTCTGGAACACGCGACCCAGGGGGCTTAGTTGAAATGGCCTCTCCTGAGGATGCGTCATAATGTGCGTTTGGGTCCATGGAGACCTTGGAATGTGCTGGTTGTTCAGTGGCCCTGCGGAACTCTCCTACCTGAAGTCTTGATACATGCCAGTAAGAAAGCTGCCCATGTGGAGATGAGAGATGTTTGGTTTGGTGCCTCAGAAAAGCCACATGTGCTGGAATACGAAAACAGTCCTCTGAGAACGGAAACATGGAAACCAAAGCTAAGGTTCAGATTAGGGCCTGGGGGCCTGTCCATTTCAACCTTCTGTCTCTGGGGACACTGTGTGAGAGTCTAAGTGGAGATAGTTGCTCCGCTGGTGTCAGAGAGCCCCTCTTAGTCCAGGGTGGCCTATACTATTGATGGCCTCAGGGACCTTGGAGCTTTTCCCTAACCTGTAGGGTTGTGGTCCATGGATTGGGCACATTTTCCATGGAGAGGGCAGGCACAATCTTTCGCTGTTTGGTCCAGAGGCCCTAGCCTGGATGTTGTGTGGGTCCAGGCTGTGGGCACAGAAGTCTGAATACACAAACTCAGCTTATGAGTGGCACCTAGGGTATGGTAGGCCGGATGTACAGCCCGAGAGGGAGCTCCTGGGCCTCTGAAACAAGGGCGATTGGGAGGCGTTCCTTCAGGCTTTTGTCCCTGGATGTTGTGTCCGTGATAGCCGTGGATTGGAGCGGTGGCCTCAGGTACTGTGGACGAGTATCCCTCTCTGGGGATTTGTCCCAGCTCCCAAGAGTTTGGGGTCATTTTGTGGGAAGGGTGGAGTCGTGTTGTCTGGCTCATGGGTCTCTCCAAGAAAGGGATTCCAGAGCAGAGCTCTAGGTACGGGCGGGGCGACTGGAAAATTCAAACCGTGGTGAGGATTGGGTGCATAGGGGCTTGGCAAGCCCCATATGTGGGCTCTTGGTCCAGGCCCTGACAGGCCTTTCTTTGACATGGGGCTCATGCGGAGGGTCACAGTGTGAATTTGTGCCCAAGCAGCACTCAAGTTTGGGCGTGGCATCAGGGGCCATGAAGGTTTCTCCCACCCTGAAGGTGTGACTCCATGCCAAGAGCAAGCTTGACAGCCATGGGTAGGAGGAGTTCTGTTTTGTGCTTGCTATACCCAGATGTGTGGAGAATTGTTATAATGTCTAAGTTCAGATATCTGAAAACCAAAGTTAGGATGAGGTGACGGCATAAGACCATGGCGTGTCCGAAGTGCTGGGTGTGCGGCCAGCTGTCTCCTTGTCTGTCTGGACGTCTGGCTTCAGGCTGTGTCAGGCAGAGCATGAGTGCCCAGAGCAGCCTATCCAGTTCGGGTACCGTCGAGGCCCGAGCAGGTTGATCCTCATCTGGGTTTTCTGGAGAGCCCCACAGGGAAACGTTTTTCTTCCGTTGGGCAGACACTGGGCTGGGTTTTGGTTCTGGAGTTCCTAGTCCGGAGGGCTTGTTTGCCAGGAGTGTGAGGACGGAAGTCTGAAAACACAAGCTAGTGTGAGGATTGGAGCCAAGGGCAGAGCAGGCCCACTCTGCAGAGGCTGAATCAAAATCTCCTGCATCTGAAGTCAGGCTGAGGATCAGACGTTGGCTGAGGCTGGAGTATGTGTCCATGATGGCACCTTCATGAAGTGGGGGCCTCATGAGGCCAAGGAAGTTTTCCCACGCTGAGTATGGAGGTTGCCCCAAAACACAAGGTTTCCTTCTGCGGGACATTCGAGTCCTGTTGCATGGCTCCAGGACATACCATATGGAAGGACTGGAGAGCAGGGTTCGAAGGATGGATCCCTGTACAGCATGCCTCGCATTCCCATTGGCTATTAGCGACAAGATATGTTTGATCTGCTGCCTCTGGAACACGCGACCCAGGGGGCTGAGTTGAAATGGCCTCTCCTGAGGATGCGTCATAATGTGCGTTTGGGTCCATGGAGACCTTGGAATGTGCTGGTTGTTCAGTGGCCCTGCGGAACTCTCCTACCTGAAGTGTTAGATACATCCCAGTAAGAAAGCTGCCCATGTGGAGATGAGAGAGGTTTGGTTTGGTGCCTCTGAAAAGCCCCCGTTGCTGGTCTACGAAAACAGTCCTCTGAGAACGGAAACATGGAAACCAAAGCTAAGGTTCAGATTAGGGCCTGGGGGCCTGTCCATTTCAACCTTCTGTCTCTGGGGACACTGTCTGAGAGTCTAAGTGGAGATAGTTGCTCCGCTGGTGTCAGAGAGCCCCTCTTAGTCCAGGGTGTCCTATACTATTGATGGCCTCAGGGACCTTGGAGCTTTTCCCTAACCTGTAGGGTTGTGGTCAATGGATTGGGCACACTTTCCTTGGAGAGGGCAGGCACAATCTTTCGCTGTTTGGTCCAGAGGCCCTAGCCTGGATGTTGTGTGGGTCCAGGCTGTGGGCACAGAAGTCTGAATACACAAACTCAGCTTATGAGTGGCGCCTAGGGTATGGCCGGCCGGATGTACAGCCCGAGAGGGAGCTCCTGGGCCTCTGAAACAAGGGCGAGTGGGAGGCGTTCCTTCAGGCTTTTGTCTCTGGATGTTGTGTCCGGGATAGCCGTGGATTGGAGCGGTGGCCTCAGGTACTGTGGACGAGTATCCCTCTCTGGGGATTTGTCCCAGCTCCCAAGAGTTTGGGGTCATTTTGTGGGAAGGGTGGAGTCGTGTTGTCTGGCTCATGGGTCTCTCCAAGAAAGGGATTCCAGAGCAGAGCTCCAGGTACGGGCGGGGCGACTGGAAAATTCAAACCCTGGTGAGGATTGGGTGCATAGGGGCTTGGCAAGCCCCATATGTGGGCTCTTGGTCCAGGCCCTGACAGGCCTTTCTTTGACATGGGGCTCATGCTGAGGTTCACAGTGTGAATTTGTGCCCAAGCAGCACTCAATTTTGGGCGTGGCATCAGGGGCCATGAAGGTTTCTCCCACCCTGAAGGTGTGACTCCATGCCAAGAGCAAGCTTGACAACCATAGGGAAGGAGGAGTTCTGTTTTGTGCTTGCTATACCCAGATGTGTGGAGAATTGATATAATGTCTAGGTTCAGATATCTGAAAACCAAGGTTAGGATGAGGTGACGACATAAGACCATGGCGTGTCCGAAGTGCTGGGTGTGCGGCCAGCTGTCTCCTTGTCTGTCTGGACGTCTGGCTTCAGGCTGTGTCAGGCACAGCATGAGTGCCCAGAGCAGCCTATCCAGTTCGGGTACCGTCGAGGCCCGAGCAGATTGATCCTCATCTGGGTTTTCTGGAGAGCCCCACAGGGAAAAGTTTTTCTTCCGTTGGGCAGACACTGGGCTGGGTTTTGGTTCCGGAGTTCCTAGTGCGGAGGGCTTGTTTGCTAGGAGTGTGAGGAAGGAAGTCTGAATACACAAGCTAGCGTGAGGTTTGGGACCGAGGTCACGGCAGGCGCACTCTGCAGAGGCTGAATCGAGATCTCCTGCACTGAGGTCATGTCAACTATGAGACGTGCCTCAGGCTAGAGTTTTTGTCCAGCATGGCCTCTTCCTGAAGGGTGTGGGGGCTTCATGAGGCCAGAAAGTTTTGCCTACGATGGGATTTGTGAACTGCTCCAAAACTGAAGGTTACCTTCTGCACGACAGTCGAGTCCTATTGGATGGTTCCAAGAGGCCCCATATGGAAAGACTCGAGAGCAGGTGTCTAAGCATGGATGCCTGGGAACGCCACTCTTTAGTCAGGACAAGGCAGGCTCAATCTGCGGGCTCCTGGGTGAGCTACCCAGAGGGGAGAGTTGAAATGGTCTCTCCTGAAGATGAGTCCTACTGTGGCTTGGTGGCCTGGGAGACCTTGGAATGTGGAGGTGGCTCAGGGACTCTGCAGGATTCTCCAACATGAGGTGTTTGACACGGCTCCAACAAGGAAACTTCCCATGCGGAGACGAGAGGAGTTCTGTTCCATGCCTCAGGAAAGCCCCATAGCCTGTTCTTCGAACCAAAGCCTCTGAGGAGTGACACCAGGAACCCAAAGCAAGAGTTGAGACTACGGCCTAAAGGCCTGTCCGGCTCAACCTTCTATCTCTGTTGACATCTGTGTGCATGCATTCATGGATGTAGCTGCTCAGCTTGTGTCCGAATGACCCTGTGAGTCCAGTGAGGCTCCTAGTAGTGGGATGTCCTCGGAGGCCTTGAGATTTCTCATATTCTGGAGGTGTGTGGCCAAAGGAATGGACACAGTTTCCCAGGAGAGAGCAGGCACGGTCCTGTGGTATGGCTCCAGAGGACCCAGCCTAAAGGCTGTGTTTGCCAGGGCTGTGGGGACAGATGTCTGAAAAAGCAAACTTTGCTCAGCTAGGGGCCAATGTAATGGCAGGCCTGATCTCTAGTCCGTGAGGGGAGATCCTCTGGAAAACAAAGTATGGCAAGTGGGAGGCAGTCACTCAGGCTTTTGTCTCTGGGTGTTGCGTTTACAGTGTCCGGTCAGGGTAGGGGTTGTCTCAGAGGCCGAGGAAGAGCCTTCCTCTCGGGGGATTGTCCAAGCTCCCAAGTGTTTGTGTTCATTCTGTGGGAATGAAGAGTACTGTTTTCTGCCACAGGGGAACCCCCAGGAGAGGGACTCTAGAGCACAGCAGTGGGTTCCCTCAACTGGAATACACACCATCTAGTTAGTTCTGGGTGCCTATGGGCATGGCAAGCCACATATGCGGGCTCTTGGTCCAGTCACTGAGAGGCGTTACTTGAATAAGGTACTCACGCTGAGGGTCACAATGTGTGTTTGTGCCCAAGGCGGCCCTCACGCTTGGGCGTGGCCTCATGGGCCATGCCGTTTTCTCCTACACTGAAGGTTTGACTCACTGCCAGCAGCAAAGTTTCTTGCCATGGGGAAGGAGGGGTTCTGACTTGTGAATCAGGTTCCCCCCTGTGCAGGGATTGGAGATAAGGTCTAGGTTCCGATGACTGAAAACCCAGGTTGGGAATGGATGGTGGCCTAAGGCAGTGGCGGGTCCAATGTGCTGGGTGTGCAGCCAGCTGTGTCGGTCTCTGTTGGAAGGTCTGGGCTCAGGCTATTTGCGACAGAGCATCACTGTTTAAGGTAGCCTATGCAATTGGGGTGTTGCCGAGGGCCAAGCAGTTTGATCCTCATTTGGGGATTCTGGACAGCGCCATAGACAAGGTTTTTCTCCTGGGAGGCAGGCACAGTGCTTCATTGTGGCCCCAGAATTCCCAGTAGGGAGGGTTTGTGGGACAGGAGTGTGAGGACGGAAGTCTGAAAACACAAGTTAGTGTGAGGATTGGAGCCAAGGGCAGAGCAGGCCCACTCTGCAGAGGCTGAATCAAAATCTCCTGCATCTGAAGTCAGGCTGAGGATCAGACGTTGGCTGAGGCTGGAGTATGTGTCCATGATGGCACCTTCATGTAGTGGGGGCCTCATGAGGCCAAGGAAGTTTTCCCACGCTGAGTTTGGAGGTTGCCCCAAACCACAAGGTTTCCTTCTGTGGGACATTCGAGTCCTGTTGCATGGCTCCAGGACATACCATACGGAAGGACTGGAGAGCAGGGTTCGAAGGATGGATCCCTGTACAGCATGCCTCGCATTCCCATTGGCTATTAGCGACAAGATATGTTTGATCTGCTGCCTCTGGAACACGCGACCCAGGGGGCTGAGTTGAAATGGCCTCTCCTGAGGATGCGTCATAATGTGCGTTTGGGTCCATGGAGACCTTGAAATGTGCTGGTTGTTCAGTGGCCCTGCGGAACTCTCCTACCTGAAGTGTTTGATACATCCCAGTAAGAAAGCTGCCCATGTGGAGATGAGAGAGGTTTGGTTTGGTGCCTCAGAAAAGCCCCATGTGCTGGTCTACGAAAATAGTCCTCTGAGAACGGAAACATAGAAACCAAAGCTAAGGTTCAGATTAGGGCATGGGGGCCTGTCCATTTCAACCTTCTGTCTCTGGGGACACTGTCTGAGAGTCTAAGTGGAGATAGTTGCTCCGCTGGTGTCAGAGAGCCCCTCTTAGTCCAGGGTGGCCTATACTATTGATGGCCTCAGGGACCTTGGAGCTTTTCCCTAACCTGTAGGGTTGTGGTCAATGGATTGGGCACACTTTCCTTGGAGAGGGCAGGCACAATCTTTCGCTGTTTGGTCCAGAGGCCCTAGCCTGGATGTTGTGTGGGTCCAGGCTGTGGGCACAGAAGTCTGAATACACAAACTCAGCTTATGAGTGGCACCTAGAATATGGTAGGCCGGATGTACAGCCCGAGAGGGAGCTCCTGGGCCTCTGAAACAAGGGCGATTGGGAGGCGTTCCTTCAGGCTTTTGTCCCTGGATGTTGTGTCCGTGATAGCCGTGGATTGGAGCGGTGGCCTCAGGTACTGTGGACGAGTATCCCTCTCTGGGGATTTGTCCCAGCTCCCAAGAGTTTGGGGTCATTTTGTGGGAAGGGTGGAGTCGTGTTGTCTGGCTCATGGGTCTCTCCAAGAAAGGGATTCCAGAGCAGAGCTCTTGGTACGGGCGGGGCGACTGGAAAATTCAAACCGTGGTGAGGATTGGGTGCATAGCGGCTTGGCAAGCCCCATATGTGGGCTCTTGGTCCAGGCCCTGACAGGCCTTTCTTTGACATGGGGCTCATGCTGAGGTTCACAGTGTGAATTTGTGCCCAAGCAGCACTCAATTTTGGGCATGGCATCAGGGGCCATGAAGGTTTCTCCCACCCTGAAGGTGTGACTCCATGCCAAGAGCAAGCTTGACAGCCATGGGGAAGGAGGAGTTCTGTTTTGTGCTTGCTATACCCAGATGTGTGGAGAATTGATATAATGTCTAGGTTCAGATATCTGAAAACCAAGGTTAGGATGAGGTGACGACATAAGACCATGGCGTGTCCGAAGTGCTGGGTGTGCGGCCAGCTGTCTCCTTGTCTGTCTGGACGTCTGGCTTCAGGCTGTGTCAGGCACAGCATGAGTGCCCAGAGCAGCCTATCCAGTTCGGGTACCGTCGAGGCCCGAGCAGATTGATCCTCATCTGGGTTTTCTGGAGAGCCCCACAGGGAAAAGTTTTTCTTCCGTTGGGCAGACACTGGGCTGGGTTTTGGTTCCGGAGTTCCTAGTGCGGAGGGCTTGTTTGCTAGGAGTGTGAGGAAGGAAGTCTGAATACACAAGCTAGCGTGAGGTTTGGGACCGAGGTCACGGCAGGCGCACTCTGCAGAGGCTGAATCGAGATCTCCTGCACTGAGGTCATGTCAACTATGAGACGTGCCTCAGGCTAGAGTTTTTGTCCAGCATGGCCTCTTCCTGAAGGGTGTGGGGGCTTCATGAGGCCAGAAAGTTTTGCCTACGATGGGATTTGTGAACTGCTCCAAAACTGAAGGTTACCTTCTGCACGACAGTCGAGTCCTATTGGATGGTTCCAAGAGGCCCCATATGGAAAGACTCGAGAGCAGGTGTCTAAGCATGGATGCCTGGGAACGCCACTCTTTAGTCAGGACAAGGCAGGCTCAATCTGCGGGCTCCTGGGTGAGCTACCCAGAGGGGAGAGTTGAAATGGTCTCTCCTGAAGATGAGTCCTACTGTGGCTTGGTGGCCTGGGAGACCTTGGAATGTGGAGGTGGCTCAGGGACTCTGCAGGATTCTCCAACATGAGGTGTTTGACACGGCTCCAACAAGGAAACTTCCCATGCGGAGACGAGAGGAGTTCTGTTCCATGCCTCAGGAAAGCCCCATAGCCTGTTCTTCGAACCAAAGCCTCTGAGGAGTGACACCAGGAACCCAAAGCAAGAGTTGAGACTACGGCCTAAAGGCCTGTCCGGCTCAACCTTCTATCTCTGTTGACATCTGTGTGCATGCATTCATGGATGTAGCTGCTCAGCTTGTGTCCGAATGCCCCTGTGAGTCCAGTGAGGCTCCTAGTAGTGGGATGTCCTCGGAGGCCTTGAGATTTCTCATATTCTGGAGGTGTGTGGCCAAAGGAATGGACACAGTTTCCCAGGAGAGAGCAGGCACGGTCCTGTGGTATGGCTCCAGAGGACCCAGCCTAAAGGCTGTGTTTGCCTGGGCTGTGGGGACAGATGTCTGAAAAAGCAAACTTTGCTCAGCTAGGGGCCAATGTAATGGCAGGCCTGATCTCTAGTCCGTGAGGGGAGATCCTCTGGAAAACAAAGTAGGGCAAGTGGGAGGCAGTCACTCAGGCTTTTGTCTCTGGGTGTTGCGTTTACAGTGTCCGGTCAGGGTAGGGGTTGTCTCAGAGGCCGAGGAAGAGCCTTCCTCTCGGGGGATTGTCCAAGCTCCCAAGTGTTTGTGTTCATTCTGTGGGAATGAAGAGTACTGTTTTCTGCCACAGGGGAACCCCCAGGAGAGGGACTCTAGAGCACAGCAGTGGGTTCCCTCAACTGGAATACACACCATCTAGTTAGTTCTGGGTGCCTATGGGCATGGCAAGCCACATATGCGGGCTCTTGGTCCAGTCACTGAGAGGCGTTACTTGAATAAGGTACTCACGCTGAGGGTCACAATGTGTGTTTGTGCCCAAGGCGGCCCTCACGCTTGGGCGTGGCCTCATGGGCCATGCCGTTTTCTCCTACACTGAAGGTTTGACTCACTGCCAGCAGCAAAGTTTCTTGCCATGGGGAAGGAGGGGTTCTGACTTGTGAATCAGGTTCCCCCCTGTGCAGGGATTGGAGATAAGGTCTAGGTTCCGATGACTGAAAACCCAGGTTGGGAATGGATGGTGGCCTAAGGCAGTGGCGGGTCCAATGTGCTGGGTGTACAGCCATCTGTGTCGGTCTCTGTTGGAAGGTCTGGGCTCAGGCTATTTGCGACAGAGCATCACTGTTTAAGGTAGCCTATGCAATTGGGGTGTTGCCGAGGGCCAAGCAGTTTGATCCTCATTTGGGGTTTCTGGGCAGCGCCATAGACAAGGTTTTTCTCCTGGGAGGCAGGCACAGTGCTTCATTGTGGCCCCAGAATTCCCAGTAGGGAGGGTTTGTGGGCCAGGAGTGTGAGGACGGAAGTCTGAAAACACAAGTTAGTGTGAGGATTGGAGCCAAGGGCAGAGCAGGCCCACTCTGCAGAGGCTGAATCAAAATCTCCTGCATCTGAAGTCAGGCTGAGGATCAGACGTTGGCTGAGGCTGGAGTATGTGTCCATGATGGCACCTTCATGTAGTGGGGGCCTCATGAGGCCAAGGAAGTTTTCCCACGCTGAGTTTGGAGGTTGCCCCAAACCACAAGGTTTCCTTCTGTGGGACATTCGAGTACTGTTGCATGGCTCCAGGACATACCATACGGAAGGACTGGAGAGCAGGGTTCGAAGGATGGATCCCTGTACAGCATGCCTCGCATTCCCATTGGCTATTAGCGACAAGATATGTTTGATCTGCTGCCTCTGGAACACGCGACCCAGGAGGCTGAGTTGAAATGGCTTCTCCTGAGGATGCGTCATAATGTGCGTTTGGGTCCATGGAGACCTTGAAATGTGCTGGTTGTTCAGTGGCCCTGCGGAACTCTCCTACCTGAAGTGTTTGATACATCCCAGTAAGAAAGCTGCCCATGTGGAGATGAGAGAGGTTTGGTTTGGTGCCTCTGAAAAGCCCCCGTTGCTGGTCTACGAAAACAGTCCTCTGAGAACGGAAACATGGAAACCAAAGCTAAGGTTCTGATTAGGGCCTGGGGGCCTGTCCATTTCAACCTTCTGTCTCTGGGGACACTGTCTGAGAGTCTAAGTGGAGATAGTTGCTCCGCTGGTGTCAGAGAGCCCCTCTTAGTCCAGGGTGGCCTATACTATTGATGGCCTCAGGGACCTTGGAGCTTTTCCCTAACCTGTAGGGTTGTGGTCAATGGATTGGGCACACTTTCCTTGGAGAGGGCAGGCACAATCTTTCGCTGTTTGGTCCAGAGGCCCTAGCCTGGATGTTGTGTGGGTCCAGGCTGTGCGCACAGAAGTCTGAATACACAAACTCAGCTTATGAGTGGCACCTAGGGTATGGTAGGCCGGATGTACAGCCCGAGAGGGAGCTCCTGGGCCTCTGAAACAAGGGCGATTGGGAGGCGTTCCTTCAGGCTTTTGTCCCTGGATGTTGTGTCCGTGATAGCCGTGGATTGGAGCGGTGGCCTCAGGTACTGTGGACGAGTATCCCTCTCTGGGGATTTGTCCCAGCTCCCAAGAGTTTGGGGTCATTTTGTGGGAAGGGTGGAGTCGTGTTGTCTGGCTCATGGGTCTCTCCAAGAAAGGGATTCCAGAGCAGAGCTCTAGGTACGGGCGGGGCGACTGGAAAATTCAAACCGTGGTGAGGATTGGGTGCATAGGGGCTTGGCAAGCCCCATATGTGGGCTCTTGGTCCAGGCCCTGACAGGCCTTTCTTTGACATGGGGCTCATGCGGAGGGTCACAGTGTGAATTTGTGCCCAAGCAGCACTCAAGTTTGGGCGTGGCATCAGGGGCCATGAAGGTTTCTCCCACCCTGAAGGTGTGACTCCATGCCAAGAGCAAGCTTGACAGCCATGGGGAAGGAGGAGTTCTGTTTTGTGCTTGCTATACCCAGATGTGTGGAGAATTGTTATAATGTCTAGGTTCAGATATCTGAAAACCAAGGTTAGGATGAGGTGACGGCATAAGACCATGGCGTGTCCGAAGTGCTGGGTGTGCGGCCAGCTGTCTCCTTGTCTGTCTGGACGTCTGGCTTCAGGCTGTGTCAGGCAGAGCATGAGTGCCCAGAGCAGCCTATCCAGTTCGGGTACCGTCGAGGCCCGAGCAGGTTGATCCTCATCTGGGTTTTCTGGAGAGCCCCACAGGGAAACGTTTTTCTTCCGTTGGGCAGACACTGGGCTGGGTTTTGGTTCTGGAGTTCCTAGTCCGGAGGGCTTCTTTGCCAGGGGTGTGAGGACGGAAGTCTGAAAACACAAGCTAGTGTGAGGATTGGAGCCAAGGGCAGAGCAGGCCCACTCTGCAGAGGCTGAATCAAAATCTCCTGCATCTGAAGTCAGGCTGAGGATCAGACGTTGGCTGAGGCTGGAGTATGTGTCCATGATGGCACCTTCATGAAGTGGGGGCCTCATGAGGCCAAGGAAGTTTTCCCACGCTGAGTTTGGAGGTTGCCCCAAACCACTAGGTTTCCTTCTGCGGGACATTCGAGTCCTGTTGCATGGCTCCAGGACATACCATATGGAAGGACTGGAGAGCAGGGTTCGAAGGATGGATCCCTGTACAGCATGCCTCGCATTCCCATTGGCTATTAGCGACAAGATATGTTTGATCTGCTGCCTCTGGAACACGCGACCCAGGGGGCTGAGTTGAAATGGCCTCTCCTGAGGATGCGTCATAATGTGCGTTTGGGTCCATGGAGACCTTGGAATGTGCTGGTTGTTCAGTGGCCCTGCGGAACTCTCCTACCTGAAGTGTTAGATACATCCCAGTAAGAAAGCTGCCCATGTGGAGATGAGAGAGGTTTGGTTTGGTGCCTCTGAAAAGCCCCCGTTGCTGGTCTACGAAAACAGTCCTCTGAGAACGGAAACATGGAAACCAAAGCTAAGGTTCAGATTAGAGCCTGGGGGCCTGTCCATTTCAACCTTCTGTCTCTGGGGACACTGTCTGAGAGTCTAAGTGGAGATAGTTGCTCCGCTGGTGTCAGAGAGCCCCTCTTAGTCCAGGGTGTCCTATACTATTGATGGCCTCAGGGACCTTGGAGCTTTTCCCTAACCTGTAGGGTTGTGGTCAATGGATTGGGCACACTTTCCTTGGAGAGGGCAGGCACAATCTTTCGCTGTTTGGTCCAGAGGCCCTAGCCTGGATGTTGTGTGGGTCCAGGCTGTGGGCACAGAAGTCTGAATACACAAACTCAGCTTATGAGTGGCGCCTAGGGTATGGCCGGCCGGATGTACAGCCCGAGAGGGAGCTCCTGGGCCTCTGAAACAAGGGCGAGTGGGAGGCGTTCCTTCAGGCTTTTGTCTCTGGATGTTGTGTCCGGGATAGCCCCGGATTGGAGCGGTGGCCTCAGGTACTGTGGACGAGTATCCCTCTCTGGGGATTTGTCCCAGCTCCCAAGAGTTTGGGGTCATTTTGTGGGAAGGGTGGAGTCGTGTTGTCTGGCTCATGGGTCTCTCCAAGAAAGGGATTCCAGAGCAGAGCTCCAGGTACGGGCGGGGCGACTGGAAAATTCAAACCATGGTGAGGATTGGGTGCATAGGGGCTTGGCAAGCCCCATATGTGGGCTCTTGGTCCAGGCCCTGACAGGCCTTTCTTTGACATGGGGCTCATGCTGAGGTTCACAGTGTGAATTTGTGCCCAAGCAGCACTCAATTTTGGGCGTGGCATCAGGGGCCATGAAGGTTTCTCCCACCCTGAAGGTGTGACTCCATGCCAAGAGCAAGCTTGACAGCCATGGGGAAGGAGGAGTTCTGTTTTGTGCTTGCTATACCCAGATGTGTGGAGAATTGATATAATGTCTAGGTTCAGATATCTGAAAACCAAGGTTAGGATGAGGTGTCGACATAAGACCATGGCGTGTCCGAAGTGCTGGGTGTGCGGCCAGCTGTCTCCTTGTCTGTCTGGACGTCTGGCTTCAGGCTGTGTCAGGCACAGCATGAGTGCCCAGAGCAGCCTATCCAGTTCGGGTACCGTCGAGGCCCGAGCAGATTGATCCTCATCTGGGTTTTCTGGAGAGCCCCACAGGGAAAAGTTTTTCTTCCGTTGGGCAGACACTGGGCTGGGTTTTGGTTCCGGAGTTCCTAGTGCGGAGGGCTTGTTTGCTAGGAGTGTGAGGAAGGAAGTCTGAATACACAAGCTAGCGTGAGGTTTGGGACCGAGGTCACGGCAGGCGCACTCTGCAGAGGCTGAATCGAGATCTCCTGCACTGAGGTCATGTCAACTATGAGACGTGCCTCAGGCTAGAGTTTTTGTCCAGCATGGCCTCTTCCTGAAGGGTGTGGGGGCTTCATGAGGCCAGAAAGTTTTGCCTACGATGGGATTTGTGAACTGCTCCAAAACTGAAGGTTACCTTCTGCACGACAGTCGAGTCCTATTGGATGGTTCCAAGAGGCCCCATATGGAAAGACTCGAGAGCAGGTGTCTAAGCATGGATGCCTGGGAACGCCACTCTTTAGTCAGGACAAGGCAGGCTCAATCTGCGGGCTCCTGGGTGAGCTACCCAGAGGGGAGAGTTGAAATGGTCTCTCCTGAAGATGAGTCCTACTGTGGCTTGGTGGCCTGGGAGACCTTGGAATGTGGAGGTGGCTCAGGGACTCTGCAGGATTCTCCAACATGAGGTGTTTGACACGGCTCCAACAAGGAAACTTCCCATGCGGAGACGAGAGGAGTTCTGTTCCATGCCTCAGGAAAGCCCCATAGCCTGTTCTTCGAACCAAAGCCTCTGAGGAGTGACACCAGGAACCCAAAGCAAGAGTTGAGACTACGGCCTAAAGGCCTGTCCGGCTCAACCTTCTATCTCTGTTGACATCTGTGTGCATGCATTCATGGATGTAGCTGCTCAGCTTGTGTCCGAATGCCCCTGTGAGTCCAGTGAGGCTCCTAGTAGTGGGATGTCCTCGGAGGCCTTGAGATTTCTCATATTCTGGAGGTGTGTGGCCAAAGGAATGGACACAGTTTCCCAGGAGAGAGCAGGCACGGTCCTGTGGTATGGCTCCAGAGGACCCAGCCTAAAGGCTGTGTTTGCCTGGGCTGTGGGGACAGATGTCTGAAAAAGCAAACTTTGCTCAGCTAGGGGCCAATGTAATGGCAGGCCTGATCTCTAGTCCGTGAGGGGAGATCCTCTGGAAAACAAAGTAGGGCAAGTGGGAGGCAGTCACTCAGGCTTTTGTCTCTGGGTGTTGCGTTTACAGTGTCCGGTCAGGGTAGGGGTTGTCTCAGAGGCCGAGGAAGAGCCTTCCTCTCGGGGGATTGTCCAAGCTCCCAAGTGTTTGTGTTCATTCTGTGGGAATGAAGAGTACTGTTTTCTGCCACAGGGGAACCCCCAGGAGAGGGACTCTAGAGCACAGCAGTGGGTTCCCTCAACTGGAATACACACCATCTAGTTAGTTCTGGGTGCCTATGGGCATGGCAAGCCACATATGCGGGCTCTTGGTCCAGTCACTGAGAGGCGTTACTTGAATAAGGTACTCACGCTGAGGGTCACAATGTGTGTTTGTGCCCAAGGCGGCCCTCACGCTTGGGCGTGGCCTCATGGGCCATGCCGTTTTCTCCTACACTGAAGGTTTGACTCACTGCCAGCAGCAAAGTTTCTTGCCATGGGGAAGGAGGGGTTCTGACTTGTGAATCAGGTTCCCCCCTGTGCAGGGATTGGAGATAAGGTCTAGGTTCCGATGACTGAAAACCCAGGTTGGGAATGGATGGTGGCCTAAGGCAGTGGCGGGTCCAATGTGCTGGGTGTACAGCCATCTGTGTCGGTCTCTGTTGGAAGGTCTGGGCTCAGGCTATTTGCGACAGAGCATCACTGTTTAAGGTAGCCTATGCAATTGGGGTGTTGCCGAGGGCCAAGCAGTTTGATCCTCATTTGGGGTTTCTGGGCAGCGCCATAGACAAGGTTTTTCTCCTGGGAGGCAGGCACAGTGCTTCATTGTGGCCCCAGAATTCCCAGTAGGGAGGGTTTGTGGGCCAGGAGTGTGAGGACGGAAGTCTGAAAACACAAGTTAGTGTGAGGATTGGAGCCAAGGGCAGAGCAGGCCCACTCTGCAGAGGCTGAATCAAAATCTCCTGCATCTGAAGTCAGGCTGAGGATCAGACGTTGGCTGAGGCTGGAGTATGTGTCCATGATGGCACCTTCATGTAGTGGGGGCCTCATGAGGCCAAGGAAGTTTTCCCACGCTGAGTTTGGAGGTTGCCCCAAACCACAAGGTTTCCTTCTGTGGGACATTCGAGTACTGTTGCATGGCTCCAGGACATACCATACGGAAGGACTGGAGAGCAGGGTTCGAAGGATGGATCCCTGTACAGCATGCCTCGCATTCCCATTGGCTATTAGCGACAAGATATGTTTGATCTGCTGCCTCTGGAACACGCGACCCAGGAGGCTGAGTTGAAATGGCTTCTCCTGAGGATGCGTCATAATGTGCGTTTGGGTCCATGGAGACCTTGAAATGTGCTGGTTGTTCAGTGGCCCTGCGGAACTCTCCTACCTGAAGTGTTTGATACATCCCAGTAAGAAAGCTGCCCATGTGGAGATGAGAGAGGTTTGGTTTGGTGCCTCTGAAAAGCCCCCGTTGCTGGTCTACGAAAACAGTCCTCTGAGAACGGAAACATGGAAACCAAAGCTAAGGTTCTGATTAGGGCCTGGGGGCCTGTCCATTTCAACCTTCTGTCTCTGGGGACACTGTCTGAGAGTCTAAGTGGAGATAGTTGCTCCGCTGGTGTCAGAGAGCCCCTCTTAGTCCAGGGTGGCCTATACTATTGATGGCCTCAGGGACCTTGGAGCTTTTCCCTAACCTGTAGGGTTGTGGTCAATGGATTGGGCACACTTTCCTTGGAGAGGGCAGGCACAATCTTTCGCTGTTTGGTCCAGAGGCCCTAGCCTGGATGTTGTGTGGGTCCAGGCTGTGCGCACAGAAGTCTGAATACACAAACTCAGCTTATGAGTGGCACCTAGGGTATGGTAGGCCGGATGTACAGCCCGAGAGGGAGCTCCTGGGCCTCTGAAACAAGGGCGATTGGGAGGCGTTCCTTCAGGCTTTTGTCCCTGGATGTTGTGTCCGTGATAGCCGTGGATTGGAGCGGTGGCCTCAGGTACTGTGGACGAGTATCCCTCTCTGGGGATTTGTCCCAGCTCCCAAGAGTTTGGGGTCATTTTGTGGGAAGGGTGGAGTCGTGTTGTCTGGCTCATGGGTCTCTCCAAGAAAGGGATTCCAGAGCAGAGCTCTAGGTACGGGCGGGGCGACTGGAAAATTCAAACCGTGGTGAGGATTGGGTGCATAGGGGCTTGGCAAGCCCCATATGTGGGCTCTTGGTCCAGGCCCTGACAGGCCTTTCTTTGACATGGGGCTCATGCGGAGGGTCACAGTGTGAATTTGTGCCCAAGCAGCACTCAAGTTTGGGCGTGGCATCAGGGGCCATGAAGGTTTCTCCCACCCTGAAGGTGTGACTCCATGCCAAGAGCAAGCTTGACAGCCATGGGGAAGGAGGAGTTCTGTTTTGTGCTTGCTATACCCAGATGTGTGGAGAATTGTTATAATGTCTAGGTTCAGATATCTGAAAACCAAGGTTAGGATGAGGTGACGGCATAAGACCATGGCGTGTCCGAAGTGCTGGGTGTGCGGCCAGCTGTCTCCTTGTCTGTCTGGACGTCTGGCTTCAGGCTGTGTCAGGCAGAGCATGAGTGCCCAGAGCAGCCTATCCAGTTCGGGTACCGTCGAGGCCCGAGCAGGTTGATCCTCATCTGGGTTTTCTGGAGAGCCCCACAGGGAAACGTTTTTCTTCCGTTGGGCAGACACTGGGCTGGGTTTTGGTTCTGGAGTTCCTAGTCCGGAGGGCTTCTTTGCCAGGGGTGTGAGGACGGAAGTCTGAAAACACAAGCTAGTGTGAGGATTGGAGCCAAGGGCAGAGCAGGCCCACTCTGCAGAGGCTGAATCAAAATCTCCTGCATCTGAAGTCAGGCTGAGGATCAGACGTTGGCTGAGGCTGGAGTATGTGTCCATGATGGCACCTTCATGAAGTGGGGGCCTCATGAGGCCAAGGAAGTTTTCCCACGCTGAGTTTGGAGGTTGCCCCAAACCACTAGGTTTCCTTCTGCGGGACATTCGAGTCCTGTTGCATGGCTCCAGGACATACCATATGGAAGGACTGGAGAGCAGGGTTCGAAGGATGGATCCCTGTACAGCATGCCTCGCATTCCCATTGGCTATTAGCGACAAGATATGTTTGATCTGCTGCCTCTGGAACACGCGACCCAGGGGGCTGAGTTGAAATGGCCTCTCCTGAGGATGCGTCATAATGTGCGTTTGGGTCCATGGAGACCTTGGAATGTGCTGGTTGTTCAGTGGCCCTGCGGAACTCTCCTACCTGAAGTGTTAGATACATCCCAGTAAGAAAGCTGCCCATGTGGAGATGAGAGAGGTTTGGTTTGGTGCCTCTGAAAAGCCCCCGTTGCTGGTCTACGAAAACAGTCCTCTGAGAACGGAAACATGGAAACCAAAGCTAAGGTTCAGATTAGAGCCTGGGGGCCTGTCCATTTCAACCTTCTGTCTCTGGGGACACTGTCTGAGAGTCTAAGTGGAGATAGTTGCTCCGCTGGTGTCAGAGAGCCCCTCTTAGTCCAGGGTGTCCTATACTATTGATGGCCTCAGGGACCTTGGAGCTTTTCCCTAACCTGTAGGGTTGTGGTCAATGGATTGGGCACACTTTCCTTGGAGAGGGCAGGCACAATCTTTCGCTGTTTGGTCCAGAGGCCCTAGCCTGGATGTTGTGTGGGTCCAGGCTGTGGGCACAGAAGTCTGAATACACAAACTCAGCTTATGAGTGGCGCCTAGGGTATGGCCGGCCGGATGTACAGCCCGAGAGGGAGCTCCTGGGCCTCTGAAACAAGGGCGAGTGGGAGGCGTTCCTTCAGGCTTTTGTCTCTGGATGTTGTGTCCGGGATAGCCCCGGATTGGAGCGGTGGCCTCAGGTACTGTGGACGAGTATCCCTCTCTGGGGATTTGTCCCAGCTCCCAAGAGTTTGGGGTCATTTTGTGGGAAGGGTGGAGTCGTGTTGTCTGGCTCATGGGTCTCTCCAAGAAAGGGATTCCAGAGCAGAGCTCCAGGTACGGGCGGGGCGACTGGAAAATTCAAACCATGGTGAGGATTGGGTGCATAGGGGCTTGGCAAGCCCCATATGTGGGCTCTTGGTCCAGGCCCTGACAGGCCTTTCTTTGACATGGGGCTCATGCTGAGGTTCACAGTGTGAATTTGTGCCCAAGCAGCACTCAATTTTGGGCGTGGCATCAGGGGCCATGAAGGTTTCTCCCACCCTGAAGGTGTGACTCCATGCCAAGAGCAAGCTTGACAGCCATGGGGAAGGAGGAGTTCTGTTTTGTGCTTGCTATACCCAGATGTGTGGAGAATTGATATAATGTCTAGGTTCAGATATCTGAAAACCAAGGTTAGGATGAGGTGTCGACATAAGACCATGGCGTGTCCGAAGTGCTGGGTGTGCGGCCAGCTGTCTCCTTGTCTGTCTGGACGTCTGGCTTCAGGCTGTGTCAGGCACAGCATGAGTGCCCAGAGCAGCCTATCCAGTTCGGGTACCGTCGAGGCCCGAGCAGATTGATCCTCATCTGGGTTTTCTGGAGAGCCCCACAGGGAAAAGTTTTTCTTCCGTTGGGCAGACACTGGGCTGGGTTTTGGTTCCGGAGTTCCTAGTGCGGAGGGCTTGTTTGCTAGGAGTGTGAGGAAGGAAGTCTGAATACACAAGCTAGCGTGAGGTTTGGGACCGAGGTCACGGCAGGCGCACTCTGCAGAGGCTGAATCGAGATCTCCTGCACTGAGGTCATGTCAACTATGAGACGTGCCTCAGGCTAGAGTTTTTGTCCAGCATGGCCTCTTCCTGAAGGGTGTGGGGGCTTCATGAGGCCAGAAAGTTTTGCCTACGATGGGATTTGTGAACTGCTCCAAAACTGAAGATTACCTTCTGCACGACAGTCGAGTCCTATTGGATGGTTCCAAGAGGCCCCATATGGAAAGACTCGAGAGCAGGTGTCTAAGCATGGATGCCTGGGAACGCCACTCTTTAGTCAGGACAAGGCAGGCTCAATCTGCGGGCTCCTGGGTGAGCTACCCAGAGGGGAGAGTTGAAATGGTCTCTCCTGAAGATGAGTCCTACTGTGGCTTGGTGGCCTGGGAGACCTTGGAATGTGGAGGTGGCTCAGGGACTCTGCAGGATTCTCCAACATGAGGTGTTTGACACGGCTCCAACAAGGAAACTTCCCATGCGGAGACGAGAGGAGTTCTGTTCCATGCCTCAGGAAAGCCCCATAGCCTGTTCTTCGAACCAAAGCCTCTGAGGAGTGACACCAGGAACCCAAAGCAAGAGTTGAGACTACGGCCTAAAGGCCTGTCCGGCTCAACCTTCTATCTCTGTTGACATCTGTGTGCATGCATTCATGGATGTAGCTGCTCAGCTTGTGTCCGAATGCCCCTGTGAGTCCAGTGAGGCTCCTAGTAGTGGGATGTCCTCGGAGGCCTTGAGATTTCTCATATTCTGGAGGTGTGTGGCCAAAGGAATGGACACAGTTTCCCAGGAGAGAGCAGGCACGGTCCTGTGGTATGGCTCCAGAGGACCCAGCCTAAAGGCTGTGTTTGCCAGGGCTGTGGGGACAGATGTCTGAAAAAGCAAACTTTGCTCAGCTAGGGGCCAATGTAATGGCAGGCCTGATCTCTAGTCCGTGAGGGGAGATCCTCTGGAAAACAAAGTAGGGCAAGTGGGAGGCAGTCACTCAGGCTTTTGTCTCTGGGTGTTGCGTTTACAGTGTCCGGTCAGGGTAGGGGTTGTCTCAGAGGCCGAGGAAGAGCCTTCCTCTCGGGGGATTGTCCAAGCTCCCAAGTGTTTGTGTTCATTCTGTGGGAATGAAGAGTACTGTTTTCTGCCACAGGGGAACCCCCAGGAGAGGGACTCTAGAGCACAGCAGTGGGTTCCCTCAACTGGAATACACACCATCTAGTTAGTTCTGGGTGCCTATGGGCATGGCAAGCCACATATGCGGGCTCTTGGTCCAGTCACTGAGAGGCGTTACTTGAATAAGGTACTCACGCTGAGGGTCACAATGTGTGTTTGTGCCCAAGGCGGCCCTCACGCTTGGGCGTGGCCTCATGGGCCATGCCGTTTTCTCCTACACTGAAGGTTTGACTCACTGCCAGCAGCAAAGTTTCTTGCCATGGGGAAGGAGGGGTTCTGACTTGTGAATCAGGTTCCCCCCTGTGCAGGGATTGGAGATAAGGTCTAGGTTCCGATGACTGAAAACCCAGGTTGGGAATGGATGGTGGCCTAAGGCAGTGGCGGGTCCAATGTGCTGGGTTGTGCAGCCAGCTGTGTCGGTCTCTGTTGGAAGGTCTGGGCTCAGGCTATTTGCGACAGAGCATCACTGTTTAAGGTAGCCTATGCAATTGGGGTGTTGCCGAGGGCCAAGCAGTTTGATCCTCATTTGGGGTTTCTGGGCAGCGCCATAGACAAGGTTTTTCTCCTGGGAGGCAGGCACAGTGCTTCATTGTGGCCCCAGAATTCCCAGTAGGGAGGGTTTGTGGGACAGGAGTGTGAGGACGGAAGTCTGAAAACACAAGTTAGTGTGAGGATTGGAGCCAAGGGCAGAGCAGGCCCACTCTGCAGAGGCTGAATCAAAATCTCCTGCATCTGAAGTCAGGCTGAGGATCAGACGTTGGCTGAGGCTGGAGTATGTGTCCATGATGGCACCTTCATGTAGTGGGGGCCTCATGAGGCCAAGGAAGTTTTCCCACGCTGAGTTTGGAGGTTGCCCCAAACCACAAGGTTTCCTTCTGTGGGACATTCGAGTCCTGTTGCATGGCTCCAGGACATACCATACGGAAGGACTGGAGAGCAGGGTTCGAAGGATGGATCCCTGTACAGCATGCCTCGCATTCCCATTGGCTATTAGCGACAAGATATGTTTGATCTGCTGCCTCTGGAACACGCGACCCAGGGGGCTGAGTTGAAATGGCCTCTCCTGAGGATGCGTCATAATGTGCGATTGGGTCCATGGAGACCTTGAAATGTGCTGGTTGTTCAGTGGCCCTGCGGAACTCTCCTACCTGAAGTGTTTGATACATCCCAGTAAGAAAGCTGCCCATGTGGAGATGAGAGAGGTTTGGTTTGGTGCCTCAGAAAAGCCCCATGTGCTGGTCTACGAAAATAGTCCTCTGAGAACGGAAACATAGAAACCAAAGCTAAGGTTCAGATTAGGGCCTGGGGGCCTGTCCATTTCAACCTTCTGTCTCTGGGGACACTGTCTGAGAGTCTAAGTGGAGATAGTTGCTCCGCTGGTGTCAGAGAGCCCCTCTTAGTCCAGGGTGGCCTATACTATTGATGGCCTCAGGGACCTTGGAGCTTTTCCCTAACCTGTAGGGTTGTGGTCAATGGATTGGGCACACTTTCCTTGGAGAGGGCAGGCACAATCTTTCGCTGTTTGGTCCAGAGGCCCTAGCCTGGATGTTGTGTGGGTCCAGGCTGTGGGCACAGAAGTCTGAATACACAAACTCAGCTTATGAGTGGCACCTAGGGTATGGTAGGCCGGATGTACAGCCCGAGAGGGAGCTCCTGGGCCTCTGAAACAAGGGCGATTGGGAGGCGTTCCTTCAGGCTTTTGTCCCTGGATGTTGTGTCCGTGATAGCCGTGGATTGGAGCGGTGGCCTCAGGTACTGTGGACGAGTATCCCTCTCTGGGGATTTGTCCCAGCTCCCAAGAGTTTGGGGTCATTTTGTGGGAAGGGTGGAGTCGTGTTGTCTGGCTCATGGGTCTCTCCAAGAAAGGGATTCCAGAGCAGAGCTCTAGGTACGGGCGGGGCGACTGGAAAATTCAAACCGTGGTGAGAATTGGGTGCATAGGGGCTTGGCAAGCCCCATATGTGGGCTCTTGGCCCAGGCCCTGACAGGCCTTTCTTTGACATGGGGCTCATGCGGAGGGTCACAGTGTGAATTTGTGCCCAAGCAGCACTCAAGTTTGGGCGTGGCATCAGGGGCCATGAAGGTTTCTCCCACCCTGAAGGTGTGACTCCATGCCAAGAGCAAGCTTGACAGCCATGGGGAAGGAGGAGTTCTGTTTTGTGCTTGCTATACCCAGATGTGTGGAGAATTGTTATAATGTCTAGGTTCAGATATCTGAAAACCAAGGTTAGGATGAGGTGACGGCATAAGACCATGGCGTGTCCGAAGTGCTGGGTGTGCGGCCAGCTGTCTCCTTGTCTGTCTGGACGTCTGGCTTCAGGCTGTGTCAGGCAGAGCATGAGTGCCCAGAGCAGCCTATCCAGTTCGGGTACCGTCGAGGCCCGAGCAGGTTGATCCTCATCTGGGTTTTCTGGAGAGCCCCACAGGGAAACGTTTTTCTTCCGTTGGGCAGACACTGGGCTGGGTTTTGGTTCTGGAGTTCCTAGTCCGGAGGGCTTGTTTGCCAGGAGTGTGAGGACGGAAGTCTGAAAACACAAGCTAGTGTGAGGATTGGAGCCAAGGGCAGAGCAGGCCCACTCTGCAGAGGCTGAATCAAAATCTCCTGCATCTGAAGTCAGGCTGAGGATCAGACGTTGGCTGAGGCTGGAGTATGTGTCCATGATGGCACCTTCATGAAGTGGGGGCCTCATGAGGCCAAGGAAGTTTTCCCACGCTGAGTTTGGAGGTTGCCCCAAACCACAAGGTTTCCTTCTGTGGGACATTCGAGTCCTGTTGCATGGCTCCAGGACATACCATACGGAAGGACTGGAGAGCAGGGTTCGAAGGATGGATCCCTGTACAGCATGCCTCGCATTCCCATTGGCTATTAGCGACAAGATATGTTTGATCTGCTGCCTCTGGAACACGCGACCCAGGGGGCTGAGTTGAAATGGCCTCTCCTGAGGATGCGTCATAATGTGCGTTTGGGTCCATGGAGACCTTAAAATGTGCTGGTTGTTCAGTGGCCCTGCGGAACTCTCCTACCTGAAGTGTTTGATACATCCCAGTAAGAAAGCTGCCCATGTGGAGATGAGAGAGGTTTGGTTTGGTGCCTCAGAAAAGCCCCATGTGCTGGTCTACGAAAATAGTCCTTTGAGAACGGAAACATAGAAACCAAAGCTAAGGTTCAGATTAGGGCCTGGGGGCCTGTCCATTTCAACCTTCTGTCTCTGGGGACACTGTCTGAGAGTCTAAGTGGAGATAGTTGCTCCGCTGGTGTCAGAGAGCCCCTCTTAGTCCAGGGTGGCCTATACTATGGATGGCCTCAGGGACCTTGGAGCTTTTCCCTAACCTGTAGGGTTGTGGTCAATGGATTGGGCACACTTTCCTTGGAGAGGGCAGGCACAATCTTTCGCTGTTTGGTCCAGAGGCCCTAGCCTGGATGTTGTGTGGGTCCAGGCTGTGGGCACAGAAGTCTGAATACACAAACTCAGCTTATGAGTGGCACCTAGGGTATGGTAGGCCGGATGTACAGCCCGAGAGGGAGCTCCTGGGCCTCTGAAACAAGGGCGATTGGGAGGCGTTCCTTCAGGCTTTTGTCCCTGGATGTTGTGTCCGTGATAGCCGTGGATTGGAGCGGTGGCCTCAGGTACTGAGGACGAGTATCCCTCTCTGGGGATTTGTCCCAGCTCCCAAGAGTTTGGGGTCATTTTGTGGGAAGGGTGGAGTCGTGTTGTCTGGCTCATGGGTCTCTCCAAGAAAGGGATTCCAGAGCAGAGCTCTAGGTACGGGCGGGGCGACTGGAAAATTCAAACCGTGGTGAGGATTGGGTGCATAGGGGATTGGCAAGCCCCATATGTGGGCTCTTGGCCCAGGCCCTGACAGGCCTTTCTTTGACATGGGGCTCATGCGGAGGGTCACAGTGTGAATTTGTGCCCAAGCAGCACTCAAGTTTGGGCGTGGCATCAGGGGCCATGAAGGTTTCTCCCACCCTGAAGGTGTGACTCCATGCCAAGAGCAAGCTTGACAGCCATGGGGAAGGAGGAGTTCTGTTTTGTGCTTGCTATACCCAGATGTGTGGAGAATTGATATAATGTCTAGGTTCAGATATCTGAAAACCAAGGTTAGGATGAGGTGACGACATAAGACCATGGCGTGTCCGAAGTGCTGGGTGTGCGGCCAGCTGTCTCCTTGTCTGTCTGGACGTCTGGCTTCAGGCTGTGTCAGGCACAGCATGAGTGCCCAGAGCAGCCTATCCAGTTCGGGTACCGTCGAGGCCCGAGCAGATTGATCCTCATCTGGGTTTTCTGGAGAGCCCCACAGGGAAAAGTTTTTCTTCCGTTGGGCAGACACTGGGCTGGGTTTTGGTTCCGGAGTTCCTAGTGCGGAGGGCTTGTTTGCTAGGAGTGTGAGGAAGGAAGTCTGAATACACAAGCTAGCGTGAGGTTTGGGACCGAGGTCACGGCAGGCGCACTCTGCAGAGGCTGAATCGAGATCTCCTGCACTGAGGTCATGTCAACTATGAGACGTGCCTCAGGCTAGAGTTTTTGTC
The DNA here is from genome assembly GCF_964662115.1 of Mustela nivalis. Taxonomy (NCBI): domain Eukaryota; kingdom Metazoa; phylum Chordata; class Mammalia; order Carnivora; family Mustelidae; genus Mustela; species Mustela nivalis. Next base: position 37,042 of record NW_028135841.1, read on the forward strand.
CAGCATGGCCTCTTCCTGAAGGGTGTGGGGGCTTCATGAGGCCAGAAAGTTTTGCCTACGATGGGATTTGTGAACTGCTCCAAAACTGAAGGTTACCTTCTGCACGACAGTCGAGTCCTATTGGATGGTTCCAAGAGGCCCCATATGGAAAGACTCGAGAGCAGGTGTCTAAGCATGGATGCCTGGGAACGCCACTCTTTAGTCAGGACAAGGCAGGCTCAATCTGCGGGCTCCTGGGTGAGCTACCCAGAGGGGAGAGTTGAAATGGTCTCTCCTGAAGATGAGTCCTACTGTGGCTTGGTGGCCTGGGAGACCTTGGAATGTGGAGGTGGCTCAGGGACTCTGCAGGATTCCAACATGAGGTGTTTGACACGGCTCCAACAAGGAAACTTCCCATGCGGAGACGAGAGGAGTTCTGTTCCATGCCTCAGGAAAGCCCCATAGCCTGTTCTTCGAACCAAAGCCTCTGAGGAGTGACACCAGGAACCCAAAGCAAGAGTTGAGACTACGGCCTAAAGGCCTGTCCGGCTCAACCTTCTATCTCTGTTGACATCTGTGTGCATGCATTCATGGATGTAGCTGCTCAGCTTGTGTCCGAATGCCCCTGTGAGTCCAGTGAGGCTCCTAGTAGTGGGATGTCCTCGGAGGCCTTGAGATTTCTCATATTCTGGAGGTGTGTGGCCAAAGGAATGGACACAGTTTCCCAGGAGAGAGCAGGCACGGTCCTGTGGTATGGCTCCAGAGGACCCAGCCTAAAGGCTGTGTTTGCCAGGGCTGTGGGGACAGATGTCTGAAAAAGCAAACTTTGCTCAGCTAGGGGCCAATGTAATGGCAGGCCTGATCTCTAGTCCGTGAGGGGAGATCCTCTGGAAAACAAAGTATGGCAAGTGGGAGGCAGTCACTCAGGCTTTTGTCTCTGGGTGTTGCGTTTACAGTGTCCGGTCAGGGTAGGGGTTGTCTCAGAGGCCGAGGAAGAGCCTTCATCTCGGGGGATTGTCCAAGCTCCCAAGTGTTTGTGTTCATTCTGTGGGAATGAAGAGTACTGTTTTCTGCCACAGGGGAACCCCCAGGAGAGGGACTCTAGAGCACAGCAGTGGGTTCCCTCAACTGGAATACACACCATCTAGTTAGTTCTGGGTGCCTATGGGCATGGCAAGCCACATATGCGGGCTCTTGGTCCAGTCACTGAGAGGCGTTACTTGAATAAGGTACTCACGCTGAGGGTCACAATGTGTGTTTGTGCCCAAGGCGGCCCTCACGCTTGGGCGTGGCCTCATGGGCCATGCCGTTTTCTCCTACACTGAAGGTTTGACTCACTGCCAGCAGCAAAGTTTCTTGCCATGGGGAAGGAGTGGTTCTGACTTGTGAATCAGGTTCCCCCCTGTGCAGGGATTGGAGATAAGGTCTAGGTTCCGATGACTGAAAACCCAGGTTGGGAATGGATGGTGGCCTAAGGCAGTGGCGGGTCCAATGTGCTGGGTGTGCAGCCAGCTGTTTCGGTCTCTGTTGGAAGGTCTGGGCTCAGGCTATTTGCGACAGAGCATCACTGTTTAAGGTAGCCTATGCAATTGGGGTGTTGCCGAGGGCCAAGCAGTTTGATCCTCATTTGGGGTTTCTGGGCAGCGCCATAGACAAGGTTTTCTCCTGGGAGGCAGGCACAGTGCTTCATTGTGGCCCCAGAATTCCCAGTAGGGAGGGTTTGTGGGACAGGAGTGTGAGGACGGAAGTCTGAAAACACAAGTTAGTGTGAGGATTGGAGCCAAGGGCAGAGCAGGCCCACTCTGCAGAGGCTGAATCAAAATCTCCTGCATCTGAAGTCAGGCTGAGGATCAGACGTTGGCTGAGGCTGGAGTATGTGTCCATGATGGCACCTTCATGTAGTGGGGGCCTCATGAGGCCAAGGAAGTTTTCCCACGCTGAGTTTGGAGGTTGCCCCAAACCACAAGGTTTCCTTCTGTGGGACATTCGAGTCCTGTTGCATGGCTCCAGGACATACCATACGGAAGGACTGGAGAGCAGGGTTCGAAGGATGGATCCCTGTACAGCATGCCTCGCATTCCCATTGGCTATTAGCGACAAGATATGTTTGATCTGCTGCCTCTGGAACACGCGACCCAGGGGGCTGAGTTGAAATGGCCTCTCCTGAGGATGCGTCATAATGTGCGTTTGGGTCCATGGAGACCTTGAAATGTGCTGGTTGTTCAGTGGCCCTGCGGAACTCTCCTACCTGAAGTGTTTGATACATCCCAGTAAGAAAGCTGCCCATGTGGAGATGAGAGAGGTTTGGTTTGGTGCCTCAGAAAAGCCCCATGTGCTGGTCTACGAAAATAGTCCTCTGAGAACGGAAACATGGAAACCAAAGCTAAGGTTCAGATTAGGGCCTGGGGGCCTGTCCATTTCAACCTTCTGTCTCTGGGGACACTGTCTGAGAGTCTAAGTGGAGATAGTTGCTCCGCTGGTGTCAGAGAGCCCCTCTTAGTCCAGGGTGTCCTATACTATTGATGGCCTCAGGGACCTTGGAGCTTTTCCCTAACCTGTAGGGTTGTGGTCAATGGATTGGGCACACTTTCCTTGGAGAGGGCAGGCACAATCTTTCGCTGTTTGGTCCAGAGGCCCTAGCCTGGATGTTGTGTGGGTCCAGGCTGTGGGCACAGAAGTCTGAATACACAAACTCAGCTTATGAGTGGCACCTAGGGTATGGTAGGCCGGATGTACAGCCCGAGAGGGAGCTCCTGGGCCTCTGAAACAAGGGCGATTGGGAGGCGTTCCTTCAGGCTTTTGTCCCTGGATGTTGTGTCCGTGATAGCCGTGGATTGGAGCGGTGGCCTCAGGTACTGTGGACGAGTATCCCTCTCTGGGGATTTGTCCCAGCTCCCAAGAGTTTGGGGTCATTTTGTGGGAAGGGTGGAGTCGTGTTGTCTGGCTCATGGGTCTCTCCAAGAAAGGGATTCCAGAGCAGAGCTCTAGGTACGGGCGGGGCGACTGGAAAATTCAAACCGTGGTGAGGATTGGGTGCATAGCGGCTTGGCAAGCCCCATATGTGGGCTCTTGGTCCAGGCCCTGACAGGCCTTTCTGTGACATGGGGCTCATGCGGAGGGTCACAGTGTGAATTTGTGCCCAAGCAGCACTCAAGTTTGGGCGTGGCATCAGGGGCCATGAAGGTTTCTCCCACCCTGAAGGTGTGACTCCATGCCAAGAGCAAGCTTGACAGCCATGGGGAAGGAGGAGTTCTGTTTTGTGCTTGCTATACCCAGATGTGTGGAGAATTGATATAATGTCTAGGTTCAGATATCTGAAAACCAAGGTTAGGATGAGGTGACGACATAAGACCATGGCGTGTCCGAAGTGCTGGGTGTGCGGCCAGCTGTCTCCTTGTCTGTCTGGACGTCTGGCTTCAGGCTGTGTCAGGCACAGCATGAGTGCCCAGAGCAGCCTATCCAGTTCGGGTACCGTCGAGGCCCGAGCAGATTGATCCTCATCTGGGTTTTCTGGAGAGCCCCACAGGGAAAAGTTTTTCTTCCGTTGGGCAGACACTGGGCTGGGTTTTGGTTCCGGAGTTCCTAGTGCGGAGGGCTTGTTTGCTAGGAGTGTGAGGAAGGAAGTCTGAATACACAAGCTAGCGTGAGGTTTGGGACCGAGGTCACGGCAGGCGCACTCTGCAGAGGCTGAATCGAGATCTCCTGCACTGAGGTCATGTCAACTATGAGACGTGCCTCAGGCTAGAGTTTTTGTCCAGCATGGCCTCTTCCTGAAGGGTGTGGGGGCTTCATGAGGCCAGAAAGTTTTGCCTACGATGGGATTTGTGAACTGCTCCAAAACTGAAGGTTACCTTCTGCACGACAGTCGAGTCCTATTGGATGGTTCCAAGAGGCCCCATATGGAAAGACTCGAGAGCAGGTGTCTAAGCATGGATGCCTGGGAACGCCACTCTTTAGTCAGGACAAGGCAGGCTCAATCTGCGGGCTCCTGGGTGAGCTACCCAGAGGGGAGAGTTGTAATGGTCTCTCCTGAAGATGAGTCCTACTGTGGCTTGGTGGCCTGGGAGACCTTGGAATGTGGAGGTGGCTCAGGGACTCTGCAGGATTCTCCAACATGAGGTGTTTGACACGTCTCCAACAAGGAAACTTCCCATGCGGAGACGAGAGGAGTTCTGTTCCATGCCTCAGGAAAGCCCCATAGCCTGTTCTTCGAACCAAAGCCTCTGAGGAGTGACACCAGGAACCCAAAGCAAGAGTTGAGACTACGGCCTAAAGGCCTGTCCGGCTCAACCTTCTATCTCTGTTGACATCTGTGTGCATGCATTCATGGATGTAGCTGCTCAGCTTGTGTCCGAATGCCCCTGTGAGTCCAGTGAGGCTCCTAGTAGTGGGATGTCCTCGGAGGCCTTGAGATTTCTCATATTCTGGAGGTGTGTGGCCAAAGGAATGGACACAGTTTCCCAGGAGAGAGCAGGCACGGTCCTGTGGTATGGCTCCAGAGGACCCAGCCTAAAGGCTGTGTTTGCCAGGGCTGTGGGGACAGATGTCTGAAAAAGCAAACTTTGCTCAGCTAGGGGCCAATGTAATGGCAGGCCTGATCTCTAGTCCGTGAGGGGAGATCCTCTGGAAAACAAAGTAGGGCAAGTGGGAGGCAGTCACTCAGGCTTTTGTCTCTGGGTGTTGCGTTTACAGTGTCCGGTCAGGGTAGGGGTTGTCTCAGAGGCCGAGGAAGAGCCTTCCTCTCGGGGGATTGTCCAAGCTCCCAAGTGTTTGTGTTCATTCTGTGGGAATGAAGAGTACTGTTTTCTGCCACAGGGGAACCCCCAGGAGAGGGACTCTAGAGCACAGCAGTGGGTTCCCTCAACTGGAATACACACCATCTAGTTAGTTCTGGGTGCCTATGGGCATGGCAAGCCACATATGCGGGCTCTTGGTCCAGTCACTGAGAGGCGTTACTTGAATAAGGTACTCACGCTGAGGGTCACAATGTGTGTTTGTGCCCAAGGCGGCCTTCACGCTTGGGCGTGGCCTCATGGGCCATGCCGTTTTCTCCTACACTGAAGGTTTGACTCACTGCCAGCAGCAAAGTTTCTTGCCATGGGGAAGGAGGGGTTCTGACTTGTGAATCAGGTTCCCCCCTGTGCAGGGATTGGAGATAAGGTCTAGGTTCCGATGACTGAAAACCCAGGTTGGGAATGGATGGTGGCCTAAGGCAGTGGCGGGTCCAATGTGCTGGGTGTGCAGCCAGCTGTGTCGGTGTCTGTTGGAAGGTCTGGGCTCAGGCTATTTGCGACAGAGCATCACTGTTTAAGGTAGCCTATGCAATTGGGGTGTTGCCGAGGGCCAAGCAGTTTGATCCTCATTTGGGGTTTCTGGGCAGCGCCATAGACAAGGTTTTCTCCTGGGAGGCAGGCACAGTGCTTCATTGTGGCCCCAGAATTCCCAGTAGGGAGGGTTTGTGGGCCAGGAGTGTGAGGACGGAAGTCTGAAAACACAAGTTAGTGTGAGGATTGGAGCCAAGGGCAGAGCAGGCCCACTCTGCAGAGGCTGAATCAAAATCTCCTGCATCTGAAGTCAGGCTGAGGATCAGACGTTGGCTGAGGCTGGAGTATGTGTCCATGATGGCACCTTCATGTAGTGGGGGCCTCATGAGGCCAAGGAAGTTTTCCCATGCTGAGTTTGGAGGTTGCCCCAAACCACAAGGTTTCCTTCTGTGGGACATTCGAGTCCTGTTGCATGGCTCCAGGACATACCATACGGAAGGACTGGAGAGCAGGGTTCGAAGGATGGATCCCTGTACAGCATGCCTCGCATTCCCATTGGCTATTAGCGACAAGATATGTTTGATCTGCTGCCTCTGGAACACGCGACCCAGGGGGCTGAGTTGAAATGGCCTCTCCTGAGGATGCGTCATAATGTGCGTTTGGGTCCATGGAGACCTTGAAATGTGCTGGTTGTTCAGTGGCCCTGCGGAACTCTCCTACCTGAAGTGTTTGATACTTCCCAGTAAGAAAGCTGCCCATGTGGAGATGAGAGAGGTTTGGTTTGGTGCCTCAGAAAAGCCCCATGTGCTGGTCTACGAAAATAGTCCTCTGAGAACGGAAACATAGAAACCAAAGCTAAGGTTCAGATTAGGGCCTGGGGGCCTGTCCATTTCAACCTTCTGTCTCTGGGGACACTGTCTGAGAGTCTAAGTGGAGATAGTTGCTCCGCTGGTGTCAGAGAGCCCCTCTTAGTCCAGGGTGGCCTATACTATTGATGGCCTCAGGGACCTTGGAGCTTTTCCCTAACCTGTAGGGTTGTGGTCAATGGATTGGGCACACTTTCCTTGGAGAGGGCAGGCACAATCTTTCGCTGTTTGGTCCAGAGGCCCTAGCCTGGATGTTGTGTGGGTCCAGGCTGTGGGCACAGAAGTCTGAATACACAAACTCAGCTTATGAGTGGCACCTAGGGTATGGTAGGCCGGATGTACAGCCCGAGAGGGAGCTCCTGGGCCTCTGACACAAGGGCGATTGGGAGGCGTTCCTTCAGGCTTTTGTCCCTGGATGTTGTGTCCGTGATAGCCGTGGATTGGAGCGGTGGCCTCAGGTACTGTGGACGAGTATCCCTCTCTGGGGATTTGTCCCAGCTCCCAAGAGTTTGGGGTCATTTTGTGGGAAGGGTGGAGTCGTGTTGTCTGGCTCATGGGTCTCTCCAAGAAAGGGATTCCAGAGCAGAGCTCTAGGTACGGGCGGGGCGACTGGAAAATTCAAACCGTGGTGAGGATTGGGTGCATAGGGGCTTGGCAAGCCCCATATGTGGGCTCTTGGTCCAGGCCCTGACAGGCCTTTCTTTGACATGGGGCTCATGCGGAGGGTCACAGTGTGAATTTGTGCCCAAGCAGCACTCAAGTTTGGGCGTGGCATCAGGGGCCATGAAGGTTTCTCCCACCCTGAAGGTGTGACTCCATGCCAAGAGCAAGCTTGACAGCCATGGGGAAGGGGGAGTTCTGTTTTGTGCTTGCTATACCCAGATGTGTGGAGAATTGTTATAATGTCTAGGTTCAGATATCTGAAAACCAAGGTTAGGATGAGGTGACGGCATAAGACCATGGCGTGTCCGAAGTGCTGGGTGTGCGGCCAGCTGTCTCCTTGTCTGTCTGGACGTCTGGCTTCAGGCTGTGTCAGGCAGAGCATGAGTGCCCAGAGCAGCCTATCCAGTTCGGGTACCGTCGAGGCCCGAGCAGGTTGATCCTCATCTGGGTTTTCTGGAGAGCCCCACAGGGAAACGTTTTTCTTCCGTTGGGCAGACACTGGGCTGGGTTTTGGTTCTGGAGTTCCTAGTCCGGAGGGCTTGTTTGCCAGGAGTGTGAGGACGGAAGTCTGAAAACACAAGCTAGTGTGAGGATTGGAGCCAAGGGCAGAACAGGCCCACTCTGCAGAGGCTGAATCAAAATCTCCTGCATCTGAAGTCAGGCTGAGGATCAGACGTTGGCTGAGGCTGGAGTATGTGTCCATGATGGCACCTTCATGAAGTGGGGGCCTCATGAGGCCAAGGAAGTTTTCCCACGCTGAGTTTGGAGGTTGCCCCAAACCACAAGGTTTCCTTCTGCGGGACATTCGAGTCCTGTTGCATGGCTCCAGGACATACCATATGGAAGGACTGGAGAGCAGGGTTCGAAGGATGGATCCCTGTACAGCATGCCTCGCATTCCCATTGGCTATTAGCGACAAGATATGTTTGATCTGCTGCCTCTGGAACACGCGACCCAGGGGGCTGAGTTGAAATGGCCTCTCCTGAGGATGCGTCATAATGTGCGTTTGGGTCCATGGAGACCTTGGAATGTGCTGGTTGTTCAGTGGCCCTGCGGAACTCTCCTACCTGAAGTGTTAGATACATCCCAGTAAGAAAGCTGCCCATGTGGAGATGAGAGAGGTTTGGTTTGGTGCCTCTGAAAAGCCCCCGTTGCTGGTCTACGAAAACAGTCCTCTGAGAACGGAAACATGGAAACCAAAGCTAAGGTTCAGATTAGGGCCTGGGGGCCTGTCCATTTCAACCTTCTGTCTCTGGGGACACTGTCTGAGAGTCTAAGTGGAGATAGTTGCTCCGCTGGTGTCAGAGAGCCCCTCTTAGTCCAGGGTGTCCTATACTATTGATGGCCTCAGGGACCTTGGAGCTTTTCCCTAACCTGTAGGGTTGTGGTCAATGGATTGGGCACACTTTCTTTGGAGAGGGCAGGCACAATCTTTCGCTGTTTGGTCCAGAGGCCCTAGCCTGGATGTTGTGTGGGTCCAGGCTGTGGGCACAGAAGTCTGAATACACAAACTCAGCTTATGAGTGGCGCCTAGGGTATGGCCGGCCGGATGTACAGCCCGAGAGGGAGCTCCTGGGCCTCTGAAACAAGGGCGAGTGGGAGGCGTTCCTTCAGGCTTTTGTCTCTGGATGTTGTGTCCGGGATAGCCGTGGATTGGAGCGGTGGCCTCAGGTACTGTGGACGAGTATCCCTCTCTGGGGATTTGTCCCAGCTCCCAAGAGTTTGGGGTCATTTTGTGGGAAGGGTGGAGTCGTGTTGTCTGGCTCATGGGTCTCTCCAAGAAAGGGATTCCAGAGCAGAGCTCCAGGTACGGGCGGGGCGACTGGAAAATTCAAACCATGGTGAGGATTGGGTGCATAGGGGCTTGGCAAGCCCCATATGTGGGCTCTTGGTCCAGGCCCTGACAGGCCTTTCTTTGACATGGGGCTCATGCTGAGGTTCACAGTGTGAATTTGTGCCCAAGCAGCACTCAATTTTGGGCGTGGCATCATGGGCCATGAAGGTTTCTCCCACCCTGAAGGTGTGACTCCATGCCAAGAGCAAGCTTGACAGCCATGGGGAAGGAGGAGTTCTGTTTTGTGCTTGCTATACCCAGATGTGTGGAGAATTGATATAATGTCTAGGTTCAGATATCTGAAAACCAAGGTTAGGATGAGGTGACGATATAAGACCATGGCGTGTCCGAAGTGCTGGGTGTGCGGCCAGCTGTCTCCTTGTCTGTCTGGACGTCTGGCTTCAGGCTGTGTCAGGCACAGCATGAGTGCCCAGAGCAGCCTATCCAGTTCGGGTACCGTCGAGGCCCGAGCAGATTGATCCTCATCTGGGTTTTCTGGAGAGCCCCACAGGGAAAAGTTTTTCTTCCGTTGGGCAGACACTGGGCTGGGTTTTGGTTCCGGAGTTCCTAGTGCGGAGGGCTTGTTTGCTAGGAGTGTGAGGAAGGAAGTCTGAATACACAAGCTAGCGTGAGGTTTGGGACCGAGGTCACGGCAGGCGCACTCTGCAGAGGCTGAATCGAGATCTCCTGCACTGAGGTCATGTCAACTTGAGACGTGCCTCAGGCTAGAGTTTTTGTCCAGCATGGCCTCTTCCTGAAGGGTGTGGGGGCTTCATGAGGCCAGAAAGTTTTGCCTACGATGGGATTTGTGAACTGCTCCAAAACTGAAGGTTACCTTCTGCACGACAGTCGAGTCCTATTGGATGGTTCCAAGAGGCCCCATATGGAAAGACTCGAGAGCAGGTGTCTAAGCATGGATGCCTGGGAACGCCACTCTTTAGTCAGGACAAGGCAGGCTCAATCTGCGGGCTCCTGGGTGAGCTACCCAGAGGGGAGAGTTGAAATGGTCTCTCCTGAAGAGGAGTCCTACTGTGGCTTGGTGGCCTGGGAGACCTTGGAATGTGGAGGTGGCTCAGGGACTCTGCAGGATTCTCCAACATGAGGTGTTTGACACGGCTCCAACAAGGAAACTTCCCATGCGGAGACGAGAGGAGTTCTGTTCCATGCCTCAGGAAAGCCCCATAGCCTGTTCTTCGAACCAAAGACTCTGAGGAGTGACACCAGGAACCCAAAGCAAGAGTTGAGACTACGGCCTAAAGGCCTGTCCGGCTCAACCTTCTATCTCTGTTGACATCTGTGTGCATGCATTCATGGATGTAGCTGCTCAGCTTGTGTCCGAATGCCCCTGTGAGTCCAGTGAGGCTCCTAGTAGTGGGATGTCCTCGGAGGCCTTGAGATTTCTCATATTCTGGAGGTGTGTGGCCAAAGGAATGGACACAGTTTCCCAGGAGAGAGCAGGCACGGTCCTGTGGTATGGCTCCAGAGGACCCAGCCTAAAGGCTGTGTTTGCCAGGGCTGTGGGGACAGATGTCTGAAAAAGCAAACTTTGCTCAGCTAGGGGCCAATGTAATGGCAGGCCTGATCTCTAGTCCGTGAGGGGAGATCCTCTGGAAAACAAAGTAGGGCAAGTGGGAGGCAGTCACTCAGGCTTTTGTCTCTGGGTGTTGCGTTTACAGTGTCCGGTCAGGGTAGGGGTTGTCTCAGAGGCCGAGGAAGAGCCTTCCTCTCGGGGGATTGTCCAAGCTCCCAAGTGTTTGTGTTCATTCTGTGGGAATGAAGAGTACTGTTTTCTGCCACAGGGGAACCCCCAGGAGAGGGACTCTAGAGCACAGCAGTGGGTTCCCTCAACTGGAATACACACCATCTAGTTAGTTCTGGGTGCCTATGGGCATGGCAAGCCACATATGCGGGCTCTTGGTCCAGTCACTGAGAGGCGTTACTTGAATAAGGTACTCACGCTGAGGGTCACAATGTGTGTTTGTGCCCAAGGCGGCCCTCACGCTTGGGCGTGGCCTCATGGGCCATGCCGTTTTCTCCTACACTGAAGGTTTGACTCACTGCCAGCAGCAAAGTTTCTCGCCATGGGGAAGGAGGGGTTCTGACTTGTGAATCAGGTTCCCCCCTGTGCAGGGATTGGAGATAAGGTCTAGGTTCCGATGACTGAAAACCCAGGTTGGGAATGGATGGTGGCCTAAGGCAGTGGCGGGTCCAATGTGCTGGGTGTGCAGCCAGCTGTGTCGGTCTCTGTTGGAAGGTCTGGGCTCAGGCTATTTGCGACAGAGCATCACTGTTTAAGGTAGCCTATGCAATTGGGGTGTTGCCGAGGGCCAAGCAGTTTGATCCTCATTTGGGGTTTCTGGGCAGCGCCATAGACAAGGTTTTTCTCCTGGGAGGCAGGCACAGTGCTTCATTGTGGCCCCAGAATTCCCAGTAGGGAGGGTTTGTGGGCCAGGAGTGTGAGGACAGAAGTCTGAAAACACAAGTTAGTGTGAGGATTGGAGCCAAGGGCAGAGCAGGCCCACTCTGCAGAGGCTGAATCAAAATCTCCTGCATCTGAAGTCAGGCTGAGGATCAGACGTTGGCTGAGGCTGGAGTATGTGTCCATGATGGCACCTTCATGTAGTGGGGGCCTCATGAGGCCAAGGAAGTTTTCCCACGCTGAGTTTGGAGGTTGCCCCAAACCACAAGGTTTCCTTCTGTGGGACATTCGAGTCCTGTTGCATGGCTCCAGGACATACCATACGGAAGGACTGGAGAGCAGGGTTCGAAGGATGGATCCCTGTACAGCATGCCTCGCATTCCCATTGGCTATTAGCGACAAGATATGTTTGATCTGCTGCCTCTGGAACACGCGACCCAGGGGGCTGAGTTGAAATGGCCTCTCCTGAGGATGCGTCATAATGTGCGTTTGGGTCCATGGAGACCTTGAAATGTGCTGGTTGTTCAGTGGCCCTGCGGAACTCTCCTACCTGAAGTGTTTGATACATCCCAGTAAGAAAGCTGCCCATGTGGAGATGAGAGAGGTTTGGTTTGGTGCCTCAGAAAAGCCCCATGTGCTGGTCTACGAAAATAGTCCTCTGAGAACGGAAACATGGAAACCAAAGCTAAGGTTCAGATTAGGGCCTGGGGGCCTGTCCATTTCAACCTTCTGTCTCTGGGGACACTGTCTGAGAGTCTAAGTGGAGATAGTTGCTCCGCTGGTGTCAGAGAGCCCCTCTTAGTCCAGGGTGGCCTATACTATTGATGGCCTCAGGGACCTTGGAGCTTTTCCCTAACCTGTAGGGTTGTGGTCAATGGATTGGGCACACTTTCCTTGGAGAGGGCAGGCACAATCTTTCGCTGTTTGGTCCAGAGGCCCTAGCCTGGATGTTGTGTGGGTCCAGGCTGTGGGCACAGAAGTCTGAATACACAAACTCAGCTTATGAGTGGCACCTAGGGTATGGTAGGCCGGATGTACAGCCCGAGAGGGAGCTCCTGGGCCTCTGAAACAAGGGCGATTGGGAGGCGTTCCTTCAGGCTTTTGTCCCTGGATGTTGTGTCCGTGATAGCCGTGGATTGGAGCGGTGGCCTCAGGTACTGTGGACGAGTATCCCTCTCTGGGGATTTGTCCCAGCTCCCAAGAGTTTGGGGTCATTTTGTGGGAAGGGTGGAGTCGTGTTGTCTGGCTCATGGGTCTCTCCAAGAAAGGGATTCCAGAGCAGAGCTCTAGGTACGGGCGGGGCGACTGGAAAATTCAAACCGTGGTGAGGATTGGGTGCATAGGGGCTTGGCAAGCCCCATATGTGGGCTCTTGGTCCAGGCCCTGACAGGCCTTTCTTTGACATGGGGCTCATGCGGAGGGTCACAGTGTGAATTTGTGCCCAAGCAGCACTCAAGTTTGGGCGTGGCATCAGGGGCCATGAAGGTTTCTCCCACCCTGAAGGTGTGACTCCATGCCAAGAGCAAGCTTGACAGCCATGGGGAAGGAGGAGTTCTGTTTTGTGCTTGCTATACCCAGATGTGTGGAGAATTGTTATAATGTCTAGGTTCAGATATCTGAAAACCAAGGTTAGGATGAGGTGACGGCATAAGACCATGGCGTGTCCGAAGTGCTGGGTGTGCGGCCAGCTGTCTCCTTGTCTGTCTGGACGTCTGGCTTCAGGCTGTGTCAGGCAGAGCATGAGTGCCCAGAGCAGCCTATCCAGTTCGGGTACCGTCGAGGCCCGAGCAGGTTGATCCTCATCTGGGTTTTCTGGAGAGCCCCACAGGGAAACGTTTTTCTTCCGTTGGGCAGACACTGGGCTGGGTTTTGGTTCTGGAGTTCCTAGTCCGGAGGGCTTCTTTGCCAGGAGTGTGAGGACGGAAGTCTGAAAACACAAGTTAGTGTGAGGATTGGAGCCAAGGGCAGAGCAGGCCCACTCTGCAGAGGCTGAATCAAAATCTCCTGCATCTGAAGTCAGGCTGAGGATCAGACGTTGGCTGAGGCTGGAGTATGTGTCCATGATGGCACCTTCATGAAGTGGGGGCCTCATGAGGCCAAGGAAGTTTTCCCACGCTGAGTTTGGAGGTTGCCCCAAACCACAAGGTTTCCTTCTGCGGGACATTTGAGTCCTGTTGCATGGCTCCAGGACATACCATATGGAAGGACTGGAGAGCAGGGTTCGAAGGATGGATCCCTGTACAGCATGCCTCGCATTCCCATTGGCTATTAGCGACAAGATATGTTTGATCTGCTGCCTCTGGAACACGCGACCCAGGGGGCTGAGTTGAAATGGCCTCTCCTGAGGATGCGTCATAATGTGCGTTTGGGTCCATGGAGACCTTGGAATGTGCTGGTTGTTCAGTGGCCCTGCGGAACTCTCCTACCTGAAGTGTTAGATACATCCCAGTAAGAAAGCTGCCCATGTGGAGATGAGAGAGGTTTGGTTTGGTGCCTCTGAAAAGCCCCCGTTGCTGGTCTACGAAAACAGTCCTCTGAGAACGGAAACATGGAAACCAAAGCTAAGGTTCAGATTAGGGCCTGGGGGCCTGTCCATTTCAACCTTCTGTCTCTGGGGACACTGTCTGAGAGTCTAAGTGGAGATAGTTGCTCCGCTGGTGTCAGAGAGCCCCTCTTAGTCCAGGGTGGCCTATACTATTGATGGCCTCAGGGACCTTGGAGCTTTTCCCTAACCTGTATGGTTGTGGTCAATGGATTGGGCACACTTTCCTTGGAGAGGGCAGGCACAATCTTTCGCTGTTTGGTCCAGAGGCCCTAGCCTGGATGTTGTGTGGGTCCAGGCTGTGGGCACAGAAGTCTGAATACACAAACTCAGCTTATGAGTGGCGCCTAGGGTATGGCCGGCCGGATGTACAGCCCGAGAGGGAGCTCCTGGGCCTCTGAAACAAGGGCGAGTGGGAGGCGTTCCTTCAGGCTTTTGTCTCTGGATGTTGTGTCCGGGATAGCCGTGGATTGGAGCGGTGGCCTCAGGTACTGTGGACGAGTATCCCTCTCTGGGGATTTGTCCCAGCTCCCAAGAGTTTGGGGTCATTTTGTGGGAAGGGTGGAGTCGTGTTGTCTGGCTCATGGGTCTCTCCAAGAAAGGGATTCCAGAGCAGAGCTCCAGGTACGGGCGGGGCGACTGGAAAATTCAAACCATGGTGAGGATTGGGTGCATAGGGGCTTGGCAAGCCCCATATGTGGGCTCTTGGTCCAGGCCCTGACAGGCCTTTCTTTGACATGGGGCTCATGCTGAGGTTCACAGTGTGAATTTGTGCCCAAGCAGCACTCAATTTTGGGCGTGGCATCAGGGGCCATGAAGGTTTCTCCCACCCTGAAGGTGTGACTCCATGCCAAGAGCAAGCTTGACAGCCATGGGGAAGGAGGAGTTCTGTTTTGTGCTTGCTATACCCAGATGTGTGGAGAATTGATATAATGTCTAGGTTCAGATATCTAAAACCAAGGTTAGGATGAGGTGACGACATAAGACCATGGCGTGTCCGAAGTGCTGGGTGTGCGGCCAGCTGTCTCCTTGTCTGTCTGGACGTCTGGCTTCAGGCTGTGTCAGGCAGAGCATGAGTGCCCAGAGCAGCCTATCCAGTTCGGGTACCGTCGAGGCCCGAGCAGATTGATCCTCATCTGGGTTTTCTGGAGAGCCCCACAGGGAAAAGTTTTTCTTCCGTTGGGCAGACACTGGGCTGGGTTTTGGTTCCGGAGTTCCTAGTGCGGAGGGCTTGTTTGCTAGGAGTGTGAGGAAGGAAGTCTGAATACACAAGCTAGCGTGAGGTTTGGGACCGAGGTCACGGCAGGCGCACTCTGCAGAGGCTGAATCGAGATCTCCTGCACTGAGGTCATGTCAACTATGAGACGTGCCTCAGGCTAGAGTTTTTGTCCAGCATGGCCTCTTCCTGAAGGGTGTGGGGGCTTCATGAGGCCAGAAAGTTTTGCCTACGATGGGATTTGTGAACTGCTCCAAAACTGAAGGTTACCTTCTGCACGACAGTCGAGTCCTATTGGATGGTTCCAAGAGGCCCCATATGGAAAGACTCGAGAGCAGGTGTCTAAGCATGGATGCCTGGGAACGCCACTCTTTAGTCAGGACAAGGCAGGCTCAATCTGCGGGCTCCTGGGTGAGCTACCCAGAGGGGAGAGTTGAAATGGTCTCTCCTGAAGAGGAGTCCTACTGTGGCTTGGTGGCCTGGGAGACCTTGGAATGTGGAGGTGGCTCAGGGACTCTGCAGGATTCTCCAACATGAGGTGTTTGACACGGCTCCAACAAGGAAACTTCCCATGCGGAGACGAGAGGAGTTCTGTTCCATGCCTCAGGAAAGCCCCATAGCCTGTTCTTCGAACCAAAGCCTCTGAGGAGTGACACCAGGAACCCAAAGCAAGAGTTGAGACTACGGCCTAAAGGCCTGTCCGGCTCAACCTTCTATCTCTGTTGACATCTGTGTGCATGCATTCATGGATGTAGCTGCTCAGCTTGTGTCCGAATGCCCCTGTGAGTCCAGTGAGGCTCCTAGTAGTGGGATGTCCTCGGAGGCCTTGAGATTTCTCATATTCTGGAGGTGTGTGGCCAAAGGAATGGACACAGTTTCCCAGGAGAGAGCAGGCACGGTCCTGTGGTATGGCTCCAGAGGACCCAGCCTAAAGGCTGTGTTTGCCAGGGCTGTGGGGACAGATGTCTGAAAAAGCAAACTTTGCTCAGCTAGGGGCCAATGTAATGGCAGGCCTGATCTCTAGTCCGTGAGGGGAGATCCTCTGGAAAACAAAGTAGGGCAAGTGGGAGGCAGTCACTCAGGCTTTTGTCTCTGGGTGTTGCGTTTACAGTGTCCGGTCAGGGTAGGGGTTGTCTCAGAGGCCGAGGAAGAGCCTTCCTCTCGGGGGATTGTCCAAGCTCCCAAGTGTTTGTGTTCATTCTGTGGGAATGAAGAGTACTGTTTTCTGCCACAGGGGAACCCCCAGGAGAGGGACTCTAGAGCACAGCAGTGGGTTCCCTCAACTGGAATACACACCATCTAGTTAGTTCTGGGTGCCTATGGGCATGGCAAGCCACATATGCGGGCTCTTGGTCCAGTCACTGAGAGGCGTTACTTGAATAAGGTACTCACGCTGAGGGTCACAATGTGTGTTTGTGCCCAAGGCGGCCCTCACGCTTGGGCGTGGCCTCATGGGCCATGCCGTTTTCTCCTACACTGAAGGTTTGACTCACTGCCAGCAGCAAAGTTTCTTGCCATGGGGAAGGAGGGGTTCTGACTTGTGAATCAGGTTGCCCCCTGTGCAGGGATTGGAGATAAGGTCTAGGTTCCGATGACTGAAAACCCAGGTTGGGAATGGATGGTGGCCTAAGGCAGTGGCGGGTCCAATGTGCTGGGTGTGCAGCCAGCTGTGTCGGTCTCTGTTGGAAGGTCTGGGCTCAGGCTATTTGCGACAGAGCATCACTGTTTAAGGTAGCCTATGCAATTGGGGTGTTGCCGAGGGCCAAGCAGTTTGATCCTCATTTGGGGTTTCTGGGCAGCGCCATAGACAAGGTTTTTCTCCTGGGAGGCAGGCACAGTGCTTCATTGTGGCCCCAGAATTCCCAGTAGGGAGGGTTTGTGGGCCAGGAGTGTGAGGACGGAAGTCTGAAAACACAAGTTAGTGTGAGGATTGGAGCCAAGGGCAGAGCAGGCCCACTCTGCAGAGGCTGAATCAAAATCTCCTGCATCTGAAGTCAGGCTGAGGATCAGACGTTGGCTGAGGCTGGAGTATGTGTCCATGATGGCACCTTCATGTAGTGGGGGCCTCATGAGGCCAAGGAAGTTTTCCCACGCTGAGTTTGGAGGTTGCCCCAAACCACAAGGTTTCCTTCTGTGGGACATTCGAGTCCTGTTGCATGGCTCCAGGACATACCATACGGAAGGACTGGAGAGCAGGGTTCGAAGGATGGATCCCTGTACAGCATGCCTCGCATTCCCATTGGCTATTAGCGACAAGATATGTTTGATCTGCTGCCTCTGGAACACGCGACCCAGGGGGCTGAGTTGAAATGGCCTCTCCTGAGGATGCGTCATAATGTGCGTTTGGGTCCATGGAGACCTTGAAATGTGCTGGTTGTTCAGTGGCCCTGCGGAACTCTCCTACCTGAAGTGTTTGATACATCCCAGTAAGAAAGCTGCCCATGTGGAGATGAGAGAGGTTTGGTTTGGTGCCTCAGAAAAGCCCCATGTGCTGGTCTACGAAAATAGTCCTCTGAGAACGGAAACATGGAAACCAAAGCTAAGGTTCAGATTAGGGCCTGGGGGCCTGTCCATTTCAACCTTCTGTCTCTGGGGACACTGTCTGAGAGTCTAAGTGGAGATAGTTGCTCCGCTGGTGTCAGAGAGCCCCTCTTAGTCCAGGGTGGCCTATACTATTGATGGCCTCAGGGACCTTGGAGCTTTTCCCTAACCTGTAGGGTTGTGGTCAATGGATTGGGCACACTTTCCTTGGAGAGGGCAGGCACAATCTTTCGCTGTTTGGTCCAGAGGCCCTAGCCTGGATGTTGTGTGGGTCCAGGCTGTGGGCACAGAAGTCTGAATACACAAACTCAGCTTATGAGTGGCACCTAGGGTATGGTAGGCCGGATGTACAGCCCGAGAGGGAGCTCCTGGGCCTCTGAAACAAGGGCGATTGGGAGGCGTTCCTTCAGGCTTTTGTCCCTGGATGTTGTGTCCGTGATAGCCGTGGATTGGAGCGGTGGCCTCAGGTACTGTGGACGAGTATCCCTCTCTGGGGATTTGTCCCAGCTCCCAAGAGTTTGGGGTCATTTTGTGGGAAGGGTGGAGTCGTGTTGTCTGGCTCATGGGTCTCTCCAAGAAAGGGATTCCAGAGCAGAGCTCTAGGTACGGGCGGGGCGACTGGAAAATTCAAACCGTGGTGAGGATTGGGTGCATAGGGGCTTGGCAAGCCCCATATGTGGGCTCTTGGTCCAGGCCCTGACAGGCCTTTCTTTGACATGGGGCTCATGCGGAGGGTCACAGTGTGAATTTGTGCCCAAGCAGCACTCAAGTTTGGGCGTGGCATCAGGGGCCATGAAGGTTTCTCCCACCCTGAAGGTGTGACTCCATGCCAAGAGCAAGCTTGACAGCCATGGGGAAGGAGGAGTTCTGTTTTGTGCTTGCTATACCCAGATGTGTGGAGAATTGATATAATGTCTAGGTTCAGATATCTGAAAACCAAGGTTAGGATGAGGTGACGACATAAGACCATGGCGTGTCCGAAGTGCTGGGTGTGCGGCCAGCTGTCTCCTTGTCTGTCTGGACGTCTGGCTTCAGGCTGTGTCAGGCACAGCATGAGTGCCCAGAGCAGCCTATCCAGTTCGGGTACCGTCGAGGCCCGAGCAGATTGATCCTCATCTGGGTTTTCTGGAGAGCCCCACAGGGAAAAGTTTTTCTTCCGTTGGGCAGACACTGGGCTGGGTTTTGGTTCCGGAGTTCCTAGTGCGGAGGGCTTGTTTGCTAGGAGTGTGAGGAAGGAAGTCTGAATACACAAGCTAGCGTGAGGTTTGGGACCGAGGTCACGGCAGGCGCACTCTGCAGAGGCTGAATCGAGATCTCCTGCACTGAGGTCATGTCAACTATGAGACGTGCCTCAGGCTAGAGTTTTTGTCCAGCATGGCCTCTTCCTGAAGGGTGTGGGGGCTTCATGAGGCCAGAAAGTTTTGCCTACGATGGGATTTGTGAACTGCTCCAAAACTGAAGGTTACCTTCTGCACGACAGTCGAGTCCTATTGTATGGTTCCAAGAGGCCCCATATGGAAAGACTCGAGAGCAGGTGTCTAAGCATGGATGCCTGGGAACGCCACTCTTTAGTCAGGACAAGGCAGGCTCAATCTGCGGGCTCCTGGGTGAGCTACCCAGAGGGGAGAGTTGAAATGGTCTCTCCTGAAGATGAGTCCTACTGTGGCTTGGTGGCCTGGGAGACCTTGGAATGTGGAGGTGGCTCAGGGACTCTGCAGGATTCTCCAACATGAGGTGTTTGACACGGCTCCAACAAGGAAACTTCCCATGCGGAGACGAGAGGAGTTCTGTTCCATGCCTCAGGAAAGCCCCATAGCCTGTTCTTCGAACCAAAGACTCTGAGGAGTGACACCAGGAACCCAAAGCAAGAGTTGAGACTACGGCCTAAAGGCCTGTCCGGCTCAACCTTCTATCTCTGTTGACATCTGTGTGCATGCATTCATGGATGTAGCTGCTCAGCTTGTGTCCGAATGCCCCTGTGAGTCCAGTGAGGCTCCTAGTAGTGGGATGTCCTCGGAGGCCTTGAGATTTCTCATATTCTGGAGGTGTGTGGCCAAAGGAATGGACACAGTTTCCCAGGAGAGAGCAGGCACGGTCCTGTGGTATGGCTCCAGAGGACCCAGCCTAAAGGCTGTGTTTGCCAGGGCTGTGGGGACAGATGTCTGAAAAAGCAAACTTTGCTCAGCTAGGGGCCAATGTAATGGCAGGCCTGATCTCTAGTCCGTGAGGGGAGATCCTCTGGAAAACAAAGTAGGGCAAGTGGGAGGCAGTCACTCAGGCTTTTGTCTCTGGGTGTTGCGTTTACAGTGTCCGGTCAGGGTAGGGGTTGTCTCAGAGGCCGAGGAAGAGCCTTCCTCTCGGGGGATTGTCCAAGCTCCCAAGTGTTTGTGTTCATTCTGTGGGAATGAAGAGTACTGTTTTCTGCCACAGGGGAACCCCCAGGAGAGGGACTCTAGAGCACAGCAGTGGGTTCCCTCAACTGGAATACACACCATCTAGTTAGTTCTGGGTGCCTATGGGCATGGCAAGCCACATATGCGGGCTCTTGGTCCAGTCACTGAGAGGCGTTACTTGAATAAGGTACTCACGCTGAGGGTCACAATGTGTGTTTGTGCCCAAGGCGGCCCTCACGCTTGGGCGTGGCCTCATGGGCCATGCCGTTTTCTCCTACACTGAAGGTTTGACTCACTGCCAGCAGCAAAGTTTCTTGCCATGGGGAAGGAGGGGTTCTGACTTGTGAATCAGGTTCCCCCCTGTGCAGGGATTGGAGATAAGGTCTAGGTTCCGATGACTGAAAACCCAGGTTGGGAATGGATGGTGGCCTAAGGCAGTGGCGGGTCCAATGTGCTGGGTGTGCAGCCAGCTGTGTCGGTCTCTGTTGGAAGGTCTGGGCTCAGGCTATTTGCGACAGAGCATCACTGTTTAAGGTAGCCTATGCAATTGGGGTGTTGCCGAGGGCCAAGCAGTTTGATCCTCATTTGGGGTTTCTGGGCAGCGCCATAGACAAGGTTTTTCTCCTGGGAGGCAGGCACAGTGCTTCATTGTGGCCCCAGAATTCCCAGTAGGGAGGGTTTGTGGGCCAGGAGTGTGAGGACGGAAGTCTGAAAACACAAGTTAGTGTGAGGATTGGAGCCAAGGGCAGAGCAGGCCCACTCTGCAGAGGCTGAATCAAAATCTCCTGCATCTGAAGTCAGGCTGAGGATCAGACGTTGGCTGAGGCTGGAGTATGTGTCCATGATGGCACCTTCATGTAGTGGGGGCCTCATGAGGCCAAGGAAGTTTTCCCACGCTGAGTTTGGAGGTTGCCCCAAACCACAAGGTTTCCTTCTGTGGGACATTCGAGTCCTGTTGCATGGCTCCAGGACATACCATACGGAAGGACTGGAGAGCAGGGTTCGAAGGATGGATCCCTGTACAGCATGCCTCGCATTCCCATTGGCTATTAGCGACAAGATATGTTTGATCTGCTGCCTCTGGAACACGCGACCCAGGGGGCTGAGTTGAAATGGCCTCTCCTGAGGATGCGTCATAATGTGCGTTTGGGTCCATGGAGACCTTGAAATGTGCTGGTTGTTCAGTGGCCCTGCGGAACTCTCCTACCTGAAGTGTTTGATACATCCCAGTAAGAAAGCTGCCCATGTGGAGATGAGAGAGGTTTGGTTTGGTGCCTCAGAAAAGCCCCATGTGCTGGTCTACGAAAATAGTCCTCTGAGAACGGAAACATGGAAACCAAAGCTAAGGTTCAGATTAGGGCCTGGGGGCCTGTCCATTTCAACCTTCTGTCTCTGGGGACACTGTCTGAGAGTCTAAGTGGAGATAGTTGCTCCGCTGGTGTCAGAGAGCCCCTCTTAGTCCAGGGTGGCCTATACTATTGATGGCCTCAGGGACCTTGGAGCTTTTCCCTAACCTGTAGGGTTGTGGTCAATGGATTGGGCACACTTTCCTTGGAGAGGGCAGGCACAATCTTTCGCTGTTTGGTCCAGAGGCCCTAGCCTGGATGTTGTGTGGGTCCAGGCTGTGGGCACAGAAGTCTGAATACACAAACTCAGCTTATGAGTGGCACCTAGGGTATGGTAGGCCGGATGTACAGCCCGAGAGGGAGCTCCTGGGCCTCTGAAACAAGGGCGATTGGGAGGCGTTCCTTCAGGCTTTTGTCCCTGGATGTTGTGTCCGTGATAGCCGTGGATTGGAGCGGTGGCCTCAGGTACTGTGTACGAGTATCCCTCTCTGGGGATTTGTCCCAGCTCCCAAGAGTTTGGGGTCATTTTGTGGGAAGGGTGGAGTCGTGTTGTCTGGCTCATGGGTCTCTCCAAGAAAGGGATTCCAGAGCAGAGCTCTAGGTACGGGCGGTGCGACTGGAAAATTCAAACCGTGGTGAGGATTGGGTGCATAGGGGCTTGGCAAGCCCCATATGTGGGCTCTTGGTCCAGGCCCTGACAGGCCTTTCTTTGACATGGGGCTCATGCGGAGGGTCACAGTGTGAATTTGTGCCCAAGCAGCACTCAAGTTTGGGCGTGGCATCAGGGGCCATGAAGGTTTCTCCCACCCTGAAGGTGTGACTCCATGCCAAGAGCAAGCTTGACAGCCATGGGGAAGGAGGAGTTCTGTTTTGTGCTTGCTATACCCAGATGTGTGGAGAATTGATATAATGTCTAGGTTCAGATATCTGAAAACCAAGGTTAGGATGAGGTGACGACATAAGACCATGGCGTGTCCGAAGTGCTGGGTGTGCGGCCAGCTGTCTCCTTGTCTGTCTGGACGTCTGGCTTCAGGCTGTGTCAGGCACAGCATGAGTGCCCAGAGCAGCCTATCCAGTTCAGGTACCGTCGAGGCCCGAGCAGATTGATCCTCATCTGGGTTTTCTGGAGAGCCCCACAGGGAAAAGTTTTTCTTCCGTTGGGCAGACACTGGGCTGGGTTTTGGTTCCGGAGTTCCTAGTGCGGAGGGCTTGTTTGCTAGGAGTGTGAGGAAGGAAGTCTGAATACACAAGCTAGCGTGAGGTTTGGGACCGAGGTCACGGCAGGCGCACTCTGCAGAGGCTGAATCGAGATCTCCTGCACTGAGGTCATGTCAACTATGAGACGTGCCTCAGGCTAGAGTTTTTGTCCAGCATGGCCTCTTCCTGAAGGGTGTGGGGGCTTCATGAGGCCAGAAAGTTTTGCCTACGATGGGATTTGTGAACTGCTCCAAAACTGAAGGTTACCTTCTGCACGACAGTCGAGTCCTATTGGATGGTTCCAAGAGGCCCCATA
Source organism: Mustela nivalis (assembly GCF_964662115.1). Classification (NCBI taxonomy): domain Eukaryota; kingdom Metazoa; phylum Chordata; class Mammalia; order Carnivora; family Mustelidae; genus Mustela; species Mustela nivalis. Next base: position 59,618 of record NW_028135841.1, read on the forward strand.
TGGAAAGACTCGAGAGCAGGTGTCTAAGCATGGATGCCTGGGAACGCCACTCTTTAGTCAGGACAAGGCAGGCTCAATCTGCGGGCTCCTGGGTGAGCTACCCAGAGGGGAGAGTTGAAATGGTCTCTCCTGAAGATGAGTCCTACTGTGGCTTGGTGGCCTGGGAGACCTTGGAATGTGGAGGTGGCTCAGGGACTCTGCAGGATTCTCCAACATGAGGTGTTTGACACGGCTCCAACAAGGAAACTTCCCATGCGGAGACGAGAGGAGTTCTGTTCCATGCCTCAGGAAAGCCCCATAGCCTGTTCTTCGAACCAAAGCCTCTGAGGAGTGACACCAGGAACCCAAAGCAAGAGTTGAGACTACGGCCTAAAGGCCTGTCCGGCTCAACCTTCTATCTCTGTTGACATCTGTGTGCATGCATTCATGGATGTAGCTGCTCAGCTTGTGTCCGAATGCCCCTGTGAGTCCAGTGAGGCTCCTAGTAGTGGGATGTCCTCGGAGGCCTTGAGATTTCTCATATTCTGGAGGTGTGTGGCCAAAGGAATGGACACAGTTTCCCAGGAGAGAGCAGGCACGGTCCTGTGGTATGGCTCCAGAGGACCCAGCCTAAAGGCTGTGTTTGCCAGGGCTGTGGGGACAGATGTCTGAAAAAGCAAACTTTGCTCAGCTAGGGGCCAATGTAATGGCAGGCCTGATCTCTAGTCCGTGAGGGGAGATCCTCTGGAAAACAAAGTAGGGCAAGTGGGAGGCAGTCACTCAGGCTTTTGTCTCTGGGTGTTGCGTTTACAGTGTCCGGTCAGGGTAGGGGTTGTCTCAGAGGCCGAGGAAGAGCCTTCCTCTCGGGGGATTGTCCAAGCTCCCAAGTGTTTGTGTTCATTCTGTGGGAATGAAGAGTACTGTTTTCTGCCACAGGGGAACCCCCAGGAGAGGGACTCTAGAGCACAGCAGTGGGTTCCCTCAACTGGAATACACACCATCTAGTTAGTTCTGGGTGCCTATGGGCATGGCAAGCCACATATGCGGGCTCTTGGTCCAGTCACTGAGAGGCGTTACTTGAATAAGGTACTCACGCTGAGGGTCACAATGTGTGTTTGTGCCCAAGGCGGCCCTCACGCTTGGGCGTGGCCTCATGGGCCATGCCGTTTTCTCCTACACTGAAGGTTTGACTCACTGCCAGCAGCAAAGTTTCTTGCCATGGGGAAGGAGGGGTTCTGACTTGTGAATCAGGTTCCCCCCTGTGCAGGGATTGGAGATAAGGTCTAGGTTCCGATGACTGAAAACCCAGGTTGGGAATGGATGGTGGCCTAAGGCAGTGGCGGGTCCAATGTGCTGGGTGTGCAGCCAGCTGTGTCGGTCTCTGTTGGAAGGTCTGGGCTCAGGCTATTTGCGACAGAGCATCACTGTTTAAGGTAGCCTATGCAATTGGGGTGTTGCCGAGGGCCAAGCAGTTTGATCCTCATTTGGGGTTTCTGGGCAGCGCCATAGACAAGGTTTTTCTCCTGGGAGGCAGGCACAGTGCTTCATTGTGGCCCCAGAATTCCCAGTAGGGAGGGTTTGTGGGCCAGGAGTGTGAGGACGGAAGTCTGAAAACACAAGTTAGTGTGAGGATTGGAGCCAAGGGCAGAGCAGGCCCACTCTGCAGAGGCTGAATCAAAATCTCCTGCATCTGAAGTCAGGCTGAGGATCAGACGTTGGCTGAGGCTGGAGTATGTGTCCATGATGGCACCTTCATGTAGTGGGGGCCTCATGAGGCCAAGGAAGTTTTCCCACGCTGAGTTTGGAGGTTGCCCCAAACCACAAGGTTTCCTTCTGTGGGACATTCGAGTCCTGTTGCATGGCTCCAGGACATACCATACGGAAGGACTGGAGAGCAGGGTTCGAAGGATGGATCCCTGTACAGCATGCCTCGCATTCCCATTGGCTATTAGCGACAAGATATGTTTGATCTGCTGCCTCTGGAACACGCGACCCAGGGGGCTGAGTTGAAATGGCCTCTCCTGAGGATGCGTCATAATGTGCGTTTGGGTCCATGGAGACCTTGAAATGTGCTGGTTGTTCAGTGGCCCTGCGGAACTCTCCTACCTGAAGTGTTTGATACATCCCAGTAAGAAAGCTGCCCATGTGGAGATGAGAGAGGTTTGGTTTGGTGCCTCAGAAAAGCCCCATGTGCTGGTCTACGAAAACAGTCCTCTGAGAACGGAAACATGGAAACCAAAGCTAAGGTTCAGATTAGGGCCTGGGGGCCTGTCCATTTCAACCTTCTGTCTCTGGGGACACTGTCTGAGAGTCTAAGTGGAGATAGTTGCTCCGCTGGTGTCAGAGAGCCCCTCTTAGTCCAGGGTGGCCTATACTATTGATGGCCTCAGGGACCTTGGAGCTTTTCCCTAACCTGTAGGGTTGTGGTCAATGGATTGGGCACACTTTCCTTGGAGAGGGCAGGCACAATCTTTCGCTGTTTGGTCCAGAGGCCCTAGCCTGGATGTTGTGTGGGTCCAGGCTGTGGGCACAGAAGTCTGAATACACAAACTCAGCTTATGAGTGGCACCTAGGGTATGGTAGGCCGGATGTACAGCCCGAGAGGGAGCTCCTGGGCCTCTGAAACAAGGGCGATTGGGAGGCGTTCCTTCAGGCTTTTGTCCCTGGATGTTGTGTCCGTGATAGCCGTGGATTGGAGCGGTGGCCTCAGGTACTGTGGACGAGTATCCCTCTCTGGGGATTTGTCCCAGCTCCCAAGAGTTTGGGGTCATTTTGTGGGAAGGGTGGAGTCGTGTTGTCTGGCTCATGGGTCTCTCCAAGAAAGGGATTCCAGAGCAGAGCTCTAGGTACGGGCGGGGCGACTGGAAAATTCAAACCGTGGTGAGGATTGGGTGCATAGGGGCTTGGCAAGCCCCATATGTGGGCTCTTGGTCCAGGCCCTGACAGGCCTTTCTTTGACATGGGGCTCATGCGGAGGGTCACAGTGTGAATTTGTGCCCAAGCAGCACTCAAGTTTGGGCGTGGCATCAGGGGCCATGAAGGTTTCTCCCACCCTGAAGGTGTGACTCCATGCCAAGAGCAAGCTTGACAGCCATGGGGAAGGAGGAGTTCTGTTTTGTGCTTGCTATACCCAGATGTGTGGAGAATTGTTATAATGTCTAGGTTCAGATATCTGAAAACCAAGGTTAGGATGAGGTGACGGCATAAGACCATGGCGTGTCCGAAGTGCTGGGTGTGCGGCCAGCTGTCTCCTTGTCTGTCTGGACGTCTGGCTTCAGGCTGTGTCAGGCAGAGCATGAGTGCCCAGAGCAGCCTATCCAGTTCGGGTACCGTCGAGGCCCGAGCAGGTTGATCCTCATCTGGGTTTTCTGGAGAGCCCCACAGGGAAACGTTTTTCTTCCGTTGGGCAGACACTGGGCTGGGTTTTGGTTCTGGAGTTCCTAGTCCGGAGGGCTTGTTTGCCAGGAGTGTGAGGACGGAAGTCTGAAAACACAAGCTAGTGTGAGGATTGGAGCCAATGGCAGAGCAGGCCCACTCTGCAGAGGCTGAATCAAAATCTCCTGCATCTGAAGTCAGGCTGAGGATCAGACGTTGGCTGAGGCTGGAGTATGTGTCCATGATGGCACCTTCATGAAGTGGGGGCCTCATGAGGCCAAGGAAGTTTTCCCACGCTGAGTTTGGAGGTTGACCCAAACCACAAGGTTTCCTTCTGCGGGACATTCGAGTCCTGTTGCATGGCTCCAGGACATACCATATGGAAGGACTGGAGAGCAGGGTTCGAAGGATGGATCCCTGTACAGCATGCCTCGCATTCCCATTGGCTATTAGCGACAAGATATGTTTGATCTGCTGCCTCTGGAACACGCGACCCAGGGGGCTGAGTTGAAATGGCCTCTCCTGAGGATGCGTCATAATGTGCGTTTGGGTCCATGGAGACCTTGGAATGTGCTGGTTGTTCAGTGGCCCTGCGGAACTCTCCTACCTGAAGTGTTAGATACATCCCAGTAAGAAAGCTGCCCATGTGGAGATGAGAGAGGTTTGGTTTGGTGCCTCTGAAAAGCCCCCGTTGCTGGTCTACGAAAACAGTCCTCTGAGAACGGAAACATGGAAACCAAAGCTAAGGTTCAGATTAGGGCCTGGGGGCCTGTCCATTTCAACCTTCTGTCTCTGGGGACACTGTCTGAGAGTCTAAGTGGAGATAGTTGCTCCGCTGGTGTCAGAGAGCCCCTCTTAGTCCAGGGTGTCCTATACTATTGATGGCCTCAGGGACCTTGGAGCTTTTCCCTAACCTGTAGGGTTGTGGTCAATGGATTGGGCACACTTTCCTTGGAGAGGGCAGGCACAATCTTTCGCTGTTTGGTCCAGAGGCCCTAGCCTGGATGTTGTGTGGGTCCAGGCTGTGGGCACAGAAGTCTGAATACACAAACTCAGCTTATGAGTGGCGCCTAGGGTATGGCCGGCCGGATGTACAGCCCGAGAGGGAGCTCCTGGGCCTCTGAAACAAGGGCGAGTGGGAGGCGTTCCTTCAGGCTTTTGTCTCTGGATGTTGTGTCCGGGATAGCCGTGGATTGGAGCGGTGGCCTCAGGTACTGTGGACGAGTATCCCTCTCTGGGGATTTGTCCCAGCTCCCAAGAGTTTGGGGTCATTTTGTGGGAAGGGTGGAGTCGTGTTGTCTGGCTCATGGGTCTCTCCAAGAAAGGGATTCCAGAGCAGAGCTCCAGGTACGGGCGCGGCGACTGGAAAATTCAAACCATGGTGAGGATTGGGTGCATAGGGGCTTGGCAAGCCCCATATGTGGGCTCTTGGTCCAGGCCCTGACAGGCCTTTCTTTGACATGGGGCTCATGCTGAGGTTCACAGTGTGAATTTGTGCCCAAGCAGCACTCAATTTTGGGCGTGGCATCAGGGGCCATGAAGGTTTCTCCCACCCTGAAGGTGTGACTCCATGCCAAGAGCAAGCTTGACAGCCATGGGGAAGGAGGAGTTCTGTTTTGTGCTTGCTATACCCAGATGTGTGGAGAATTGATATAATGTCTAGGTTCAGATATCTGAAAACCAAGGTTAGGATGAGGTGACGACATAAGACCATGGCGTGTCCGAAGTGCTGGGTGTGCGGCCAGCTGTCTCCTTGTCTGTCTGGACGTCTGGCTTCAGGCTGTGTCAGGCACAGCATGAGTGCCCAGAGCAGCCTATCCAGTTCGGGTACCGTCGAGGCCCGAGCAGATTGATCCTCATCTGGGTTTTCTGGAGAGCCCAACAGGGAAAAGTTTTTCTTCCGTTGGGCAGACACTGGGCTGGGTTTTGGTTCCGGAGTTCCTAGTGCGGAGGGCTTGTTTGCTAGGAGTGTGAGGAAGGAAGTCTGAATACACAAGCTAGCGTGAGGTTTGGGACCGAGGTCACGGCAGGCGCACTCTGCAGAGGCTGAATCGAGATCTCCTGCACTGAGGTCATGTCAACTATGAGACGTGCCTCAGGCTAGAGTTTTTGTCCAGCATGGCCTCTTCCTGAAGGGTGTGGGGGCTTCATGAGGCCAGAAAGTTTTGCCTACGATGGGATTTGTGAACTGCTCCAAAACTGAAGGTTACCTTCTGCACGACAGTCGAGTCCTATTGGATGGTTCCAAGAGGCCCCATATGGAAAGACTCGAGAGCAGGTGTCTAAGCATGGATGCCTGGGAACGCCACTCTTTAGTCAGGACAAGGCAGGCTCAATCTGCGGGCTCCTGGGTGAGCTACCCAGAGGGGAGAGTTGAAATGGTCTCTCCTGAAGATGAGTCCTACTGTGGCTTGGTGGCCTGGGAGACCTTGGAATGTGGAGGTGGCTCAGGGACTCTGCAGGATTCTCCAACATGAGGTGTTTGACACGGCTCCAACAAGGAAACTTCCCATGCGGAGACGAGAGGAGTTCTGTTCCATGCCTCAGGAAAGCCCCATAGCCTGTTCTTCGAACCAAAGCCTCTGAGGAGTGACACCAGGAACCCAAAGCAAGAGTTGAGACTACGGCCTAAAGGCCTGTCCGGCTCAACCTTCTATCTCTGTTGACATCTGTGTGCATGCATTCATGGATGTAGCTGCTCAGCTTGTGTCCGAATGCCCCTGTGAGTCCAGTGAGGCTCCAAGTAGTGGGATGTCCTCGGAGGCCTTGAGATTTCTCATATTCTGGAGGTGTGTGGCCAAAGGAATGGACACAGTTTCCCAGGAGAGAGCAGGCACGGTCCTGTGGTATGGCTCCAGAGGACCCAGCCTAAAGGCTGTGTTTGCCAGGGCTGTGGGGACAGATGTCTGAAAAAGCAAACTTTGCTCAGCTAGGGGCCAATGTAATGGCAGGCCTGATCTCTAGTCCGTGAGGGGAGATCCTCTGGAAAACAAAGTAGGGCAAGTGGGAGGCAGTCACTCAGGCTTTTGTCTCTGGGTGTTGCGTTTACAGTGTCCGGTCAGGGTAGGGGTTGTCTCAGAGGCCGAGGAAGAGCCTTCATCTCGGGGGATTGTCCAAGCTCCCAAGTGTTTGTGTTCATTCTGTGGGAATGAAGAGTACTGTTTTCTGCCACAGGGGAACCCCCAGGAGAGGGACTCTAGAGCACAGCAGTGGGTTCCCTCAACTGGAATACACACCATCTAGTTAGTTCTGGGTGCCTATGGGCATGGCAAGCCACATATGCGGGCTCTTGGTCCAGTCACTGAGAGGCGTTACTTGAATAAGGTACTCACGCTGAGGGTCACAATGTGTGTTTGTGCCCAAGGCGGCCCTCACGCTTGGGCGTGGCCTCATGGGCCATGCCGTTTTCTCCTACACTGAAGGTTTGACTCACTGCCAGCAGCAAAGTTTCTTGCCATGGGGAAGGAGTGGTTCTGACTTGTGAATCAGGTTCCCCCCTGTGCAGGGATTGGAGATAAGGTCTAGGTTCCGATGACTGAAAACCCAGGTTGGGAATGGATGGTGGCCTAAGGCAGTGGCGGGTCCAATGTGCTGGGTGTGCAGCCAGCTGTGTCGGTCTCTGTTGGAAGGTCTGGGCTCAGGCTATTTGCGACAGAGCATCACTGTTTAAGGTAGCCTATGCAATTAGGGTGTTGCCGAGGGCCAAGCAGTTTGATCCTCATTTGGGGTTTCTGGGCAGCGCCATAGACAAGGTTTTCTCCTGGGAGGCAGGCACAGTGCTTCATTGTGGCCCCAGAATTCCCAGTAGGGAGGGTTTGTGGGACAGGAGTGTGAGGACGGAAGTCTGAAAACACAAGTTAGTGTGAGGATTGGAGCCAAGGGCAGAGCAGGCCCACTCTGCAGAGGCTGAATCAAAATCTCCTGCATCTGAAGTCAGGCTGAGGATCAGACGTTGGCTGAGGCTGGAGTATGTGTCCATGATGGCACCTTCATGTAGTGGGGGCCTCATGAGGCCAAGGAAGTTTTCCCACGCTGAGTTTGGAGGTTGCCCCAAACCACAAGGTTTCCTTCTGTGGGACATTCGAGTCCTGTTGCATGGCTCCAGGACATACCATACGGAAGGACTGGAGAGCAGGGTTCGAAGGATGGATCCCTGTACAGCATGCCTCGCATTCCCATTGGCTATTAGCGACAAGATATGTTTGATCTGCTGCCTCTGGAACACGCGACCCAGGGGGCTGAGTTGAAATGGCCTCTCCTGAGGATGCGTCATAATGTGCGTTTGGGTCCATGGAGACCTTGAAATGTGCTGGTTGTTCAGTGGCCCTGCGGAACTCTCCTACCTGAAGTGTTTGATACATCCCAGTAAGAAAGCTGCCCATGTGGAGATGAGAGAGGTTTGGTTTGGTGCCTCAGAAAAGCCCCATGTGCTGGTCTACGAAAATAGTCCTCTGAGAACGGAAACATGGAAACCAAAGCTAAGGTTCAGATTAGGGCCTGGGGGCCTGTCCATTTCAACCTTCTGTCTCTGGGGACACTGTCTGAGAGTCTAAGTGGAGATAGTTGCTCCGCTGGTGTCAGAGAGCCCCTCTTAGTCCAGGGTGGCCTATACTATTGATGGCCTCAGGGACCTTGGAGCTTTTCCCTAACCTGTAGGGTTGTGGTCAATGGATTGGGCACACTTTCCTTGGAGAGGGCAGGCACAATCTTTCGCTGTTTGGTCCAGAGGCCCTAGCCTGGATGTTGTGTGGGTCCAGGCTGTGGGCACAGAAGTCTGAATACACAAACTCAGCTTATGAGTGGCACCTAGGGTATGGTAGGCCGGATGTACAGCCCGAGAGGGAGCTCCTGGGCCTCTGAAACAAGGGCGATTGGGAGGCGTTCCTTCAGGCTTTTGTCCCTGGATGTTGTGTCCGTGATAGCCGTGGATTGGAGCGGTGGCCTCAGGTACTGTGGACGAGTATCCCTCTCTGGGGATTTGTCCCAGCTCCCAAGGGTTTGGGGTCATTTTGTGGGAAGGGTGGAGTCGTGTTGTCTGGCTCATGGGTCTCTCCAAGAAAGGGATTCCAGAGCAGAGCTCTAGGTACGGGCGGGGCGACTGGAAAATTCAAACCGTGGTGAGGATTGGGTGCATAGGGGCTTGGCAAGCCCCATATGTGGGCTCTTGGTCCAGGCCCTGACAGGCCTTTCTTTGACATGGGGCTCATGCGGAGGGTCACAGTGTGAATTTGTGCCCAAGCAGCACTCAAGTTTGGGCGTGGCATCAGGGGCCATGAAGGTTTCTCCCACCCTGAAGGTGTGACTCCATGCCAAGAGCAAGCTTGACAGCCATGGGGAAGGAGGAGTTCTGTTTTGTGCTTGCTATACCCAGATGTGTGGAGAATTGTTATAATGTCTAGGTTCAGATATCTGAAAACCAAGGTTAGGATGAGGTGACGGCATAAGACCATGGCGTGTCCGAAGTGCTGGGTGTGCGGCCAGCTGTCTCCTTGTCTGTCTGGACGTCTGGCTTCAGGCTGTGTCAGGCAGAGCATGAGTGCCCAGAGCAGCCTATCCAGTTCGGGTACCGTCGAGGCCCGAGCAGGTTGATCCTCATCTGGGTTTTCTGGAGAGCCCCACAGGGAAACGTTTTTCTTCCGTTGGGCAGACACTGGGCTGGGTTTTGGTTCTGGAGTTCCTAGTCCGGAGGGCTTCTTTGCCAGGAGTGTGAGGACGGAAGTCTGAAAACACAAGCTAGTGTGAGGATTGGAGCCAAGGGCAGAGCAGGCCCACTCTGCAGAGGCTGAATCAAAATCTCCTGCATCTGAAGTCAGGCTGAGGATCAGACGTTGGCTGAGGCTAGAGTATGTGTCCATGATGGCACCTTCATGAAGTGGGGGCCTCATGAGGCCAAGGAAGTTTTCCCACGCTGAGTTTGGAGGTTGCCCCAAACCACAAGGTTTCCTTCTGCGGGACATTCGAGTCCTGTTGCATGGCTCCAGGACATACCATATGGAAGGACTGGAGAGCAGGGTTCGAAGGATGGATCCCTGTACAGCATGCCTCGCATTCCCATTGGCTATTAGGGACAAGATATGTTTGATCTGCTGCCTCTGGAACACGCGACCCAGGGGGCTGAGTTGAAATGGCCTCTCCTGAGGATGCGTCATAATGTGCGTTTGGGTCCATGGAGACCTTGGAATGTGCTGGTTGTTCAGTGGCCCTGCGGAACTCTCCTACCTGAAGTGTTAGATACATCCCAGTAAGAAAGCTGCCCATGTGGAGATGAGAGAGGTTTGGTTTGGTGCCTCTGAAAAGCCCCCGTTGCTGGTCTACGAAAACAGTCCTCTGAGAACGGAAACATGGAAACCAAAGCTAAGGTTCAGATTAGGGCCTGGGGGCCTGTCCATTTCAACCTTCTGTCTCTGGGGACACTGTCTGAGAGTCTAAGTGGAGATAGTTGCTCCGCTGGTGTCAGAGAGCCCCTCTTAGTCCAGGGTGGCCTATACTATTGATGGCCTCAGGGACCTTGGAGCTTTTCCCTAACCTGTAGAGTTGTGGTCAATGGATTGGGCACACTTTCCTTGGAGAGGGCAGGCACAATCTTTCGCTGTTTGGTCCAGAGGCCCTAGCCTGGATGTTGTGTGGGTCCAGGCTGTGGGCACAGAAGTCTGAATACACAAACTCAGCTTATGAGTGGCGCCTAGGGTATGGCCGGCCGGATGTACAGCCCGAGAGGGAGCTCCTGGGCCTCTGAAACAAGGGCGAGTGGGAGGCGTTCCTTCAGGATTTTGTCTCTGGATGTTGTGTCCGGGATAGCCGTGGATTGGAGCGGTGGCCTCAGGTACTGTGGACGAGTATCCCTCTCTGGGGATTTGTCCCAGCTCCCAAGAGTTTGGGGTCATTTTGTGGGAAGGGTGGAGTCGTGTTGTCTGGCTCATGGGTCTCTCCAAGAAAGGGATTCCAGAGCAGAGCTCTAGGTACGGGCGGGGCGACTGGAAAATTCAAACCATGGTGAGGATTGGGTGCATAGGGGCTTGGCAAGCCCCATATGTGGGCTCTTGGTCCAGGCCCTGACAGGCCTTTCTTTGACATGGGGCTCATGCTGAGGTTCACAGTGTGAATTTTTGCCCAAGCAGCACTCAATTTTGGGCGTGGCATCAGGGGCCATGAAGGTTTCTCCCACCCTGAAGGTGTGACTCCATGCCAAGAGCAAGCTTGACAGCCATGGGGAAGGAGGAGTTCTGTTTTGTGCTTGCTATACCCAGATGTGTGGAGAATTGATATAATGTCTAGGTTCAGATATCTGAAAACCAAGGTTAGGATGAGGTGACGACATAAGACCATGGCGTGTCCGAAGTGCTGGGTGTGCGGCCAGCTGTCTCCTTGTCTGTCTGGACGTCTGGCTTCAGGCTGTGTCAGGCACAGCATGAGTGCCCAGAGCAGCCTATCCAGTTCGGGTACCGTCGAGGCCCGAGCAGATTGAACCTCATCTGGGTTTTCTGGAGAGCCCCACAGGGAAAAGTTTTTCTTCCGTTGGGCAGACACTGGGCTGGGTTTTGGTTCCGGAGTTCCTAGTGCGGAGGGCTTGTTTGCTAGGAGTGTGAGGAAGGAAGTCTGAATACACAAGCTAGCGTGAGGTTTGGGACCGAGGTCACGGCAGGCGCACTCTGCAGAGGCTGAATCGAGATCTCCTGCACTGAGGTCATGTCAACTATGAGACGTGCCTCAGGCTAGAGTTTTTGTCCAGCATGGCCTCTTCCTGAAGGGTGTGGGGGCTTCATGAGGCCAGAAAGTTTTGCCTACGATGGGATTTGTGAACTGCTCCAAAACTGAAGGTTACCTTCTGCACGACAGTCGAGTCCTATTGGATGGTTCCAAGAGGCCCCATATGGAAAGACTCGAGAGCAGGTGTCTAAGCATGGATGCCTGGGAACGCCACTCTTTAGTCAGGACAAGGCAGGCTCAATCTGCGGGCTCCTGGGTGAGCTACCCAGAGGGGAGAGTTGAAATGGTCTCTCCTGAAGATGAGTCCTACTGTGGCTTGGTGGCCTGGGAGACCTTGGAATGTGGAGGTGGCTCAGGGACTCTGCAGGATTCTCCAACATGAGGTGTTTGACACGGCTCCAACAAGGAAACTTCCCATGCGGAGACGAGAGGAGTTCTGTTCCATGCCTCAGGAAAGCCCCATAGCCTGTTCTTCGAACCAAAGCCTCTGAGGAGTGACACCAGGAACCCAAAGCAAGAGTTGAGACTACGGCCTATAGGCCTGTCCGGCTCAACCTTCTATCTCTGTTGACATCTGTGTGCATGCATTCATGGATGTAGCTGCTCAGCTTGTGTCCGAATGCCCCTGTGAGTCCAGTGAGGCTCCTAGTAGTGGGATGTCCTCGGAGGCCTTGAGATTTCTCATATTCTGGAGGTGTGTGGCCAAAGGAATGGACACAGTTTCCCAGGAGAGAGCAGGCACGGTCCTGTGGTATGGCTCCAGAGGACCCAGCCTAAAGGCTGTGTTTGCCAGGGCTGTGGGGACAGATGTCTGAAAAAGCAAACTTTGCTCAGCTAGGGGCCAATGTAATGGCAGGCCTGATCTCTAGTCCGTGAGGGGAGATCCTCTGGAAAACAAAGTAGGGCAAGTGGGAGGCAGTCACTCAGGCTTTTGTCTCTGGGTGTTGCGTTTACAGTGTCCGGTCAGGGTAGGGGTTGTCTCAGAGGCCGAGGAAGAGCCTTCCTCTCGGGGGATTGTCCAAGCTCCCAAGTGTTTGTGTTCATTCTGTGGGAATGAAGAGTACTGTTTTCTGCCACAGGGGAACCCCCAGGAGAGGGACTCTAGAGCACAGCAGTGGGTTCCCTCAACTGGAATACACACCATCTAGTTAGTTCTGGGTGCCTATGGGCATGGCAAGCCACATATGCGGGCTCTTGGTCCAGTCACTGAGAGGCGTTACTTGAATAAGGTACTCACGCTGAGGGTCACAATGTGTGTTTGTGCCCAAGGCGGCCCTCACGCTTGGGCGTGGCCTCATGGGCCATGCCGTTTTCTCCTACACTGAAGGTTTGACTCACTGCCAGCAGCAAGGTTTCTTGCCATGGGGAAGGAGGGGTTCTGACTTGTGAATCAGGTTCCCCCCTGTGCAGGGATTGGAGATAAGGTCTAGGTTCCGATGACTGAAAACCCAGGTTGGGAATGGATGGTGGCCTAAGGCAGTGGCGGGTCCAATGTGCTGGGTGTGCAGCCAGCTGTGTCGGTCTCTGTTGGAAGGTCTGGGCTCAGGCTATTTGCGACAGAGCATCACTGTTTAAGGTAGCCTATGCAATTGGGGTGTTGCCGAGGGCCAAGCAGTTTGATCCTCATTTGGGGTTTCTGGGGAGCGCCATAGACAAGGTTTTTCTGCTGGGAGGCAGGCACAGTGCTTCATTGTGGCCCCAGAATTCCCAGTAGGGAGGGTTTGTGGGACAGGAGTGTGAGGACGGAAGTCTGAAAACACAAGTTAGTGTGAGGATTGGAGCCAAGGGCAGAGCAGGCCCACTCTGCAGAGGCTGAATCAAAATCTCCTGCATCTGAAGTCAGGCTGAGGATCAGACGTTGGCTGAGGCTAGAGTATGTGTCCATGATGGCACCTTCATGTAGTGGGGGCCTCATGAGGCCAAGGAAGTTTTCCCACGCTGAGTTTGGAGGTTGCCCCAAACCACAAGGTTTCCTTCTGTGGGACATTCGAGTCCTGTTGCATGGCTCCAGGACATACCATACGGAAGGACTGGAGAGCAGGGTTCGAAGGATGGATCCCTGTACAGCATGCCTCGCATTCCCATTGGCTATTAGCGACAAGATATGTTTGATCTGCTGCCTCTGGAACACGCGACCCAGGGGGCTGAGTTGAAATGGCCTCTCCTGAGGATGCGTCATAATGTGCGTTTGGGTCCATGGAGACCTTGAAATGTGCTGGTTGTTCAGTGGCCCTGCGGAACTCTCCTACCTGAAGTGTTTGATACATCCCAGTAAGAAAGCTGCCCATGTGGAGATGAGAGAGGTTTGGTTTGGTGCCTCAGAAAAGCCCCATGTGCTGGTCTACGAAAATAGTCCTCTGAGAACGGAAACATGGAAACCAAAGCTAAGGTTCAGATTAGGGCCTGGGGGCCTGTCCATTTCAACCTTCTGTCTCTGGGGACACTGTCTGAGAGTCTAAGTGGAGATAGTTGCTCCGCTGGTGTCAGAGAGCCCCTCTTAGTCCAGGGTGGCCTATACTATTGATGGCCTCAGGGACCTTGGAGCTTTTCCCTAACCTGTAGGGTTGTGGTCAATGGATTGGGCACACTTTCCTTGGAGAGGGCAGGCACAATCTTTCGCTGTTTGGTCCAGAGGCCCTAGCCTGGATGTTGTGTGGGTCCAGGCTGTGGGCACAGAAGTCTGAATACACAAACTCAGCTTATGAGTGGCACCTAGGGTATGGTAGGCCGGATGTACAGCCCGAGAGGGAGCTCCTGGGCCTCTGAAACAAGGGCGATTGGGAGGCGTTCCTTCAGGCTTTTGTCCCTGGATGTTGTGTCCGTGATAGCCGTGGATTGGAGCGGTGGCCTCAGGTACTGTGGACGAGTATCCCTCTCTGGGGATTTGTCCCAGCTCCCAAGAGTTTGGGGTCATTTTGTGGGAAGGGTGGAGTCGTGTTGTCTGGCTCATGGGTCTCTCCAAGAAAGGGATTCCAGAGCAGAGCTCTAGGTACGGGCGGGGCGACTGGAAAATTCAAACCGTGGTGAGGATTGGGTGCATAGGGGCTTGGCAAGCCCCATATGTGGGCTCTTGGTCCAGGCCCTGACAGGCCTTTCTTTGACATGGGGCTCATGCGGAGGGTCACAGTGTGAATTTGTGCCCAAGCAGCACTCAAGTTTGGGCGTGGCATCAGGGGCCATGAAGGTTTCTCCCACCCTGAAGGTGTGACTCCATGCCAAGAGCAAGCTTGACAGCCATGGGGAAGGAGGAGTTCTGTTTTGTGCTTGCTATACCCAGATGTGTGGAGAATTGTTATAATGTCTAGGTTCAGATATCTGAAAACCAAGGTTAGGATGAGGTGACGGCATAAGACCATGGCATGTCCGAAGTGCTGGGTGTGCGGCCAGCTGTCTCCTTGTCTGTCTGGACGTCTGGCTTCAGGCTGTGTCAGGCAGAGCATGAGTGCCCAGAGCAGCCTATCCAGTTCGGGTACCGTCGAGGCCCGAGCAGGTTGATCCTCATCTGGGTTTTCTGGAGAGCCCCACAGGGAAACGTTTTTCTTCCGTTGGGCAGACACTGGGCTGGGTTTTGGTTCTGGAGTTCCTAGTCCGGAGGGCTTGTTTGCCAGGAGTGTGAGGACGGAAGTCTGAAAACACAAGCTAGTGTGAGGATTGGAGCCAAGGGCAGAGCAGGCCCACTCTGCAGAGGCTGAATCAAAATCTCCTGCATCTGAAGTCAGGCTGAGGATCAGACGTTGGCTGAGGCTGGAGTATTTGTCCATGATGGCACCTTCATGAAGTGGGGGCCTCATGAGGCCAAGGAAGTTTTCCCACGCTGAGTTTGGAGGTTGCCCCAAACCACAAGGTTTCCTTGTGCGGGACATTCGAGTCCTGTTGCATGGCTCCAGGACATACCATATGGAAGGACTGGAGAGCAGGGTTCGAAGGATGGATCCCTGTACAGCATGCCTCGCATTCCCATTGGCTATTAGGGACAAGATATGTTTGATCTGCTGCCTCTGGAACACGCGACCCAGGGGGCTGAGTTGAAATGGCCTCTCCTGAGGATGCGTCATAATGTGCGTTTGGGTCCATGGAGACCTTGGAATGTGCTGGTTGTTCAGTGGCCCTGCGGAACTCTCCTACCTGAAGTGTTAGATACATCCCAGTAAGAAAGCTGCCCATGTGGAGATGAGAGAGGTTTGGTTTGGTGCCTCTGAAAAGCCCCCGTTGCTGGTCTACGAAAACAGTCCTCTGAGAACGGAAACATGGAAACCAAAGCTAAGGTTCAGATTAGGGCCTGGGGGCCTGTCCATTTCAACCTTCTGTCTCTGGGGACACTGTCTGAGAGTCTAAGTGGAGATAGTTGCTCCGCTGGTGTCAGAGAGCCCCTCTTAGTCCAGGGTGTCCTATACTATTGATGGCCTCAGGGACCTTGGAGCTTTTCCCTAACCTGTAGGGTTGTGGTCAATGGATTGGGCACACTTTCCTTGGAGAGGGCAGGCACAATCTTTCGCTGTTTGGTCCAGAGGCCCGAGCCTGGATGTTGTGTGGGTCCAGGCTGTGGGCACAGAAGTCTGAATACACAAACTCAGCTTATGAGTGGCGCCTAGGGTATGGCCGGCCGGATGTACAGCCCGAGAGGGAGCTCCTGGGCCTCTGAAACAAGGGCGAGTGGGAGGCGTTCCTTCAGGCTTTTGTCTCTGGATGTTGTGTCCGGGATAGCCTTGGATTGGAGCGGTGGCCTCAGGTACTGTGGACGAGTATCCCTCTCTGGGGATTTGTCCCAGCTCCCAAGAGTTTGGGGTCATTTTGTGGGAAGGGTGGAGTCGTGTTGTCTGGCTCATGGGTCTCTCCAAGAAAGGGATTCCAGAGCAGAGCTCCAGGTACGGGCGGGGCGACTGGAAAATTCAAACCATGGTGAGGATTGGGTGCATAGGGGCTTGGCAAGCCCCATATGTGGGCTCTTGGTCCAGGCCCTGACAGGCCTTTCTTTGACATGGGGCTCATGCTGAGGTTCACAGTGTGAATTTGTGCCCAAGCAGCACTCAATTTTGGGCGTGGCATCAGGGGCCATGAAGGTTTCTCCCACCCTGAAGGTGTGACTCCATGCCAAGAGCAAGCTTGACAGCCATGGGGAAGGAGGAGTTCTGTTTTGTGCTTGCTATACCCAGATGTGTGGAGAATTGATATAATGTCTAGGTTCAGATATCTGAAAACCAAGGTTAGGATGAGGTGACGACATAAGACCATGGCGTGTCCGAAGTGCTGGGTGTGCGGCCAGCTGTCTCCTTGTCTGTCTGGACGTCTGGCTTCAGGCTGTGTCAGGCAGAGCATGAGTGCCCAGAGCAGCCTATCCAGTTCGGGTACCGTCGAGGCCCGAGCAGATTGATCCTCATCTGGGTTTTCTGGAGAGCCCCACAGGGAAAAGTTTTTCTTCCGTTGGGCAGACACTGGGCTGGGTTTTGGTTCCGGAGTTCCTAGTGCGGAGGGCTTGTTTGCTAGGAGTGTGAGGAAGGAAGTCTGAATACACAAGCTAGCGTGAGGTTTGGGACCGAGGTCACGGCAGGCGCACTCTGCAGAGGCTGAATCGAGATCTCCTGCACTGAGGTCATGTCAACTATGAGACGTGCCTCAGGCTAGAGTTTTTGTCCAGCATGGCCTCTTCCTGAAGGGTGTGGGGGCTTCATGAGGCCAGAAAGTTTTGCCTACGATGGGATTTGTGAACTGCTCCAAAACTGAAGGTTACCTTCTGCACGACAGTCGAGTCCTATTGGATGGTTCCAAGAGGCCCCATATGGAAAGACTCGAGAGCAGGTGTCTAAGCATGGATGCCTGGGAACGCCACTCTTTAGTCAGGACAAGGCAGGCTCAATCTGCGGGCTCCTGGGTGAGCTACCCAGAGGGGAGAGTTGAAATGGTCTCTCCTGAAGATGAGTCCTACTGTGGCTTGGTGGCCTGGGAGACCTTGGAATGTGGAGGTGGCTCAGGGACTCTGCAGGATTCTCCAACATGAGGTGTTTGACACGGCTCCAACAAGGAAACTTCCCATGCGGAGACGAGAGGAGTTCTGTTCCATGCCTCAGGAAAGCCCCATAGCCTGTTCTTCGAACCAAAGCCTCTGAGGAGTGACACCAGGAACCCAAAGCAAGAGTTGAGACTACGGCCTAAAGGCCTGTCCGGCTCAACCTTCTATCTCTGTTGACATCTGTGTGCATGCATTCATGGATGTAGCTGCTCAGCTTGTGTCCGAATGCCCCTGTGAGTCCAGTGAGGCTCCTAGTAGTGGGATGTCCTCGGAGGCCTTGAGATTTCTCATATTCTGGAGGTGTGTGGCCAAAGGAATGGACACAGTTTCCCAGGAGAGAGCAGGCACGGTCCTGTGGTATGGCTCCAGAGGACCCAGCCTAAAGGCTGTGTTTGCCAGGGCTGTGGGGACAGATGTCTGAAAAAGCAAACTTTGCTCAGCTAGGGGCCAATGTAATGGCAGGCCTGATCTCTAGTCCGTGAGGGGAGATCCTCTGGAAAACAAAGTAGGGCAAGTGGGAGGCAGTCACTCAGGCTTTTGTCTCTGGGTGTTGCGTTTACAGTGTCCGGTCAGGGTAGGGGTTGTCTCAGAGGCCGAGGAAGAGCCTTCCTCTCGGGGGATTGTCCAAGCTCCCAAGTGTTTGTGTTCATTCTGTGGGAATGAAGAGTACTGTTTTCTGCCACAGGGGAACCCCCAGGAGAGGGACTCTAGAGCACAGCAGTGGGTTCCCTCAACTGGAATACACACCATCTAGTTAGTTCTGGGTGCCTATGGGCATGGCAAGCCACATATGCGGGCTCTTGGTCCAGTCACTGAGAGGCGTTACTTGAATAAGGTACTCACGCTGAGGGTCACAATGTGTGTTTGTGCCCAAGGCGGCCCTCACGCTTGGGCGTGGCCTCATGGGCCATGCCGTTTTCTCCTACACTGAAGGTTTGACTCACTGCCAGCAGCAAGGTTTCTTGCCATGGGGAAGGAGGGGTTCTGACTTGTGAATCAGGTTCCCCCCTGTGCAGGGATTGGAGATAAGGTCTAGGTTCCGATGACTGAAAACCCAGGTTGGGAATGGATGGTGGCCTAAGGCAGTGGCGGGTCCAATGTGCTGGGTGTGCAGCCAGCTGTGTCGGTCTCTGTTGGAAGGTCTGGGCTCAGGCTATTTGCGACAGAGCATCACTGTTTAAGGTAGCCTATGCAATTGGGGTGTTGCCGAGGGCCAAGCAGTTTGATCCTCATTTGGGGTTTCTGGGGAGCGCCATAGACAAGGTTTTTCTGCTGGGAGGCAGGCACAGTGCTTCATTGTGGCCCCAGAATTCCCAGTAGGGAGGGTTTGTGGGACAGGAGTGTGAGGACGGAAGTCTGAAAACACAAGTTAGTGTGAGGATTGGAGCCAAGGGCAGAGCAGGCCCACTCTGCAGAGGCTGAATCAAAATCTCCTGCATCTGAAGTCAGGCTGAGGATCAGACGTTGGCTGAGGCTGGAGTATGTGTCCATGATGGCACCTTCATGTAGTGGGGGCCTCATGAGGCCAAGGAAGTTTTCCCACGCTGAGTTTGGAGGTTGCCCCAAACCACAAGGTTTCCTTCTGTGGGACATTCGAGTCCTGTTGCATGGCTCCAGGACATACCATACGGAAGGACTGGAGAGCAGGGTTCGAAGGATGGATCCCTGTACAGCATGCCTCGCATTCCCATTGGCTATTAGCGACAAGATATGTTTGATCTGCTGCCTCTGGAACACGCGACCCAGGGGGCTGAGTTGAAATGGCCTCTCCTGAGGATGCGTCATAATGTGCGTTTGGGTCCATGGAGACCTTGAAATGTGCTGGTTGTTCAGTGGCCCTGCGGAACTCTCCTACCTGAAGTGTTTGATACATCCCAGTAAGAAAGCTGCCCATGTGGAGATGAGAGATGTTTGGTTTGGTGCCTCAGAAAAGCCCCATGTGCTGGAATACGAAAACAGTCCTCTGAGAACGGAAACATGGAAACCAAAGCTAAGGTTCAGATTAGGGCCTGGGGGCCTGTCCATTTCAACCTTCTGTCTCTGGGGACACTGTCTGAGAGTCTAAGTGGAGATAGTTGCTCCGCTGGTGTCAGAGAGCCCCTCTTAGTCCAGGGTGGCCTATACTATTGATGGCCTCAGGGACCTTGGAGCTTTTCCCTAACCTGTAGGGTTGTGGTCAATGGATTGGGCACACTTTCCTTGGAGAGGGCAGGCACAATCTTTCGCTGTTTGGTCCAGAGGCCCTAGCCTGGATGTTGTGTGGGTCCAGGCTGTGGGCACAGAAGTCTGAATACACAAACTCAGCTTATGAGTGGCACCTAGGGTATGGTAGGCCGGATGTACAGCCCGAGAGGGAGCTCCTGGGCCTCTGAAACAAGGGCGATTGGGAGGCGTTCCTTCAGGCTTTTGTCCCTGGATGTTGTGTCCGTGATAGCCGTGGATTGGAGCGGTGGCCTCAGGTACTGTGGACGAGTATCCCTCTCTGGGGATTTGTCCCAGCTCCCAAGAGTTTGGGGTCATTTTGTGGGAAGGGTGGAGTCGTGTTGTCTGGCTCATGGGTCTCTCCAAGAAAGGGATTCCAGAGCAGAGCTCTAGGTACGGGCGGGGCGACTGGAAAATTCAAACCGTGGTGAGGATTGGGTGCATAGCGGCTTGGCAAGCCCCATATGTGGGCTCTTGGTCCAGGCCCTGACAGGCCTTTCTTTGACATGGGGCTCATGCGGAGGGTCACAGTGTGAATTTGTGCCCAAGCAGCACTCAAGTTTGGGCGTGGCATCAGGGGCCATGAAGGTTTCTCCCACCCTGAAGGTGTGACTCCATGCCAAGAGCAAGCTTGACAGCCATGGGGAAGGAGGAGTTCTGTTTTGTGCTTGCTATACCCAGATGTGTGGAGAATTGTTATAATGTCTAGGTTCAGATATCTGAAAACCAAGGTTAGGATGAGGTGACGGCATAAGACCATGGCGTGTCCGAAGTGCTGGGTGTGCGGCCAGCTGTCTCCTTGTCTGTCTGGACGTCTGGCTTCAGGCTGTGTCAGGCAGAGCATGAGTGCCCAGAGCAGCCTATCCAGTTCGGGTACCGTCGAGGCCCGAGCAGGTTGATCCTCATCTGGGTTTTCTGGAGAGCCCCACAGGGAAACGTTTTTCTTCCGTTGGGCAGACACTGGGCTGGGTTTTGGTTCTGGAGTTCCTAGTCCGGAGGGCTTGTTTGCCAGGAGTGTGAGGACGGAAGTCTGAAAACACAAGCTAGTGTGAGGATTGGAGCCAAGGGCAGAGCAGGCCCACTCTGCAGAGGCTGAATCAAAATCTCCTGTATCTGAAGTCAGGCTGAGGATCAGACGTTGGCTGAGGCTGGAGTATGTGTCCATGATGGCACCTTCATGAAGTGGGGGCCTCATGAGGCCAAGGAAGTTTTCCCACGCTGAGTTTGGAGGTTGCCCCAAACCACAAGGTTTCCTTCTGCGGGACATTCGAGTCCTGTTGCATGGCTCCAGGACATACCATATGGAAGGACTGGAGAGCAGGGTTCGAAGGATGGATCCCTGTACAGCATGCCTCGCATTCACATTGGCTATTAGCGACAAGATATGTTTGATCTGCTGCCTCTGGAACACGCGCCCCAGCGGGCTGAGATGAAATGGCCTCTCCTGAGGATGCGTCATAATGTGCGTTTGGGTCCATGGAGACCTTGAAATGTGCTGGTTGTTCAGTGGCCCTGCGGAACTCTCCTACCTGAAGTGTTTGATACATCCCAGTAAGAAAGCTGCCCATGTGGAGATGAGAGATGTTTGGTTTGGTGCCTCAGAAAAGCCCCATGTGCTGGTCTACGAAAACCGTCCTCTGAGAACGGAAACATGGAAACCAAAGCTAAGGTTCAGATTAGGGCCTGGGGGCCTGTCCATTTCAACCTTCTGTCTCTGGGGACACTGTCTGAGAGTCTAAGTGGAGATAGTTGCTCTGCTGGTGTCAGAGAGCCCCTCTTAGTCCAGGGTGGCCTATACTATTGATGGCCTCAGGGACCTTGGAGCTTTTCCCTAACCTGTAGGGTTGTGGTCAATGGATTGGGCACACTTTCCTTGGAGAGGGCAGGCACAATCTTTCGCTTTTGGTCCAGAGGCCCTAGCCTGGATGTTGTGTGGGTCCAGGCTGTGGGCACAGAAGTCTGAATACACAAACTCAGCTTATGAGTGGCACCTAGGGTATGGTAGGCCGGATGTACAGCCCGAGAGGGAGCTCCTGGGCCTCTGAAACAAGGGCGATTGGGAGGCGTTCCTTCAGGCTTTTGTCCCTGGATGTTGTGTCCGTGATAGCCGTGTATTGGAGCGGTGGCCTCAGGTACTGTGGACGAGTATCCCTCTCTGGGGATTTGTCCCAGCTCCCAAGAGTTTGGAGTCATTTTGTGGGAAGGGTGGAGTCGTGTTGTCTGGCTCATGGGTCTCTCCAAGAAAGGGATTCCAGAGCAGAGCTCTAGGTACGGGCGAGGCGACTGGAAAATTCAAACCGTGGTGAGGATTGGGTGCATAGCGGCTTGGCAAGCCCCATATGTGGGCTCTTGGTCCAGGCCCTGACAGGCCTTTCTTTGACATGGGGCTCATGCGGAGGGTCACAGTGTGAATTTGTGCCCAAGCAGCACTCAAGTTTGGGCGTGGCATCAGGGGCCATGAAGGTTTCTCCCACCCTGAAGGTGTGACTCCATGCCAAGAGCAAGCTTGACAGCCATGGGGAAGGAGGAGTTCTGTTTTGTGCTTGCTATACCCAGATGTGTGGAGAATTGTTATAATGTCTAGGTTCAGATATCTGAAAACCAAGGTTAGGATGAGGTTACGGCATAAGACCATGGCGTGTCCGAAGTGCTGGGTGTGCGGCCAGCTGTCTCCTTGTCTGTCTGGACGTCTGGCTTCAGGCTGTGTCAGGCAGAGCATGAGTGCCCAGAGCAGCCTATCCAGTTCGGGTACCGTCGAGGCCCGAGCAGGTTGATCCTCATCTGGGTTTTCTGGAGAGCCCCACAGGGAAACGTTTTTCTTCCGTTGGGCAGACACTGGGCTGGGTTTTGGTTCTGGAGTTCCTAGTCCGGAGGGCTTGTTTGCCAGGAGTGTGAGGACGGAAGTCTGAAAACACAAGCTAGTGTGAGGATTGTAGCCAAGGGCAGAGCAGGCCCACTCTGCAGAGGCTGAATCAAAATCTCCTGTATCTGAAGTCAGGCTGAGGATCAGACGTTGGCTGAGGCTGGAGTATGTGTCCATGATGGCACCTTCATGAAGTGGGGGCCTCATGAGGCCAAGGAAGTTTTCCCACGCTGAGTTTGGAGGTTGCCCCAAACCACAAGGTTTCCTTCTGCGGGACATTCGAGTCCTGTTGCATGGCTCCAGGACATACCATATGGAAGGACTGGAGAGCAGGGTTCGAAGGATGGATCCCTGTACAGCATGCCTCACATTCCCATTGGCTATTAGCGACAAGATATGTTTGAACTGCTGCCTCTGGAACACGCGCCCCAGCGGGCTGAGATGAAATGGCCTCTCCTGAGGATGCGTCATAATGTGCGTTTGGGTCCATGGAGACCTTGGAATGTGCTGGTTGTTCAGAGGCCCTGCGGAACTCTCCTACCTGAAGTGTTTGATACATCCCAGTAAGAAAGCTGCCCATGTGGAGATGAGAGAGGTTTGCTTTGGTGCCTCAGAACCCCCCAGGTGCTGATCTACGAAAACAGTCCTCTGAGAACGGAAACATGGAAACCAAAGCTAAGGTTCAGATTAGGGCCTGGGGGCCTGTCCATTTCAACCTTCTGTCTCTGGGGACACTGTCTGAGAGTCTAAGTGGAGATAGTTGCTCCGCTGGTGTCAGAGAGCCCCTCTTAGTCCAGGGTGGCCTATACTATTGATGGCCTCAGGGACCTTGGAGCTTTTCCCTAACCTGTAGGGTTGTGGTCAATGGATTGGGCACACTTTCCTTGGAGAGGGCAGGCACAATCTTTCGCTGTTTGGTCCAGAGGCCCTAGCCTGGATGTTGTGTGGGTCCAGGCTGTGGGCACAGAATTTGGAATACACAAACTCAGCTTATGAGTGGCGCCTAGGGTATGGCAGGCCGGATGTACAGCCCGAGAGGGAGCTCCTGGGCCTCTGAAACAAGGGCGAGTGGGAGGCGTTCCTTCAGGCTTTTGTCTCTGGATGTTGTGTCCGGGATAGCCGTGGATTGGAGCGGTGGCCTCAGGTACTGTGGTCGAGTATCCCTCTCTGGGGATTTGTCCCAGCTCCCAAGAGTTTGGGGTCATTTTGTGGGAAGGGTGGAGTCGTGTTGTCTGGCTCATGGGTCTCTCCAAGAAAGGGATTCCAGAGCAGAGCTCCAGGTACGGGCGGGGTGACTGGAAAATTCAAACCGTGGTGAGGATTGGGTGCATAGGGGCTTGGCAAGCCCCATATGTGGGCTCTTGGTCCAGGCCCTGACAGGCCTTTCTTTGACATGGGGCTCATGCTGAGGGTCACAGTGTGAATTTGTGCCCAAGCAGCACTCAAGTTTGGGCGTGGCATCAGGGGCCATGAAGGTTTCTCCCACCCTGAAGGTGTGACTCCATGCCAAGAGCAAGCTTGACAGCCATGGGGAAGGAGGAGTTCTGTTTTGTGCTTGCTATACCCAGATGTGTGGAGAATTGATAAAATGTCTAGGTTCAGATATCTGAAAACCAAGGTTAGGATGAGGTGACGACATAAGACCATGGCGTGTCCGAAGTGCTGGGTGTGCGGCCAGCTGTCTCCTTGTCTGTCTGGACGTCTGGCTTCAGGCTGTGTCAGGCACAGCATGAGTGCCCAGAGCAGCCTATCCAGTTCGGGTACCGTCGAGGCCCGAGCAGATTGATCCTCATCTGGGTTTTCTGGAGAGCCCCACAGGGAAAAGTTTTTCTTCCGTTGGGCAGACACTGGGCTGGGTTTTGGTTCCGGAGTTCCTAGTGCGGAGGGCTTGTTTGCTAGGAGTGTGAGGAAGGAAGTCTGAATACACAAGCTAGCGTGAGGTTTGGGACCGAGGTCACGGCAGGCGCACTCTGCAGAGGCTGAATCGAGATCTCCTGCACTGAGGTCATGTCAACTATGAGACGTGCCTCAGGCTAGAGTTTTTGTCCAGCATGGCCTCTTCCTGAAGGGTGTGGGGGCTTCATGAGGCCAGAAAGTTTTGCCTACGATGGGATTTGTGAACTGCTCCAAAACTGAAGGTTACCTTCTGCACGACAGTCGAGTCCTATTGGATGGTTCCAAGAGGCCCCATATGGAAAGACTCGAGAGCAGGTGTCTAAGCATGGATGCCTGGGAACGCCACTCTTTAGTCAGGACAAGGCAGGCTCAATCTGCGGGCTCCTGGGTGAGCTACCCAGAGGGGAGAGTTGAAATGGTCTCTCCTGAAGATGAGTCCTACTGTGGCTTGGTGGCCTGGGAGACCTTGGAATGTGGAGGTGGCTCAGGGACTCTGCAGGATTCTCCAACATGAGGTGTTTGACACGGCTCCAACAAGGAAACTTCCCATGCGGAGACGAGAGGAGTTCTGTTCCATGCCTCAGGAAAGCCCCATAGCCTGTTCTTCGAACCAAAGCCTCTGAGGAGTGACACCAGGAACCCAAAGCAAGAGTTGAGACTACGGCCTAAAGGCCTGTCCGGCTCAACCTTCTATCTCTGTTGACATCTGTGTGCATGCCTTCGTGGAGGTAGCTGCTCAGCTTGTGTCCGAATGCCCCTGTGTGTCCAGGGAGGCTCCCAGTAGTGGGATGACCTCGGGGGCCTTGAGGTTTCTCATATTCTGGAGGTGTGTGGCCAAAGGAATGGACACAGTTTCCCAGGAGAGAGCAGGCACGGTCCTGTGGTATGGCTCCAGAGGACCCAGCCTAGAGGCTGTGTTGCCAGGGCTCTGGGGACTGATGTCTGAAAGAGCAAACTTGGCTCAGGTAGGGGCCAAGGTAATGGCAGGCCTGATCTCCAGTCCGTGAGGAAAGATCCTCTGGATATCAAAGGAGGGCAAGTGGGAGGCAGTCGCTCAGGCTTTTGTCTCTGGGTGTTGCGTTCACAGTGTCCGGTCAGGGTAGGGGTTGCCTCAGGGTCCGAAAAAGAGCCTTCCTTTCGGGGGATTGTCCAAGCTCCCAAGAGTTTGGGGTCATTTTGTGGGAAGGGTGGAGTCGTGTTGTCTGGCTCATGGGTCTCTCCAAGAAAGGGATTCCAGAGCAGAGCTCCAGGTACGGGCGGGGTGACTGGAAAATTCAAACCGTGGTGAGGATTGGGTGCATAGGGGCTTGGCAAGCCCCATATGTGGGCTCTTGGTCCAGGCCCTAACAGGCCTTTTTTTTGACATGGGGCTCATGCTGAGGGTCACAGTGTGAATTTGTGCCCAAGCAGCACTCATGTTTGGGCGTGGCATCAGGGGCCATGAAGGGTTCCCCACGTGAAGGTGTGACTCCATGCGAAGAACAAGCATTACAGCCTTGTGGAAGGCAGAGTTCTGATTGTGATTCCGATACTCAAACTCAGCTTTCTTTGGGGAAATCGGTATGGCAGGCCCAATCTACAAACCATGAGAAGAACTCATGAAGATTTGAATATAGAGTGAGTCTGAGGCGCTTGCTCAGGCATTTGTCTCTGGAATTTGTATCAGCGATCTCCGTGGAATGTCGGGGATGCCTCATGGGCCATGGACGAATCTTCCCCTCTGAGGATTTGGCCCGATTCCCAATTGCTTTTCGTCTATCTGTGGGATGGGAGGTCTCCTTTCAGTTTTGTTACCTCAGGTGTCCCACCAAAAGAGGAATTCCAAAGCAAAGCCGTGGGGAAGACTGAAGGGACAACCCGAACTATGGTTAAAAATTGGGGCCTACGGGCATGGCAAGCACAATATGCTATCTCTTCATCCAGCCACTGAGTGGCCTTACTTGAGGACTGGGCTCAGCCTGAGGGTCACAATGTGTGTTTGTGAACAATGTGGCCCGCGAGCATGGGTGGGGCCTCATGGGCCACACTGGTTTCAACTACACTGAACGTTGGACAACATGCCAACCACAAGGTTTCTTGCCATGGGGAAGGAGTTCTGATTTCTGCATCATCTTCAACCCTGGGCAGTGATTGGAGATAAGGTCTAGGTTCTGAATCCTGAAAACTGAGGTTGGGAAGATATGACGACCTAAGGCCATGGCGGCTCGATGTGCTCAGTGTGCGGACAGCTGTCTGGGAGGGGCCAGGGGGTCCAGGCTAAGGCTGTACCAGAAAGGGCATTAGAGCCCTGGTCAGCCTGTGTATTTGTGGTACAGCCAAGGTCGGTGCAGGTTGATCCTCATTTGGGGTTACTGGGTAGCCCCAGAGGACAATGTTTTTCTTCTGGAGGGCCGGCAGAGTGCTGCGTTGTAGTTCTGGATTGCCAACCTGGAGGGCTTGTGGGCCAGTAGTGTGACGACTAAAGTCTGAGAACACAAGCTAGGCTTAGGTTTCTGGGTGAGGCCATGGCAGGCACAATCTACAGACCTGAATCGAGATCTCGTGCATCAGAAGTCAGGGCGAGGATCAGACGATCGCTCAGGTTGGAGTTTCTGACCCTGATGGCTCCTTCATGAATGGGGCGGGCATCACGAGGCCATGGGTCTTTTCCCACGATGAGAGTTGTGAGAAGCTCCAAACTGCAGAGAGTCTTCTGCAGGACAATTGAGACCAGTTGTTTGGCTCCAGGCCAATGATTCTGAGCAGGGTTCTAAGGATGGATGGCTGGGTAGCCCACCTCGCATTCCAATTGTCTCCTAGCAACAAGACAGGTTAGATCTCCTGGATCTGTGGGGAGCAACCGAGGATGCTGAGTTGAAATGGACACCCCTGGGGATGGGTCCTAACGTGCTTTTGTGTCTATGGAGACCTTGGAATGAAGCGGTGGCACTGGGGCCCTAAAGGGTTCTCCTAAACAGAGGCTTTGACACAGCTCCAACGTGCAAGTTTCCCATGTGTAGATGAGATGTTATCTGATGGGGGAGTCAAGAAACAGCTATATGCTGCTTTTGAAATCCAGGCCTCTGAGGAGAGATGCCTGGAAACCAAAGCAATGGATCTGATTAGTGCCTAGGGGCCTGTACTTTCCTTTTTACCTCTGGGGACATCTGTCTATGGGTCTGAGTGCAGGTAGGTGCTCAGTTGGGCTCAGATTGCCCCTGTATTTCCTGGGAAGCCACCACTATTGAGATGGATCAGGGACTTTGGAGGTTTATCCTATTAGAAGGGTTGTGGCCATTGGAATGGGCACACACAATTCCCTTGGAGAGGGCAAGTACAGTCCTCAGGTTTGGCTCCAGGGGCCTGAGCCTGTAGGTTGTGTAGGCCAGGGCTGTTTGGACAGTTGTCTGAAAACCAAAACTCGGCCTATGTTTCGGGTCATGGGTATGGCAGGACTGATCAACAGACCATGAGGAGAACTCTTCGGGATTTGAAAGAAGGGCGAGTGTGAGGCTCCTGCTCAAGTTTTTGTCTCTGGATATCGTGTCACTCATGGTCGTAGAATTTCTGGGTGACTTCATAGGAAATGGACGTATCTTACTCTCTGGTAGTTTGGCCCCGTCCAAAGAGTTTGGGGTCATTCTGTGGGCTGGAAGAAGTCCGTTTTTTTTTTTTTTTTGATTTTTTCTTTTTTAACCTCAGGAGTCCCACCAAATGAGGGATTCCCTAGTAGAGCCCTGGGGAGGGGCGACTGGACCATCATAAATCTGGTTAGAAATTGGGGCCTAGGGACATGTGAAGCCCATTATGACATCTAATGGTCCAGCAACTGAGAGGACTTACTGTAGGACAGGACTCATGATTAGGGTCACAGTGCGTGTGTATGCCCTCGTCGCACTCAAGAATGGTCGGGGCCTCAGGGTGAATGCTGGTTCCTCCTACACTGAACGTTGGACAACGTGCCAACCACAAGGGTTCTTGCCATGGGTAAGGAGGAGTTCTGATTTCTGCATCACACTCACCCCTGGGCAGTGATTGGAGATAAGGTCTCGGTCTGAAGCCTGAAAACTGAGGTAGGGAAGACATGATGACCTAAGGCCATGGCGGGTTCTATGTGCTCAGTGTGCTGTCAGCTTTCAGGGTGTTGGTCAGGAGGTCCGGGCTCAGGTTGTGTTCGACAGTGCATTAGTGCCCAGGTTAGACTTTATAATTTGGGTAAAGTCGAGTGCTGTGTAGGTTTACCCTCATTTAAGGTGCCTGGGCAGCTCATGAGGCAATAATTTTTTTTCTAGAGGGCAGGCAGAGTGCTGCATTGTGGGTCCGGAATTGCCAAACTTGAGGGCTTCGGGGCCAGGAGTGTGAGGACGGAAGTCTGAGAAGACAAGCTAGACTTGGGTTTCAGGGCGAGGGCACGGCAGGTACCCCCTGCAGATCTGAACCAATATCTCATGCATCTGAAGTCAGGGCGAGGATCAGACGTTGGCTCAGGGTGGAGTTTCTTTGCATGATGGCCGCTTCATGAAGGGAGCGGAATCTCGAGGCCATTGAGGTTTTCCCACGTTGGGAGTTGTGGGATGCCCCCTTCAAGGATTCCTTCTGCGGGACAATTGAGACCTGTTGGACAGCTCCAGGACATCCCATATGGAATGACTCCAGAGCACCGTTCGCGGATGGATGCCTGGGAAGCGCGCCTCGCATTCCAATTGTCTCCTAGCAACAAGACAGTTTAGATCTGATGGCTCTGCGGGAGCAACCAGGGTGGCTGAGTTGAAATGGACTTTCGTGAGGATGGATCCTAATGTGTTTTTGTGTCCATGAGTTCCTTGGAATGGGGCGGTGGCACCAGGATCCTGAAGTACTCTCCTAAGCTTTGGACATGGCTCCCATTCACAGATTTCCTTGTGGAGATGAGATGAGTTCTGATGGGTGCCTCAGGAAAACACATATGCTCGTATTGGAATCAGGCTTTTGAGGACACATGCCTGTAACCCAAAGCAATGGATCCTATTATGGCCTAGGGTCCTGTCTGGTTCAATCTTATTCTCTGGGGACATCCATCTATGGTATGAGTGGAGGTCGATTATCAGCTGGTGTCAGACAGCCCTTGTTTGTTCCGGGCGACCTACACTATTGGGATGGCCTCAGGGACTTTGGAGGTTTCTCCTAATTTGTACGATTGTGGACCATGGAATGGGCAGAATTCCCATGGATTGGTAGGCACAGTCCTAATGTGTGGCTCCAGGGGCCCAGCCTGGCGGGTGTGGGGCCCAAGACTTTGAGGACAGAAGTCTGAAAACACAAACTCAGCTTAGCTTTGGGGACGTAGGTATGGCAGGCCTGATCGACAAACCATGAGAAGAACTCTTCAGGATATGAAGAAAGTGCGAGTCTGAGGCGCTTGCTCAGGCTTTTGTCTCTGGATTTTGTATCAGCGATGGCCGTGGAATGTTTGGGAGGCCTCATAGGCCATGGACGAATCTTCCTCTCTGAGGATTTGGCCCGATTCCCAATTACTATTCGTCAATCTGTGGGATGGGAGGACTCATTTCAGTTTTGTTACCTCAGGTGTCTCACCAAAAGTGGAATTCCAAAGCCAAGCCGTGGGGAAGACTGAAGGGACAACCCGAACTATAGTTAAAAATTGGGGCCTAGGGGCATGGCAAGCCCAATATGCTATCTCTTCATCCAGTCACTGAGTGGCCTTACTTGAGGACTGGTCTCAGCCTGAGCGTCACAATGTGTGTTTGTGACCAATGTGGCCCATGAGCATGGGCGGGGCCTCATGGGCCACACTGGTTTCAACTACACTGAACGTTGGACAACATGCCAACCACAAGGTTTCTTGCCATGGGGAAGGAGTTCTGATTTCTGCATCACCTTCAACCCTGGGCAGTGATTGGAGATATGGCCTAGGTTCTGAAACCTTAAACCGAGGTTGGGAAGAGATGACGACCTAAGGCCATGGCGGCTCGATGTGCTCAGTGTGCGGCCTGCTGTCTGGGAGGGGCCAGGGGTCCAGGCTCAGGCTGTGTCAGAAAGGGCATTAATGCCCTGGTCAGCCTATGTATTTGGGGTACACCAAGGTCGGTGCAGGTTGATCCTGATTTGGGGTTACTGGGTAGCCCCAGAGGACAATGTTTTTCTTCTGGAGGGCCGGCTGAGTGCTGCATTGTAGTTCTGGATTGCCAAACTGGAGGGCTTGTGGGCCAGTAGTGTGACGACAAAAGTCTGAGAACACAAGCTAGGCTTAGGTTTCTGGGTGAGGCCATGGCAGGCACAATCTACACACCTGAATCGAGATCTCGTGCATCTAAAGTCAGGGCGAGGATCAGACGATCGCTCAGGTAGGAGTTTCTGTCCCTGATGGCCCCTTCATAAATGGGGGGTCATCACGAGGCCATGGGGCTTTCCAAAGATGGGAGTTGTGAGAAGCTCCAAACTGCAGAGAGTCTTCTGCAGGACAATTGAGACCTGTTGTTTGGCTTCAGGCCAATGATTCTGAGCAGGGTTCTAAGGATGGATGGCTGGGTAGCCCACCTCGCATTCCAATTGTCTCCTAGCAACAAGACAGGTTAGATCTCCTGGATCTGTGGGGAGCAACCGAGGACGCTGAGTTGAAATGGACACCCCTGGGGATGGGTCCTAACGTGCTTTTGTGTCTATGGAGACCTTGGAATGAAGCGGTGGCACTGGGGCCCTAAAGGGTTCTCCTAAACAGAGGCTTTGACACAGCTCCAAGGGGCAAGTTTCCCATGTGTAGATGAGATGTTTTCTGATGGGTGAGTCAAGAAACAGCTATATGCTGCTTTTGAAATCCAGGCCTCTGAGGAGAGATGCCTGGAAACCAAAGCAATGGATCTGATTAGTGCCTAGGGGCCTGTTCTTTCCTTCATACCTCTGGGGACATCTGTCTATGGGTCTGAGTGCAGTTAGGTGCTCAGTTGGGCTCAGATTGCCCCTGTATTTCCTGGGAAGCCACCACTATTGAGATGGATCAGGGACTTTGGAGGTTTATCCTATTAGAAGGGTTGTGGCCATTGGAATGGGCACACACAATTCCCTTGGAGAGGGCAAGTACAGTCATCAGGTTTGGCTCCAGGAGCCTGAGCCTGTAGGTTGTGTAGGCCAGGGCTGTTTGGTCAGTTCTCTGAAAACACAAACTCGGCTTATGTTTCGGGTCATAGGTATGGCAGGACTGATCTACAGACCATGAGGAGAACTCTTCGGGATTTGAAAGAAGGGCTAGTGTGAGGCTCCTGCTCAAGTTTTTGTCTCTGGATATCATGTCACTTATGGTCGTGGAATTTCTGGGTGACATCATGGGAAATGGACGAGTCTTACTTTCTGTGGTTTGGCCCCGTCCAAAGAGTTTGGGGTCATTCTTTGGGCTGGAAGAAGTCTGTTTTTTGTTGTTGTTGTTGTTGTTGTTGTTGTTGTTTTTCTTTTTTAACCTCCGGTGTACCACCAAATGAGGGATTCCAGAGTAGAGCCCTGGGGAGGGGCGACTGGACAATCAGAAATCTGGTAAAAAATTGGGGCCTAGGGACATGTCAAGCCCATTATGACATCTAATGGTCCAGCCACTGAGAGGACTTACTAGACTACAGGACTCAAGCTGAGGGTCACAATGTTTGTGTATGCCCTCGTCGCACTCAAGAATGGGCGGGGCCTCAGGGTGAATGCTGGTTTCTTCTACTCTGAACGTTGGACAACGTGCCAACCGCAAGGGTTCTTGCCATGGGTAAAGAGGAGTTCTGATTTCTACATCACACTCACCCCTGGGCAGTGATTGGAGATAAGGTCTCGGTTCTGAAGCCTGAAAGCTGAGGTAGGGAAGAGATGATGACCTAAGGCCATGGCGGGTTTTTTGTGCTCAGTGTGCGGTCAGCTTTCTGGGTGTTGATCAGGAGGTCCGGGCTCAGGTTGTGTTCGACAGTGCATTAATGCCCAGGTTAGACTATATAATTTGGGTAAAGTTGAGTGCTGTGTAGGTTTACCCTCATTTAAGGTGCCTGGGCAGCTCATGAGGCAATAATTTTTTTTTCTAGAGGGCAGGCAGAGTGCTGCATTGTGGGTCCGGAATTGCCAAACTTGAGGGCTTCGGGGCCAGTAGTGTGAGGACGGAAGTCTGAGAAGACAAGCTAGACTTGGGTTTCAGGGCGAGGGCACGGCATGTACCCCCTGCAGATCTGAAAAAATATCTCATGCATCAGAAGTCAGGGCAAGGATCAGACTTTGGCTCAGGTTGGAGAATCTGAGCATGACGGCCGCTTCTTGAAGGCAGCGGAATCTCGAGGTCATTGAGGTTTTCCCACGTTGGGAGTTGTGGGATGCCCCCTTCAAGGAAACCTTCTGCGGGACAATTAAGACTTGTTGGACAGCTCCAGGACATCCCATATGGAATGACTCCAGAGCACCGTTCGCGGATGGATGCCTGGGAAGCTCGCCTCGCATTCCAATTGTCTCCTAGCAACAAGACAGTTTAGATCTGATGGCTCTGCGGGAGCAACCGGGGTGGCTGAGTTGAAATGGACTTTCCTGAGGATGGGTCCTAATGTGTTTTTGTGTCCATGAGGGCCTTGGAATGGGGCGGTGGTACCGGGACCCTCAAGTACCCTCCTAAGCTTTGGACATGGCTCCCATGCACAGGTTTCCTTGTGGAGACGAGATGAGTTCTGATGGGTGCCTCAGGAAAACCCCTATGCTCGTATTGGAATCAGGCTTTTGAGGACACATGCCTGTAACCCAAAGCAATGGATCCTATTATGGCCTAGGGTCCTGTCTGGTTCAATCTTCTTCTCTGGGGACAACCATCTCTGTTATGAGTATAGGTCGATTATCAGCTGGTGTAAGACAGCCCTTGTTTGTTCTGGGCGACCTACACTATTGGGATGGCCTCAGGGACTTTGGATGTTTCTCCTAATTTGTACGATTTTGGACCATGGAATGGGCAGAATTCCCATGGATTGGTAGGCACAGTCCGATGTGTGGCTCCAGGGGCCCAGCCTGGAGGGTGTGTGGCCCAAGACTTTGAGGACAGAAGTCTGAAAACACAAACTCAGCTTAGGTTTGGGGACGTAGGTATGGCAGGCCCGATCTACAAACCATGAGAAGAACTCTTCAGGATATGAAGAAAGTGCGAGTCTGAGGCGCTTGCTCAGGCTTTTGTCTCTGGATTTTGTATCAGCGATGGCCGTGGAATGTCGGGGAGGCCTCATGGGCCATGGACGAATCTTCCTCTCTGAGGATTTGGCCCGATTCCCAATTGCTTTTCGTCAATCTGTGGGATGGGAAGACTCATTTCAGTTTTGTTACCTCAGGTGTCCCACCAAAAGAGGAATTCCAAAGCAAAGCCGTGGGAAAGACTGAAGGGACAACCCGAACTATGGTTAAAAATTGGGGCCTAGGGGCATGGCAAGCCCAATATGCTATCTCTTCATCCAGCCACTTAGTGGCCTTACTTGAGGACTGGGCTCAGCCTGAGCGTCACAATGTGTGTTTGTGAGCAATGTGGAGCACGAGCATGGGTGGGGCCTCAAGGGCCACACAGGTTTCAACTACAATGAACGTTGGACAACATGCCAACCACAAGGTTTCTTGCCATGGGGAAGGAGTTCTGATTTCTGCAACACCTTCAACCCTGGGCAGTGATTGGATATAAGGTCTAGGTTCTGAAACCTGAAAATTGATGTTGGGAATAGATGACGACCTAAGGCCATGGCGGCTCGATGTGCTCAGTTTGCGGCCAGCTGTCTGGGAGGGGCCAGGGAGTCCAGGCTCAGGCTGTACCAGAAAGGGCATTAGAGCCCTGGTCAGCCTGTGTATTTGTGGTACAGCCAAGGTCGGTGCAGGTTGATCCTCATTTGGGGTTACTGGGTAGCCCCAGAGGACAATGTTTTTCTTCTGGAGGGCCTGCAGAGTGCTGCGTTGTAGTTCTGGATTGCCAAACTGGAGGGCTTGTGGGCCAGTAGTGTGACGACAAAAGTCTGAGAACACAAGCTAGGCTTAGGTTTCTGGGTGAGGCCATGGCAGGCACAATCTACAGACCTGAATCGAGATCTCGTGCATCTGAAGTCAGGGCGAGGATCAGACGATCGCTCAGGTTGGAGTTTCTGACCCTGATGGCCCCTTCATGAATGGGGCGGGCATCACGAGGCCATGGGTCTTTTCCCACGATGAGAGTTGTGAGAAGCTCCAAACTGCAGAGAGTCTTCTGCAGGACAATTGAGACCAGTTGTTTGGCTCCAGGCCAATGATTCTGAGCAGGGTTCTAAGGATGGATGGCTGGGTAGCCCACCTCGCATTCCAATTGTCTCCTAGCAACAAGACAGGTTAGATCTCCTGGATCTGTGGGGAGCAACCGAGGACGCTGAGTTGAAATGGACACCCCTGGGGATGGGTCCTAACGTGCTTTTGTGTCTATGGAGACCTTGGAATGAAGCGGTGGCACTGGGGCCCTAAAGGGTTCTCCTAAACAGAGGCTTTGACACAGCTCCAACGTGCAAGTTTCCCATGTGTAGATGAGATGTTATCTGATGGGTGAGTCAAGAAACAGCTATATGCTGCTTTTGAAATCCAGGCCTCTGAGGAGAGATGCCTGGAAACCAAAGCAATGGATCTGATTAGTGCCTAGGGGCCTGTTCTTTCCTTTTTACCTCTGGGGACATCTCTCTATGGGTCTGAGTGCAGGTAGGTGCTCAGTTGGGCTCAGATTGCCCCTGTATTTCCTGGGAAGCCACCACTATTGAGATGGATCAGGGACTTTGGAGGTTTATCCTATTAGAAGGCTTGTGGCCATTGGAATGGGCACACACAATTCCCTTGGAGAGGGCAAGTACAGTCCTCAGGTTTGGCTCCAGGGGCCTGAGCCTGTAGGTTGTGTAGGCCAGGGCTATTTGGACAGTTGTCTGTAAACCAAAACTCGGCCTATGTTTCGGGTCATGGGTATGGCAGGACTGATCTACAGACCATGAGGAAACTCTTCGGGATTTGAAAGAAGGGCGAGTGTGAGGCTCCTGCTTAAGTTTTTGTCTCTGGATATCGTGTCACTCATGGTCGTAGAATTTCTGGGTGACTTCATGGGAAATGGACGAGTCTTACTCTCTGGTAGTTTGGCCCCGTCCAAAGAGTTTGGGGTCATTCTTTGGGCTGGAAGAAGTCTGTTTTTTTTTTTTTTGTTGTTGTTGTTGTTTTTCTTTTTTAACCTCAGGAGTCCCACCGAATGAGAGATTCCAGAGTAGAGCCCTGGGGAGGGGCGACTGGACCATCAGAAATCTGGTTAGAAATTGGGGCCTAGGGACATGTGAAGCCCATTATGACATCTAATGGTCCAGCAACTGAGAGGACTTACTGTAGGACAGGACTCATGATTAGGGTCACAGTGCGTGTGTATGCCCTCGTCGCACTCAAGAATGGGCGGGGCCTCAGGGTGAATGCTGGTTTCTCCTACACTGAACGTTGGACAACGTGCCAACCACAAGGGTTCTTGCCATGGGTAAGGAGGAGTTCTGATTTCTGCATCACACTCACCCCTGGGCAGTGATTGGAGATAAGGTCTCGGTCTGAAGCCTGAAAACTGAGGTAGGGAAGACATGATGACCTAAGGCCATGGCGGGTTTTATGTGCTCAGTGTGCTGTCAGCTTTCAGGGTGTTGGTCAGGAGGTCCGGGCTCAGGTTGTGTTCGTCAGTGCATTAGTGCCCAGGTTAGACTTTATAATTTGGGTAAAGTCGAGTGCTGTGTAGGTTTACCCTCATTTAAGGTGCCTGGGCAGCTCATGAGGCAATAATTTTTTTTCTAGAGGGCAGGCAGAGTGCTGCATTGTGGGTCCGGAATTGCCAAACTTGAGGGCTTTGGGGCCAGGAGTGTGAGGACGGAAGTCTGAGAAGACAAGCTAGACTTGGGTTTCAGGGCGAGGGCACGGCAGGTACCCCCTGCAGATCTGAACCAATATCTCATCCATCTGAAGTCAGGGCGAGGATCAGACGTTGGCTCAGGGTGGAGTTTCTTTGCATGATGGCCGCTTCATGAAGGGAGCGGAATCTCGAGGCCATTGAGGTCTTCCCACGTTGGGAGTTGTGGGATGCCCCCTTCAAGGATTCCTTCTGCGGGACAATTGAGACCTGTTGGACAGCTCCAGGACATCCCATATGGAATGACTCCAGAGCACCGTTCGCGGATGGATGCCTGGGAAGCGCGCCTCGCATTCCAATTGTCTCCTAGCAACAAGACAGTTTAGATCTGATGGCTCTGCGGGAGCAACCAGGGTGGCTGAGTTGAAATGGACTTTCGTGAGGATGGGTCCTAATTTGTTTTTGTGTCCATGAGTTCCTTGGAATGGGGCGGTGGCACCGGGATCCTGAAGTACTCTCCTAAGCTTTGGACATGGCTCCCATTCACAGATTTCCTTGTGGAGATGAGATGAGTTCTGATGGGTGCCTCAAAAAACACATATGCTCGTATTGGAATCAGGCTTTTGAGGACACATGCCTGTAACCCAAAGCAATGGATCCTATTATGGCCTAGGGTCCTGTCTTGTTCAATCTTCTTCTCTGGGGACATCCATCTATGGTATGAGTGGAGGTCGATTATCAGCTTGTGTGACAGCCCTTGTTTGTTTCGGGCGACCTACACTATTGGGATGGCCTCAGGGACTTTGGAGGTTTCTCCTAATTTTTACGATTGTGGACCATGGAATGGGCAGAATTCCCATGGATTGGTAGGCACAGTCCGAATGTGTGGCTCCAGGGGCCCAGCCTGGAGGGTGTGTGGCCCAAGACTTTGAGGACAGAAGTCTGGAAACACAAACTCAGCTTAGGTTTGGGGACGTAGGTATGTCAGGCCCGATCGACAAACCATGAGAAGAACTCTTCAGGATATGAAGAAAGTGCGAGTCTGAGGCGCTTGCTCAGGCTTTTGTCTCTGGATTTTGTATCAACAATGGCCGTGGAATGTCGGGGAGGCCTCATAGGCCATGGACGAATCTTCCTCTCTGAGGATTTGGCCCGATTCCCAATTACTATTCGTCAATCTGTGGGATGGGAGGACTCATTTCAGTTTTGTTACCTCAGGTGTCCCACCAAAAGAGGAATCCCAAAGCCAAGCCGTGGGGAAGACTGAAGGGACAACCCGAACTATGGTTAAAAATTGGGGCCTAGGGGCATGGCAAGCCCAATATGCTATCTCTTCATCCAGCCACGTGGTGGCCTTACTTGAGGACTGACTCAGCCTGAGTGTAACAATGTGTGTTTGTGACCAATGTGGCCCATGAGCATGGGCGGGGCCTCATGGGCCACACTGGTTTCAACTACACTGAACGTTGTACAACATGCCAACCACAAGGTTTCTTGCCATGGGGAAGGAATTCTGATTTCTGCATCACCTTCAACCCTGGGCAGTGATTGGAGATAAGGTCTAGGTTCTGAACCTGAAAACCGAGGTTACGAAGAGATGACGACCTAAGGCCATGGCGGCTCGTTGTGCTCAGTGTGCGGCCAGCTTCTGGGAGGGGCCAGGGGGTCCAGGCTCAGGCTGTACCAGAAAGGGCATTAGTGCCCTGGTCAGCCTATGTATTTGGGGTACAGCCAAGGTCGGTGCAGGTTGATCCTCATTTGGGGTTACTGGGTAGCCCCAGAGGACAATGTTTTTCTTCTGGAGGGCCGGCAGAGTGCTGCATTGTAGTTCTGGATTGCCAAAATGGAGGGCTTGTGGGCCAGTAGTCTGACAACAAAAGTCTGAGAACACAAGCTAGGCTTAGGTTTCTGGGTGAGGCCATGGCAGGCACAATCTACAGACCTGAATCGAGATCTCGTGCATCTGAAGTCAGGGCGAGGATCAGACGATCGCTCAGGTTGGAGTTTCTGACCCTGATGGCCCCTTCATGAATGGGGGGGCATCACGAGGCCATGGGTGTTTTCCCACGATGGGAGTTGTGAGAAGCTCCAAACTGCAGAGAGTCTTCCGCAGGACAATTGAGACCTGTTGTTTGGCTCCAGGCCAATGATTCTGAGCAGGGTTCTAAGGATGGATGGCTGGGAAACCACCTCGCATTCCAATTGTCTCCTAGCAACAAGACAGGTTAGATCTCCTGGATCTGTGGGGAGCAACCGAGGACGCTGAGTTGAAATGGACACCCCTGGGGATGGGTCCTAATGTGCTTTGTGTCAATGGAGACCTTGGAATGAAGCGGTGGCACTGGGGCCCTAAAGGGTTCTCCTAAACAGAGGCTTTGACACAGCTCCAACGTGCAAGTTTCCCATGTGTAAATGAGATGTTTTCTGATGGGTGAGTCACGAAACAGCTATATGCTGCTTTTGAAATCCAGGCCTCTGAGGAGAGATGCCTGGAAACTAAAGCAATGGATCTGATTAGTGCCTAGGGGCCTGTTCTTTCCTTTTTACCTCTGGGGACATCTGTCTATGGGTCTGAGTGCAGGTAGGTGCTCAGTTGGGCTCAGATTGCCCCTGTTTTTCCTGGGAAGCCACCACTATTGAGATGGATCAGGGACTTTGGAGGTTTATCCTATTAGAAGGGTTGTGGCCATTGGAATGGGCACACACAATTCCCTTGGAGAGGGCAAGTACAGTCCTCAGGTTTGGCTCCAGGGGCCTGAGCCTGTAGGTTGTGTAGGGCAGGGCTGTTTGGAGAGTTGTCTGAAAACACAAACTTGGCTTATGTTTCGGGTCATAGGTATGGCAGGACTGATCTACAGACCATGAGGAGAACTCTTCGGGATTTGAAAGAAGGGCGATTGTGAGGCTCCTGCTCAAGTGTTTGTCTCTGGATATTGTGTCACTCATGGTCGTGGAATTTCTGGGTGACTTCATGGGAAATGGACGAGTCTTACTCTCTGGTGGTTTGGCCCCGTCCAAAGAGTGTGGGGTCATTCTGTGGGCTTGAAGAAGTCCGGTTTTTTTTGTTGTTGTTGTTGTTGTTGTTTTTCTTTTTTAACCTCAGGTGTCCCACCGAATGAGAGATTCCAGAGTAGAGCTCTGGGGCGGGGCGACTGGACAATCAGAAATCTGGTTAAAAATTGGGGCCTAGGGACATGTCAAGCCCATTATGACATCTAATGGTCCAGACACTGAGAGGACTTACTAGAGGACAGGACTCATGCTTTAGGTCACAATGCGTGTGTATGCCCTTGTCGCACTCAAGGATGGGCGGGGCCTCAGGGTGAATGCTGGTTTCTCCTACACTGAACGTTGGACAACGTGCCAACCACAAGTGTTCTTGCCATGGGTAAGGAGGAGTTATGATTTCTGCATCACACTCACCCCTGGGCAGTGATTGGAGATAAGGTCTCGGTTCTGAAGCCTGAAAACTGAGGTAGGGAAGAGATGATGACCTAAGGCCATGGCGGGTTTTATGTGCTCAGTGTGCGGTCAGCTTTCTGGGTGTTGGTCAGGAGGTCCGGGCTCAGGTTGTGTTCGACAGTGCATTAGTGCCCAGGTTTGACTATATAATTTGGGTAAAGTCGAGTGCTGTGTAGGATTACCCTCATTTAAGGTGCCTGGTCAGCTCATGAGGCAATAATTTTTTTTCTAGAGGGCAGGCAGAGTGCTGCATTGTGGGTCCGGAATTGCCAAACTTGAGGGCTTCGAGGCCAGGAGTGTGAGGACGGAAGTCTGAGAAGACAAGCTAGACTTGGGTTTCAGGGCGAGGGCACGGCAGGTACCCCCTGCAGATCTGAACCAATATCTCATGCATCTGAAGTCAGGGCGAGGATCAGACGTTGACTCAGGTTGGAGTTTATGAGCATGACGTCCGCTTCATGAAGGGAGCGGAATCTCGAGGCCATTGAGGTTTTCCCACGTTGGGAGTTGTGGGATGCCCCCGTCAAGGATTCCTTCTGCGGGACAATTGAGACCTGTTGGACAACTCCAGGACATCCCATATGGAATGACTCCAGAGCCCCATTCGCGGATGGATGCCTGGAAAGCACGCCTCGCATTACAATTGTCTCCTAGCAACAAGACAGTTTAGATCTGATGGCTCGCCGGAGCATCCGGGGTGGCTGAGTTGAAATGGACTTTCCTGAGGATGGGTCCTAATGTGTTTTTGTGTCCATGAGAGCCGTAGAATGGGGCGGTGGCAGCGGGAACCTGAAGTAATCTCCTAAGATTTGGACATGGCTCCCATGCACAGGTTTCCTTGTGGAGACGAGATGAGTTCTAATGGGTGCCTCAGGAAAACACATATGCTCGTATTGGAATCAGGCTTTTGAGGACACATGCCTGTAACCCAAAGCAATGGATCCTATTATGGCCTAGGGTCCTGTCTGGTTCAATCTTCTTCTCTGGAGACATCCATCTATGGTATGAGTGGATGTCGATTATCAGCTGGTGTCAGACAGCCCTTGTTTGTTCCGGGCGACCTACACTATTGGGATGGCCTCAGGGACTTTGGAGGTTTCTCCTAATTTGTACGATTTTGGACCATGGAATGGGCAGAATTCCCATGGATTGGTAGGCACAGTCCTAATGTGTGGCTCCAGGGGCCCAGCCTGGAGGGTGTGTGGCCCAAGACTTTGAGGACAGAAGTCTGAAAACACAAACTCAGCTTAGGTTTGGGGACGTAGGTATGTCAGGCCCGATCGACAAACCATGAGAAGAACTCTTCAGGATATGAAGAAAGTGCGAGTCTGAGGCACTTGCTCAGGCTTTTGTCTCTGGATTTTGTATCAGCAATGGCCGTGGAATGTCGGGGAGGCCTCATGGGCCATGGACGAATCTTCCTCTCTGAGGATTTGGCCCAATTCCCAATTACTATTCGTCAATCTGTGGGATGGGAGGACTCATTTCAGTTTTGTTACCTCAGGTGTCCCACCAAAAGAGGAATTCCAAAGCCAAGCCGTGGGGAAGACTGTAGGGACAACCCGAACTATGGTTAAAAATTGGGGCCTAGGGGCATGGCAAGCCCAATATGCTATCTCTTCATCCAGCCACTTAGTGGCCTTACTTGAGGACTGACTCAGCCTGAGTGTAACAATGTGTGTTTGTGACCAATGTGGCCCATGAGCATGGGCGGGGCCTCATGGGCCACACTGGTTTCAACTACACTGAACGTTGGACAACATGCCAACCACAAGGTTTCTTGCCATGGGGAAGGAATTCTGATTTCTGCATCACCTTCAACCCTGGGCAGTGATTGGAGATAATGTCTAGGTTCTGAAACTGAAAACCGAGGTTGCGAAGAGATGACGACCTAAGGCCATGACGGCTCGTTGTGCTCAGTGTGCGGCCAGCTTCTGGGAGGGGCCAGGGGGTCCAGGCTCAGGCTGTACCAGAAAGGGCATTAGTGCCCTGGTCAGCCTATGTATTTGGGGTACAGCCAAGGTCGGTGCAGGTTGATCCTCATTTGGGGTACTGGGTAGCCCCAGAGGACAATGTTTTTCTTCTGGAGGGCTTGCAGAGTGCTGCATTGTAGTTCTGGATTGCCAAACTGGAGGGCTTGTGGGCCAGTAGTCTGACAACAAAAGTCTGAGAACACAAGCTAGGCTTAGATTTCTGGGTGAGGCCATGGCAGGCACAATCTACAGACCTGAATCAAGATCTCGTGCATCTGAAGTCAGGGCGAGGATCAGACGATCGCTCAGGTTGGAGTTTCTGACCCTGATGGCCCCTTCATGAATGGGGGGGCAATACGAGGCCATGGGTGTTTTCCCACGATGGGAGTTGTGAGAAGCTCCAAACTGCAGAGAGTCTTCCGCAGGACAATTGAGACCTGTTGTTTGGCTCCAGGCCAATGATTCTGAGCAGGGTTCTAAGGATGGATGGCTGGGTAGCCCACCTCGCATTCCAATTGTCTCCTAGCAACAAGACAGGTTAGATCTCCTGGATCTGTGGGGAGCAACCGAGGACGCTGAGTTGAAATGGACACCCCTGGGGATGGGTCCTAATGTGCTTTGTGTCAATGGAGACCTTGGAATGAAGCGGTGGCACTGGGGCCCTAAAGGGTTCTCCTAAACAGAGGCTTTGACACAGCTCCAACGTGCAAGTTTCCCATGTGTAGATGAGATGTTTTCTGATGGGTGAGTCACGAAACAGCTATATGCTGCTTTTGAAATCCAGGCCTCTGAGGAGAGATGCCTGGAAACTAAAGCAATGGATCTGATTAGTGCCTAGGGGCCTGTTCTTTCCTTTTTACCTCTGGGGACATCTGTCTATGGGTCTGAGTGCAGGTAGGTGCTCAGTTGGGCTCAGATTGCCCCTGTTTTTCCTGGGAAGCCACCACTATTGAGATGGATCAGGGACTTTGGAGGTTTATCCTATTAGAAGGCTTGTGGCCATTGGAATGGGCACACACAATTCCCTTGGAGAGGGCAAGTACAGTCCTCAGGTTTGGCTCCAGGGGCCTGAGCCTGTAGGTTGTGTAGGGCAGGGCTGTTTGGAGAGTTGTCTGAAAACACAAACTCGGCTTATGTTTCGGGTCATAGGTATGGCAGGACTGATCTACAGACCATGAGGAGAACTCTTCGGGATTTGAAAGAAGGGCGATTGTGAGGCTCCTGCTCAAGTGTTTGTCTCTGGATATCGTGTCACTCATGGTCGTGGAATTTCTGGGTGACTTCATGGGAAATGGACGAGTCTTACTCTCTGGTGGTTTGGCCCCGTCCAAAGAGTGTGGGGTCATACTGTGGGCTTGAAGAAGTCCGGTTTTTTTTTTTTTTTGTTGTTGTTGTTGTTTTTCTTTTTTAACCTCAGGTGTCCCACCGAATGAGAGATTCCAGAGTAGAGCCCTGGGGCGGGGCGACTGGACAATCAGAAATCTGGTTAAAAATTGGGGCCTAGGGACATGTCAAGCCCATTATGACATCTAATGGTCCAGACACTGAGAGGACTTACTAGAGGACAGGACTCATGCTTTAGGTCACAATGCGTGTGTATGCCCTCGTCGCACTCAAGGATGGGCGGGGCCTCAGGGTGAATGCTGGTTTCTCCTACACTGAACGTTGGACAACGTGCCAACCACAAGTGTTCTTGCCATGGGTAAGGAGGAGTTATGATTTCTGCATCACACTCACCCCTGGGCAGTGATTGGAGATAAGGTCTCGGTTCTGAAGCCTGAAAACTGAGGTAGGGAAGAGGTGATGACCTAAGGCCATGGCGGGTTTTATGTGCTCAGTGTGCGGTCAGCTTTCTGGGTGTTGGTCAGGAGGTCCGGGCTCAGGTTGTGTTCGACAGTGCATTAGTGCCCAGGTTTGACTATATAATTTGGGTAAAGTCGAGTGCTGTGTAGGATTACCCTCATTTAAGGTGCCTGGTCAGCTCATGAGGCAATAATTTTTTTTCTAGAGGGCAGGCAGAGTGCTGCATTGTGGGTCCGGAATTGCCAAACTTGAGGGCTTCGAGGCCAGGAGTGTGAGGACTGAAGTCTGAGAAGACAAGTTAGACTTGGGTTTCAGGGCGAGGGCACGGCAGGTACCCCCTGCAGATCTGAACCAATATCTCATGCATCTGAAGTCAGGGCGAGGATCAGACGTTGACTCAGGTTGGAGTTTATGAGCATGACGGCCGCTTCATGAAGGGAGCGGAATCTCGAGGCCATTGAGGTTTTCCCACGTTGGGAGTTGTGGGATGCCCCCGTCAAGGATTCCTTCTGCGGGACAATTGAGACCTGTTGGACAACTCCAGGACATCCCATATGGAATGACTCCAGAGCCCCATTCGCGGATGGATGCCTGGGAAGCACGCCTCGCATTACAATTGTCTCCTAGCAACAAGACAGTTTAGATCTGATGGCTCGCCGGAGCATCCGGGGTGGCTGAGTTGAAATGGACTTTCCTGAGGATGGGTCCTAATGTGTTTTTGTGTCCATGAGAGCCGTGGAATGGGGCGGTGGCAACGGGAACCTGAAGTAATCTCCTAAGATTTGGACATGGCTCCCATGCACAGGTTTCCTTGTGGAGACGAGATGAGTTCTAATGGGTGCCTCAGGAAAACACCTATGCTCGTATTGGAATCAGGCTTTTGAGGACACATGCCTGTAACCCAAAGCAATGGATCCTATTATGGCCTAGGGTCCTGTCTGGTTCAATCTTCTTCTCTGGAGACATCCATCTATGGTATGAGTGGAGGTCGATTATCAGCTGGTGTCAGACAGCCCTTGTTTGTTCCGGCGACCTACACTATTGGGATGGCCTCAGGGACTTTGGAGGTTTCTCCTAATTTGTACGATTTTGGACCATGGAATGGGCAGAATTCCATAGGATTGGTAGGCACAGTCCTAATGTGTGGCTCCAGGGGCCCAGGCTGGAGGGTGTGTGGCCCAAGACTTTGGGGACAGAAGTCTGAAAATACAAACTCAGCTTAGGTTAGGGGACGTAGGTATGGCAGGCCCGATCTACAAACCATGAGAAGAACTCTTCAGGATATGAAGAAAGTGCGAGTCTGAGGCGCTTGCTCAGGCTTTTGTCTCTGGATTTTGTATAAGCGATGGCCGTGGAATGTCGGGGAGGCCTCATGGGCCATGGACGAATCTTCCTCTCTGAGGATTTGGCCCGATTCCCAATTGCTTTTCGTCAATCTGTGGGATGGGAGGACTCATTTCAGTTTTGTTACCTCATGTGTCCCACCAAAAGAGGAATTCCAAAGCAAAGCCGAGGGGAAGACTGAAGTTACAACCCGAACTATGGTTAAAAATTGGGGCCTAGGGGCATGGCAAGCCCAATACACTATCTCTTCATCCAGTCACTGAGTGGCCTTACTTGAGGACTGGGCTCAGCCTGAGCGTCACAATGTGTGTTTGTGACCAAGGTGGCCCGTGAGCATGGGCGGGGCATCATGGGCCACACTG
Source organism: Mustela nivalis (assembly GCF_964662115.1). Classification (NCBI taxonomy): domain Eukaryota; kingdom Metazoa; phylum Chordata; class Mammalia; order Carnivora; family Mustelidae; genus Mustela; species Mustela nivalis. Next base: position 104,421 of record NW_028135841.1, read on the forward strand.
GTTTCAACTACACTAAACGTTGGACAACATGCCAACCACAAGGTTACTTGCCATGGGGAAGGAGTTCTGATTTCTGCATCACCTTCAACCCTGGGCAGTGATTGGAGATATGGCCTAGGTTCTGAAACCTGAAAACTGAGGTTGGGAAGAGATGACGACCTAAGGCCATGGCGGCTCGATGTGCTCAGTGTGCGGCCAGCTGTCTGGGAGGGTCCAGGGGGTCCAGGCTCAGGCTGTGACAGAAAGGGCATTAGTGCCCTGGTCAGCCTATGTATTAGGGGTACAGCCAAGGTCGGTGCAGGTTGATCCTCATTTGGGGTTACTGGGTAGCCACAGAGGACAAAGTTTTTCTTCTGGAGGGCCGGCAGAGTGCTGCATTGTAGTTCTGGATTGCCAAAATGGAGGGCTTGTGGGCCAGTAGTGTGACGACAAAAGTCTGAGAACACAAGCTAGGCTTAGGTTTCTGGGTGAGGCCATGGCAAGCACAATCTACAGACCTGAATCGAGATCTCTTGCATCTGAAATCAGGGCGAAGATCAGACGATCGCTCAGGTTGGAGTTTCTGACCCTGATGGCCCCTTCATGAATGGGCGGGGGCATCACGAGGCCATGGGGGTTTTCCCACGATGGGAGTTGTGAGAAGCTCCAAACTGCAGAGAGTCTTCTGCAGGAAAATTGAGACCTGTTGTTTGGTTCCAGGCCAATGATTCTGAGCAGGGTTCTAAGGATGGATGGCTGGGTAGCCCACCTCGCATTCCAATTGTCTCCTAGCAACAAGACAGGTTAGATCTCCTGGATCTGTGGGGAGCAACCGAGGACGCTGAGTTGAAATGGACACCCCTGGGGATGGGTCCTAATGTGCTTTGTGTCAATGGAGACCTTGGAATGAAGCGGTGGCACTGGGGCCCTAAAGGGTTCTCCTAAACAGAGGCTTTGACACAGCTCCAACGTGCAAGTTTCCCATGTGTAGATGAGATGTTTTCTGATGGGTGAGTCACGAAACAGCTATATGCTGCTTTTGAAATCCAGGCCTCTGAGGAGAGATGCCTGGAAACTAAAGCAATGGATCTGATTAGTGCCTAGGGGCCTGTTCTTTCCTTTTTACCTCTGGGGACATCTGTCTATGGGTCTGAGTGCAGGTAGGTGCTCAGTTGGGCTCAGATTGCCCCTGTTTTTCCTGGGAAGCCACCACTATTGAGATGGATCAGGGACTTTGGAGGTTTATCCTATTAGAAGGCTTGTGGCCATTGGAATGGGCACACACAATTCCCTTGGAGAGGGCAAGTACAGTCCTCAGGTTTGGCTCCAGGGGCCTGAGCCTGTAGGTTGTGTAGGGCAGGGCTGTTTGGAGAGTTGTCTGAAAACACAAACTCGGCTTATGTTTCGGGTCATAGGTATGGCAGGACTGATCTACAGACCATGAGGAGAACTCTTCGGGATTTGAAAGAAGGGCGATTGTGAGGCTCCTGCTCAAGTGTTTGTCTCTGGATATTGTGTCACTCATGGTCGTGGAATTTCTGGGTGACTTCATGGGAAATGGACGAGTCTTACTCTCTGGTGGTTTGGCCCCGTCCAAAGAGTGTGGGGTCATTCTGTGGGCTTGAAGAAGTCCGGTTTTTTTTTTTTGTTGTTGTTGTTGTTGTTGTTTTTCTTTTTTAACCTCAGGTGTCCCACCGAATGAGAGATTCCAGAGTAGAGCCCTGGGGCGGGGCGACTGGACAATCAGAAATCTGGTTAAAAATTGGGGCCTAGGGACATGTCAAGCCCATTATGACATCTAATGGTCCAGACACTGAGAGGACTTACTAGAGGACAGGACTCATGCTTTAGGTCACAATGCGTGTGTATGCCCTCGTCGCACTCAAGGATGGGCGGGGCCTCAGGGTGAATGCTGGTTTCTCCTACACTGAACGTTGGACAACGTGCCAACCACAAGTGTTCTTGCCATGGGTAAGGAGGAGTTATGATTTCTGCATCACACTCACCCCTGGGCAGTGATTGGAGATAAGGTCTCGGTTCTGAAGCCTGAAAACTGAGGTAGGGAAGAGATGATGACCTAAGGCCATGGCGGGTTTTATGTGCTCAGTGTGCGGTCAGCTTTCTGGGTGTTGGTCAGGAGGTCCGGGCTCAGGTTGTGTTCGACAGTGCATTAGTGCCCAGGTTTGACTATATAATTTGGGTAAAGTCGAGTGCTGTGTAGGATTACCCTCATTTAAGGTGCCTGGTCAGCTCATGAGGCAATAATTTTTTTTCTAGAGGGCAGGCAGAGTGCTGCATTGTGGGTCCGGAATTGCCAAACTTGAGGGCTTCGAGGCCAGGAGTGTGAGGACGGAAGTCTGAGAAGACAAGCTAGACTTGGGTTTCAGGGCGAGGGCACGGCAGGTACCCCCTGCAGATCTGAACCAATATCTCATGCATCTGAAGTCAGGGCGAGGATCAGACGTTGACTCAGGTTGGAGTTTATGAGCATGACGTCCGCTTCATGAAGGGAGCGGAATCTCGAGGCCATTGAGGTTTTCCCACGTTGGGAGTTGTGGGATGCCCCCGTCAAGGATTCCTTCTGCGGGACAATTGAGACCTGTTGGACAACTCCAGGACATCCCATATGGAATGACTCCAGAGCCCCATTCGCGGATGGATGCCTGGGAAGCACGCCTCGCATTACAATTGTCTCCTAGCAACAAGACAGTTTAGATCTGATGGCTCGCCGGAGCATCCGGGGTGGCTGAGTTGAAATGGACTTTCCTGAGGATGGGTCCTAATGTGTTTTTGTGTCCATGAGAGCCGTGGAATGGGGCGGTGGCACCGGGAACCTGAAGTACTCTCCTAAGATTTGGACATGGCTCCCATGCACAGGTTTCCTTGTGGAGACGAGATGAGTTCTAATGGGTGCCTCAGGAAAACACCTATGCTCGTATTGGAATCAGGCTTTTGAGGACACATGCCTGTAACCCAAAGCAATGGATCCTATTATGGCCTAGGGTCCTGTCTGGTTCAATCTTCTTCTCTGGAGACATCCATCTATGGTATGAGTGGATGTCGATTATCAGCTGGTGTCAGACAGCCCTTGTTTGTTCCGGGCGACCTACACTATTGGGATGGCCTCAGGGACTTTGGAGGTTTCTCCTAATTTGTACGATTTTGGACCATGGAATGGGCAGAATTCCCATGGATTGGTAGGCACAGTCCTAATGTGTGGCTCCAGGGGCCCAGCCTGGAGGGTGTGTGGCCCAAGACTTTGAGGACAGAAGTCTGAAAACACAAACTCAGCTTAGGTTTGGGGACGTAGGTATGTCAGGCCCGATCGACAAACCATGAGAAGAACTCTTCAGGATATGAAGAAAGTGCGAGTCTGAGGCGCTTGCTCAGGCTTTTGTCTCTGGATTTTGTATCAGCAATGGCCGTGGAATGTCGGGGAGGCCTCATGGGCCATGGACAAATCTTCCTCTCTGAGGATTTGGCCCGATTCCCAATTTCTATTCGTCAATCTGTGGGATGGGAGGACTCATTTCAGTTTTGTTACCTCAGGTGTCCCACCAAAAGAGGAATTCCAAAGCCAAGCCGTGGGGAAGACTGAAGGGACAACCCGAACTATGGTTAAAAATTGGGGCCTAGGGGCATGGCAAGCCCAATATGCTATCTCTTCATCCAGCCACTTAGTGGCCTTACTTGAGGACTGACTCAGCCTGAGTGTAACAATGTGTGTTTGTGACCAATGTGGCCCATGAGCATGGGCGGGGCCTCATGGGCCACACTGGTTTCAACTACACTGAACGTTGGACAACATGCCAACCACAAGGTTTCTTGCCATGGGGAAGGAATTCTGATTTCTGCATCACCTTCAACCCTGGGCAGTGATTGGAGATAAGGTCTAGGTTCTGAACCTGAAAACCGAGGTTGCGAAGAGATGACGACCTAAGGCCATGGCGGCTCGTTGTGCTCAGTGTGCGGCCAGCTTCTGGGAGGGGCCAGGGGGTCCAGGCTCAGGCTGTACCAGAAAGGGCATTAGTGCCCTGGTCAGCCTATGTATTTGGGGTACAGCCAAGGTCGGTGCAGGTTGATCCTCATTTGGGGTTACTGGGTAGCCCCAGAGGACAATGTTTTTCTTCTGGAGGGCCGGCAGAGTGCTGCATTGTAGTTCTGGATTGCCAAACTGGAGGGCTTGTGGGCCAGTAGTCTGACAACAAAAGTCTGAGAACACAAGCTAGGCTTAGTTTTCTGGGTGAGGCCATGGCAGGCACAATCTACAGACCTGAATCGAGATCTCATGCATCTGAAGTCAGGGCGAGGATCAGACGATCGCTCAGGTTGGAGTTTCTGACCCTGATGGCCCCTTCATGAATGGGCGGGGGCATCACGAGGCCATGGGTGTTTTCCCACGATGGGAGTTGTGAGAAGCTCCAAACTGCAGAGAGTCTTCCGCAGGACAATTGAGACCTGTTGTTTGGCTCCAGGCCAATGATTCTGAGCAGGGTTCTAAGGATGGATGGCTGGGTAGCCCACCTCGCATTCCAATTGTCTCCTAGCAACAAGACAGGTTAGATCTCCTGGATCTGTGGGGAGCAACCGAGGACGCTGAGTTGAAATGGACACCCCTGGGGATGGGTCCTAATGTGCTTTGTGTCAATGGATACCTTGGAATGAAGCGGTGGCACTGGGGCCCTAAAGGGTTCTCCTAAACAGAGGCTTTGACACAGCTCCAACGTGCAAGTTTCCCATGTGTAGATGAGATGTTTTCTGATGGGTGAGTCACGAAACAGCTATATGCTGCTTTTGAAATCCAGGCCTCTGAGGAGAGATGCCTGGAAACTAAAGCAATGGATCTGATTAGTGCCTAGGGGCCTGTTCTTTCCTTTTTACCTCTGGGGACATCTGTCTATGGGTCTGAGTGCAGGTAGGTGCTCAGTTGGGCTCAGATTGCCCCTGTTTTTCCTGGGAAGCCACCACTATTGAGATGGATCAGGGACTTTGGAGGTTTATCCTATTAGAAGGCTTGTGGCCATTGGAATGGGCACACACAATTCCCTTGGAGAGGGCAAGTACAGTCCTCAGGTTTGGCTCCAGGGGCCTGAGCCTGTAGGTTGTGTAGGGCAGGGCTGTTTGGAGAGTTGTCTGAAAACACAAACTCGGCTTATGTTTCGGGTCATAGGTATGGCAGGACTGATCTACAGACCATGAGGAGAACTCTTCGGGATTTGAAAGAAGGGCGATTGTGAGGCTCCTGCTCAAGTGTTTGTCTCTGGATATCGTGTCACTCATGGTCGTGGAATTTCTGGGTGACTTCATGGGAAATGGACGAGTCTTACTCTCTGGTGGTTTGGCCCCGTCCAAAGAGTGTGGGGTCATTCTGTGGGCTTGAAGAAGTCCGGTTTTTTTTTTTTGTTGTTGTTGTTGTTTTTCTTTTTTAACCTCAGGTGTCCCACCGAATGAGAGATTCCAGAGTAGAGCCCTGGGGCGGGGCGAGTGGACAATCAGAAATCTGGTTAAAAATTGGGGCCTAGGGACATGTCAAGCCCATTATGACATCTAATGGTCCAGACACTGAGAGGACTTACTAGAGGACAGGACTCATGCTTTAGGTCACAATGCGTGTGTATGCCCTCGTCGCACTCAAGGATGGGCGGGGCCTCAGGGTGAATGCTGGTTTCTCCTACACTGAACGTTGGACAACGTGCCAACCACAAGTGTTCTTGCCATGGGTAAGGAGGAGTTATGATTTCTGCATCACACTCACCCCTGGGCAGTGATTGGAGATAAGGTCTCGGTTCTGAAGCCTGAAAACTGAGGTAGGGAAGAGATGATGACCTAAGGCCATGGCGGGTTTTATGTGCTCAGTGTGCGGTCAGCTTTCTGGGTGTTGGTCAGGAGGTCCGGGCTCAGGTTGTGTTCGACAGTGCATTAGTGCCCAGGTTTGACTATATAATTTGGGTAAAGTCGAGTGCTGTGTAGGATTACCCTCATTTAAGGTGCCTGGTCAGCTCATGAGGCAATAATTTTTTTTCTAGAGGGCAGGCAGAGTGCTGCATTGTGGGTCCGGAATTGCCAAACTTGAGGGCTTCGAGGCCAGGAGTGTGAGGACGGAAGTCTGAGAAGACAAGCTAGACTTGGGTTTCAGGGCGAGGGCACGGCAGGTACCCCCTGCAGATCTGAACCAATATCTCATGCATCTGAAGTCAGGGCGAGGATCAGACGTTGACTCAGGTTGGAGTTTATGAGCATGACGTCCGCTTCATGAAGGGAGCGGAATCTCGAGGCCATTGAGGTTTTCCCACGTTGGGAGTTGTGGGATGCCCCCGTCAAGGATTCCTTCTGCGGGACAATTGAGACCTGTTGGACAACTCCAGGACATCCCATATGGAATGACTCCAGAGCCCCATTCGCGGATGGATGCCTGGGAAGCACGCCTCGCATTACAATTGTCTCCTAGCAACAAGACAGTTTAGATCTGATGGCTCGCCGGAGCATCCGGGGTGGCTGAGTTGAAATGGACTTTCCTGAGGATGGGTCCTAATGTGTTTTTGTGTCCATGAGAGCCGTGGAATGGGGCGGTGGCACCGGGAACCTGAAGTACTCTCCTAAGATTTGGACATGGCTCCCATGCACAGGTTTCCTTGTGGAGACGAGATGAGTTCTAATGGGTGCCTCAGGAAAACACCTATGCTCGTATTGGAATCAGGCTTTTGAGGACACATGCCTGTAACCCAAAGCAATGGATCCTATTATGGCCTAGGGTCCTGTCTGGTTCAATCTTCTTCTCTGGAGACATCCATCTATGGTATGAGTGGATGTCGATTATCAGCTGGTGTCAGACAGCCCTTGTTTGTTCCGGGCGACCTACACTATTGGGATGGCCTCAGGGACTTTGGAGGTTTCTCCTAATTTGTACGATTTTGGACCATGGAATGGGCAGAATTCCCATGGATTGGTAGGCACAGTCCTAATGTGTGGCTCCAGGGGCCCAGCCTGGAGGGTGTGTGGCCCAAGACTTTGAGGACAGAAGTCTGAAAACACAAACTCAGCTTAGGTTTGGGGACGTAGGTATGTCAGGCCCGATCGACAAACCATGAGAAGAACTCTTCAGGATATGAAGAAAGTGCGAGTCTGAGGCGCTTGCTCAGGCTTTTGTCTCTGGATTTTGTATCAGCAATGGCCGTGGAATGTCGGGGAGGCCTCATGGGCCATGGACAAATCTTCCTCTCTGAGGATTTGGCCCGATTCCCAATTTCTATTCGTCAATCTGTGGGATGGGAGGACTCATTTCAGTTTTGTTACCTCAGGTGTCCCACCAAAAGAGGAATTCCAAAGCCAAGCCGTGGGGAAGACTGAAGGGACAACCCGAACTATGGTTAAAAATTGGGGCCTAGGGGCATGGCAAGCCCAATATGCTATCTCTTCATCCAGCCACTTAGTGGCCTTACTTGAGGACTGACTCAGCCTGAGTGTAACAATGTGTGTTTGTGACCAATGTGGCCCATGAGCATGGGCGGGGCCTCATGGGCCACACTGGTTTCAACTACACTGAACGTTGGACAACATGCCAACCACAAGGTTTCTTGCCATGGGGAAGGAATTCTGATTTCTGCATCACCTTCAACCCTGGGCAGTGATTGGAGATAAGGTCTAGGTTCTGAACCTGAAAACCGAGGTTGCGAAGAGATGACGACCTAAGGCCATGGCGGCTCGTTGTGCTCAGTGTGCGGCCAGCTTCTGGGAGGGGCCAGGGGGTCCAGGCTCAGGCTGTACCAGAAAGGGCATTAGTGCCCTGGTCAGCCTATGTATTTGGGGTACAGCCAAGGTCGGTGCAGGTTGATCCTCATTTGGGGTTACTGGGTAGCCCCAGAGGACAATGTTTTTCTTCTGGAGGGCCGGCAGAGTGCTGCATTGTAGTTCTGGATTGCCAAACTGGAGGGCTTGTGGGCCAGTAGTCTGACAACAAAAGTCTGAGAACACAAGCTAGGCTTAGTTTTCTGGGTGAGGCCATGGCAGGCACAATCTACAGACCTGAATCGAGATCTCATGCATCTGAAGTCAGGGCGAGGATCAGACGATCGCTCAGGTTGGAGTTTCTGACCCTGATGGCCCCTTCATGAATGGGGGGGCATCACGAGGCCATGGGTGTTTTCCCACGATGGGAGTTGTGAGAAGCTCCAAACTGCAGAGAGTCTTCCGCAGGACAATTGAGACCTGTTGTTTGGCTCCAGGCCAATGATTCTGAGCAGGGTTCTAAGGATGGATGGCTGGGTAGCCCACCTCGCATTCCAATTGTCTCCTAGCAACAAGACAGGTTAGATCTCCTGGATCTGTGGGGAGCAACCGAGGACGCTGAGTTGAAATGGACACCCCTGGGGATGGGTCCTAATGTGCTTTGTGTCAATGGATACCTTGGAATGAAGCGGTGGCACTGGGGCCCTAAAGGGTTCTCCTAAACAGAGGCTTTGACACAGCTCCAACGTGCAAGTTTCCCATGTGTAGATGAGATGTTTTCTGATGGGTGAGTCACGAAACAGCTATATGCTGCTTTTGAAATCCAGGCCTCTGAGGAGAGATGCCTGGAAACTAAAGCAATGGATCTGATTAGTGCCTAGGGGCCTGTTCTTTCCTTTTTACCTCTGGGGACATCTGTCTATGGGTCTGAGTGCAGGTAGGTGCTCAGTTGGGCTCAGATTGCCCCTGTTTTTCCTGGGAAGCCACCACTATTGAGATGGATCAGGGACTTTGGAGGTTTATCCTATTAGAAGGCTTGTGGCCATTGGAATGGGCACACACAATTCCCTTGGAGAGGGCAAGTACAGTCCTCAGGTTTGGCTCCAGGGGCCTGAGCCTGTAGGTTGTGTAGGGCAGGGCTGTTTGGAGAGTTGTCTGAAAACACAAACTCGGCTTATGTTTCGGGTCATAGGTATGGCAGGACTGATCTACAGACCATGAGGAGAACTCTTCGGGATTTGAAAGAAGGGCGATTGTGAGGCTCCTGCTCAAGTGTTTGTCTCTGGATATCGTGTCACTCATGGTCGTGGAATTTCTGGGTGACTTCATGGGAAATGGACGAGTCTTACTCTCTGGTGGTTTGGCCCCGTCCAAAGAGTGTGGGGTCATTCTGTGGGCTTGAAGAAGTCCGGTTTTTTTTTTTTGTTGTTGTTGTTGTTTATCTTTTTTAACCTCAGGTGTCCCACCGAATGAGAGATTCCAGAGTAGAGCCCTGGGGCGGGGCGAGTGGACAATCAGAAATCTGGTTAAAAATTGGGGCCTAGGGACATGTCAAGCCCATTATGACATCTAATGGTCCAGACACTGAGAGGACTTACTAGAGGACAGGACTCATGCTTTAGGTCACAATGCGTGTGTATGCCCTCGTCGCACTCAAGGATGGGCGGGGCCTCAGGGTGAATGCTGGTTTCTCCTACACTGAACGTTGGACAACGTGCCAACCACAAGTGTTCTTGCCATGGGTAAGGAGGAGTTATGATTTCTGCATCACACTCACCCCTGGGCAGTGATTGGAGATAAGGTCTCGGTTCTGAAGCCTGAAAACTGAGGTAGGGAAGAGATGATGACCTAAGGCCATGGCGGGTTTTATGTGCTCAGTGTGCGGTCAGCTTTCTGGGTGTTGGTCAGGAGGTCCGGGCTCAGGTTGTGTTCGACAGTGCATTAGTGCCCAGGTTTGACTATATAATTTGGGTAAAGTCGAGTGCTGTGTAGGATTACCCTCATTTAAGGTGCCTGGTCAGCTCATGAGGCAATAATTTTTTTTCTAGAGGGCAGGCAGAGTGCTGCATTGTGGGTCCGGAATTGCCAAACTTGAGGGCTTCGAGGCCAGGAGTGTGAGGACGGAAGTCTGAGAAGACAAGTTAGACTTGGGTTTCAGGGCGAGGGCACGGCAGGTACCCCCTGCAGATCTGAACCAATATCTCATGCATCTGAAGTCAGGGCGAGGATCAGACGTTGACTCAGGTTGGAGTTTATGAGCATGACGGCCGCTTCATGAAGGGAACGGAATCTCGAGGCCATTGAGGTTTTCCCACGTTGGGAGTTGTGGGATGCCCCCGTCAAGGATTCCTTCTGCGGGACAATTGAGACCTGTTGGACAACTCCAGGACATCCCATATGGAATGACTCCAGAGCCCCATTCGCGGATGGATGCCTGGGAAGCACGCCTCGCATTACAATTGTCTCCTAGCAACAAGACAGTTTAGATCTGATGGCTCGCCGGAGCATCCGGGGTGGCTGAGTTGAAATGGACTTTCCTGAGGATGGGTCCTAATGTGTTTTTGTGTCCATGAGAGCCGTGGAATGGGGCGGTGGCACCGGGAACCTGAAGTACTCTCCTAAGATTTGGACATGGCTCCCATGCACAGGTTTCCTTGTGGAGACGAGATGAGTTCTAATGGGTGCCTCAGGAAAACACCTATGCTCGTATTGGAATCAGGCTTTTGAGGACACATGCCTGTAACCCAAAGCAATGGATCCTATTATGGCCTAGGGTCCTGTCTGGTTCAATCTTCTTCTCTGGAGACATCCATCTATGGTATGAGTGGATGTCGATTATCAGCTGGTGTCAGACAGCCCTTGTTTGTTCCGGGCGACCTACACTATTGGGATGGCCTCAGGGACTTTGGAGGTTTCTCCTAATTTGTACGATTTTGGACCATGGAATGGGCAGAATTTCCATGGATTGGTAGGCACAGTCCTAATGTGTGGCTCCAGGGGCCCAGCCTGGAGGGTGTGTGGCCCAAGACTTTGAGGACAGAAGTCTGAAAACACAAACTCAGCTTAGGTTTGGGGACGTAGGTATGTCAGGCCCGATCGACAAACCATGAGAAGAACTCTTCAGGATATGAAGAAAGTGCGAGTCTGAGGCGCTTGCTCAGGCTTTTGTCTCTGGATTTTGTATCAGCAATGGCCGTGGAATGTCGGGGAGGCCTCATGGGCCATGGACGAATCTTCCTCTCTGAGGATTTGGCCCGATTCCCAATTTCTATTCGTCAATCTGTGGGATGGGAGGACTCATTTTAGTTTTGTTACCTCAGGTGTCCCACCAAAAGAGGAATTCCAAAGCCAAGCCGTGGGGAAGACTGAAGGGACAACCCGAACTATGGTTAAAAATTGGGGCCTAGGGGCATGGCAAGTCCAATATGCTATCTCTTCATCCAGCCACTTAGTGGCCTTACTTGAGGACTGACTCAGCCTGAGTGTAACAATGTGTGTTTGTGACCAATGTGGCCCATGAGCATGGGCGGGGCCTCATGGGCCACACTGGTTTCAACTACACTGAACGTTGGACAACATGCCAACCACAAGGTTTCTTGCCATGGGGAAGGAATTCTGATTTCTGCATCACCTTCAACCCTGGGCAGTGATTGGAGATAAGGTCTAGGTTCTGAACCTGAAAACCGAGGTTGCGAAGAGATGACGACCTAAGGCCATGGCGGCTCGTTGTGCTCAGTGTGCGGCCAGCTTCTGGGAGGGGCCAGGGGGTCCAGGCTCAGGCTGTACCAGAAAGGGCATTAGTGCCCTGGTCAGCCTATGTATTTGGGGTACAGCCAAGGTCGGTGCAGGTTGATCCTCATTTGGGGTTACTGGGTAGCCCCAGAGGACAATGTTTTTCTTCTGGAGGGCCGGCAGAGTGCTGCATTGTAGTTCTGGATTGCCAAACTGGAGGGCTTGTGGGCCAGTAGTCTGACAACAAAAGTCTGAGAACACAAGCTAGGCTTAGTTTTCTGGGTGAGGCCATGGCAGGCACAATCTACAGACCTGAATCGAGATCTCATGCATCTGAAGTCAGGGCGAGGATCAGACGATCGCTCAGGTTGGAGTTTCTGACCCTGATGGCCCCTTCATGAATGGGGGGGCATCACGAGGCCATGGGTGTTTTCCCACGATGGGAGTTGTGAGAAGCTCCAAACTGCAGAGAGTCTTCCGCAGGACAATTGAGACCTGTTGTTTGGCTCCAGGCCAATGATTCTGAGCAGGGTTCTAAGGATGGATGGCTGGGTAGCCCACCTCGCATTCCAATTGTCTCCTAGCAACAAGACAGGTTAGATCTCCTGGATCTGTGGGGAGCAACCGAGGACGCTGAGTTGAAATGGACACCCCTGGGGATGGGTCCTAATGTGCTTTGTGTCAATGGATACCTTGGAATGAAGCGGTGGCACTGGGGCCCTAAAGGGTTCTCCTAAACAGAGGCTTTGACACAGCTCCAACGTGCAAGTTTCCCATGTGTAGATGAGATGTTTTCTGATGGGTGAGTCACGAAACAGCTATATGCTGCTTTTGAAATCCAGGCCTCTGAGGAGAGATGCCTGGAAACTAAAGCAATGGATCTGATTAGTGCCTAGGGGCCTGTTCTTTCCTTTTTACCTCTGGGGACATCTGTCTATGGGTCTGAGTGCAGGTAGGTGCTCAGTTGGGCTCAGATTGCCCCTGTTTTTCCTGGGAAGCCACCACTATTGAGATGGATCAGGGACTTTGGAGGTTTATCCTATTAGAAGGCTTGTGGCCATTGGAATGGGCACACACAATTCCCTTGGAGAGGGCAAGTACAGTCCTCAGGTTTGGCTCCAGGGGCCTGAGCCTGTAGGTTGTGTAGGGCAGGGCTGTTTGGAGAGTTGTCTGAAAACACAAACTCGGCTTATGTTTCGGGTCATAGGTATGGCAGGACTGATCTACAGACCATGAGGAGAACTCTTCGGGATTTGAAAGAAGGGCGATTGTGAGGCTCCTGCTCAAGTGTTTGTCTCTGGATATCGTGTCACTCATGGTCGTGGAATTTCTGGGTGACTTCATGGGAAATGGACGAGTCTTACTCTCTGGTGGTTTGGCCCCGTCCAAAGAGTGTGGGGTCATTCTGTGGGCTTGAAGAAGTCCGGTTTTTTTTTTTTTGTTGTTGTTGTTGTTTTTCTTTTTTAACCTCAGGTGTCCCACCGAATGAGAGATTCCAGAGTAGAGCCCTGGGGCGGGGCGACTGGACAATCAGAAATCTGGTTAAAAATTGGGGCCTAGGGACATGTCAAGCCCAATATGACATCTAATGGTCCAGACACTGAGAGGACTTACTAGAGGACAGGACTCATGCTTTAGGTCACAATGCGTGTGTATGCCCTCGTCGCACTCAAGGATGGGCGGGGCCTCAGGGTGAATGCTGGTTTCTCCTACACTGAACGTTGGACAACGTGCCAACCACAAGTGTTCTTGCCATGGGTAAGGAGGAGTTATGATTTCTGCATCACACTCACCCCTGGGCAGTGATTGGAGATAAGGTCTTGGTTCTGAAGCCTGAAAACTGAGGTAGGGAAGAGATGATGACCTAAGGCCATGGCGGGTTTTATGTGCTCAGTGTGCGGTCAGCTTTCTGGGTGTTGGTCAGGAGGTCCGGGCTCAGGTTGTGTTCGACAGTGCATTAGTGCCCAGGTTTGACTATATAATTTGGGTAAAGTCGAGTGCTGTGTAGGATTACCCTCATTTAAGGTGCCTGGTCAGCTCATGAGGCAATAATTTTTTTTCTAGAGGGCAGGCAGAGTGCTGCATTGTGGGTCCGGAATTGCCAAACTTGAGGGCTTCGAGGCCAGGAGTGTGAGGACGGAAGTCTGAGAAGACAAGTTAGACTTGGGTTTCAGGGCGAGGGCACGGCAGGTACCCCCTGCAGATCTGAACCAATATCTCATGCATCTGAAGTCAGGGCGAGGATCAGACGTTGACTCAGGTTGGAGTTTATGAGCATGACGGCCGCTTCATGAAGGGAACGGAATCTCGAGGCCATTGAGGTTTTCCCACGTTGGGAGTTGTGGGATGCCCCCGTCAAGGATTCCTTCTGCGGGACAATTGAGACCTGTTGGACAACTCCAGGACATCCCATATGGAATGACTCCAGAGCCCCATTCGCGGATGGATGCCTGGGAAGCACGCCTCGCATTACAATTGTCTCCTAGCAACAAGACAGTTTAGATCTGATGGCTCGCCGGAGCATCCGGGGTGGCTGAGTTGAAATGGACTTTCCTGAGGATGGGTCCTAATGTGTTTTTGTGTCCATGAGAGCCGTGGAATGGGGCGGTGGCACCGGGAACCTGAAGTACTCTCCTAAGATTTGGACATGGCTCCCATGCACAGGTTTCCTTGTGGAGACGAGATGAGTTCTAATGGGTGCCTCAGGAAAACACCTATGCTCGTATTGGAATCAGGCTTTTGAGGACACATGCCTGTAACCCAAAGCAATGGATCCTATTATGGCCTAGGGTCCTGTCTGGTTCAATCTTCTTCTCTGGAGACATCCATCTATGGTATGAGTGGATGTCGATTATCAGCTGGTGTCAGACAGCCCTTGTTTGTTCCGGGCGACCTACACTATTGGGATGGCCTCAGGGACTTTGGAGGTTTCTCCTAATTTGTACGATTTTGGACCATGGAATGGGCAGAATTCCCATGGATTGGTAGGCACAGTCCTAATGTGTGGCTCCAGGGGCCAAGCCTGGAGGGTGTGTGGCCCAAGACTTTGAGGACAGAAGTCTGAAAACACAAACTCAGCTTAGGTTTGGGGACGTAGGTATGTCAGGCCCGATCGACAAACCATGAGAAGAACTCTTCAGGATATGAAGAAAGTGCGAGTCTGAGGCGCTTGCTCAGGCTTTTGTCTCTGGATTTTGTATCAGCAATGGCCGTGGAATGTCGGGGAGGCCTCATGGGCCATGGACAAATCTTCCTCTCTGAGGATTTGGCCCGATTCCCAATTTCTATTCGTCAATCTGTGGGATGGGAGGACTCATTTTAGTTTTGTTACCTCAGGTGTCCCACCAAAAGAGGAATTCCAAAGCCAAGCCGTGGGGAAGACTGAAGGGACAACCCGAACTATGGTTAAAAATTGGGGCCTAGGGGCATGGCAAGCCCAATATGCTATCTCTTCATCCAGCCACTTAGTGGCCTTACTTGTGGACTGACTCAGCCTGAGTGTAACAATGTGTGTTTGTGACCAATGTGGCCCATGAGCATGGGCGGGGCCTCATGGGCCACACTGGTTTCAACTACACTGAACGTTGGACAACATGCCAACCACAAGGTTTCTTGCCATGGGGAAGGAATTCTGATTTCTGCATCACCTTCAACCCTGGGCAGTGATTGGAGATAAGGTCTAGGTTCTGAACCTGAAAACCGAGGTTGCGAAGAGATGACGACCTAAGGCCATGGCGGCTCGTTGTGCTCAGTGTGCGGCCAGCTTCTGGGAGGGGCCAGGGGGTCCAGGCTCAGGCTGTACCAGAAAGGGCATTAGTGCCCTGGTCAGCCTATGTATTTGGGGTACAGCCAAGGTCGGTGCAGGTTGATCCTCATTTGGGGTTACTGGGTAGCCCCAGAGGACAATGTTTTTCTTCTGGAGGGCCGGCAGAGTGCTGCATTGTAGTTCTGGATTGCCAAACTGGAGGGCTTGTGGGCCAGTAGTCTGACAACAAAAGTCTGAGAACACAAGCTAGGCTTAGATTTCTGGGTGAGGCCATGGCAGGCACAATCTACAGACCTGAATCGAGATCTCGTGCATCTGAAGTCAGGGCGAGGATCAGACGATCGCTCAGGTTGGAGTTTCTGACCCTGATGGCCCCTTCATGAATGGGGGGGCATCACGAGGCCATGGGTGTTTTCCCACGATGGGAGTTGTGAGAAGCTCCAAACTGCAGAGAGTCTTCCGCAGGACAATTGAGACCTGTTGTTTGGCTCCAGGCCAATGATTCTGAGCAGGGTTCTAAGGATGGATGGCTGGGTAGCCCACCTCGCATTCCAATTGTCTCCTAGCAACAAGACAGGTTAGATCTCCTGGATCTGTGGGGAGCAACCGAGGACGCTGAGTTGAAATGGACACCCCTGGGGATGGGTCCTAATGTGCTTTGTGTCAATGGAGACCTTGGAATGAAGCGGTGGCACTGGGGCCCTAAAGGGTTCTCCTAAACAGAGGCTTTGACACAGCTCCAACGTGCAAGTTTCCCATGTGTAGATGAGATGTTTTCTGATGGGTGAGTCACGAAACAGCTATATGCTGCTTTTGAAATCCAGGCCTCTGAGGAGAGATGCCTGGAAACTAAAGCAATGGATCTGATTAGTGCCTAGGGGCCTGTTCTTTCCTTTTTACCTCTGGGGACATCTGTCTATGGGTCTGAGTGCAGGTAGGTGCTCAGTTGGGCTCAGATTGCCCCTGTTTTTCCTGGGAAGCCACCACTATTGAGATGGATCAGGGACTTTGGAGGTTTATCCTATTAGAAGGCTTGTGGCCATTGGAATGGGCACACACAATTCCCTTGGAGAGGGCAAGTACAGTCCTCAGGTTTGGCTCCAGGGGCCTGAGCCTGTAGGTTGTGTAGGGCAGGGCTGTTTGGAGAGTTGTCTGAAAACACAAACTCGGCTTATGTTTCGGGTCATAGGTATGGCAGGACTGATCTACAGACCATGAGGAGAACTCTTCGGGATTTGAAAGAAGGGCGATTGTGAGGCTCCTGCTCAAGTGTTTGTCTCTGGATATCGTGTCACTCATGGTCGTGGAATTTCTGGGTGACTTCATGGGAAATGGACGAGTCTTACTCTCTGGTGGTTTGGCCCCGTCCAAAGAGTGTGGGGTCATTCTGTGGGCTTGAAGAAGTCCGGTTTTTTTTTTTTTTTTTGTTGTTGTTGTTGTTTTTCTTTTTTAACCTCAGGTGTCCCACCGAATGAGAGATTCCAGAGTAGAGCCCTGGGGCGGGGCGACTGGACAATCAGAAATCTGGTTAAAAATTGGGGCCTAGGGACATGTCAAGCCCATTATGACATCTAATGGTCCAGACACTGAGAGGACTTACTAGAGGACAGGACTCATGCTTTAGGTCACAATGCGTGTGTATGCCCTCGTCGCACTCAAGGATGGGCGGGGCCTCAGGGTGAATGCTGGTTTCTCCTACACTGAACGTTGGACAACGTGCCAACCACAAGTGTTCTTGCCATGGGTAAGGAGGAGTTATGATTTCTGCATCACACTCACCCCTGGGCAGTGATTGGAGATAAGGTCTCGGTTCTGAAGCCTGAAAACTGAGGTAGGGAAGAGATGATGACCTAAGGCCATGGCGGGTTTTATGTGCTCAGTGTGCGGTCAGCTTTCTGGGTGTTGGTCAGGAGGTCCGGGCTCAGGTTGTGTTCGACAGTGCATTAGTGCCCAGGTTTGACTATATAATTTGGGTAAAGTCGAGTGCTGTGTAGGATTACCCTCATTTAAGGTGCCTGGTCAGCTCATGAGGCAATAATTTTTTTTCTAGAGGGCAGGCAGAGTGCTGCATTGTGGGTCCGGAATTGCCAAACTTGAGGGCTTCGAGGCCAGGAGTGTGAGGACGGAAGTCTGAGAAGACAAGCTAGACTTGGGTTTCAGGGCGAGGGCACGGCAGGTACCCCCTGCAGATCTGAACCAATATCTCATGCATCTGAAGTCAGGGCGAGGATCAGACGTTGACTCAGGTTGGAGTTTATGAGCATGACGGCCGCTTCATGAAGGGAACGGAATCTCGAGGCCATTGAGGTTTTCCCACGTTGGGAGTTGTGGGATGCCCCCGTCAAGGATTCCTTCTGCGGGACAATTGAGACCTGTTGGACAACTCCAGGACATCCCATATGGAATGACTCCAGAGCCCCATTCGCGGATGGATGCCTGGGAAGCACGCCTCGCATTACAATTGTCTCCTAGCAACAAGACAGTTTAGATCTGATGGCTCGCCGGAGCATCCGGGGTGGCTGAGTTGAAATGGACTTTCCTGAGGATGGGTCCTAATGTGTTTTTGTGTCCATGAGAGCCGTGGAATGGGGCGGTGGCACCGGGAACCTGAAGTACTCTCCTAAGATTTGGACATGGCTCCCATGCACAGGTTTCCTTGTGGAGACGAGATGAGTTCTAATGGGTGCCTCAGGAAAACACCTATGCTCGTATTGGAATCAGGCTTTTGAGGACACATGCCTGTAACCCAAAGCAATGGATCCTATTATGGCCTAGGGTCCTGTCTGGTTCAATCTTCTTCTCTGGAGACATCCATCTATGGTATGAGTGGATGTCGATTATCAGCTGGTGTCAGACAGCCCTTGTTTGTTCCGGGCGACCTACACTATTGGGATGGCCTCAGGGACTTTGGAGGTTTCTCCTAATTTGTACGATTTTGGACCATGGAATGGGCAGAATTTCCATGGATTGGTAGGCACAGTCCTAATGTGTGGCTCCAGGGGCCCAGCCTGGAGGGTGTGTGGCCCAAGACTTTGAGGACAGAAGTCTGAAAACACAAACTCAGCTTAGGTTTGGGGACGTAGGTATGTCAGGCCCGATCGACAAACCATGAGAAGAACTCTTCAGGATATGAAGAAAGTGCGAGTCTGAGGCGCTTGCTCAGGCTTTTGTCTCTGGATTTTGTATCAGCAATGGCCGTGGAATGTCGGGGAGGCCTCATGGGCCATGGACGAATCTTCCTCTCTGAGGATTTGGCCCGATTCCCAATTTCTATTCGTCAATCTGTGGGATGGGAGGACTCATTTTAGTTTTGTTACCTCAGGTGTCCCACCAAAAGAGGAATTCCAAAGCCAAGCCGTGGGGAAGACTGAAGGGACAACCCGAACTATGGTTAAAAATTGGGGCCTAGGGGCATGGCAAGTCCAATATGCTATCTCTTCATCCAGCCACTTAGTGGCCTTACTTGAGGACTGACTCAGCCTGAGTGTAACAATGTGTGTTTGTGACCAATGTGGCCCATGAGCATGGGCGGGGCCTCATGGGCCACACTGGTTTCAACTACACTGAACGTTGGACAACATGCCAATCAGAAGGTTTCTTGCCATGGGGAAGGAATTCTGATTTCTGCATCACCTTCAACACTGGGCAGTGATTGGAGATAAGGTCTAGGTTCTGAACCTGAAAACCGAGGTTGCGAAGAGATGACGACCTAAGGCCATGGCGGCTCGTTGTGCTCAGTGTGCGGCCAGCTTCTGGGAGGGGCCAGGGGGTCCAGGCTCAGGCTGTACCAGAAAGGGCATTAGTGCCCTGGTCAGCCTATGTATTTGGGGTACAGCCAAGGTCGGTGCAGGTTGATCCTCATTTGGGGTTACTGGGTAGCCCCAGAGGACAATGTTTTTCTTCTGGAGGGCCGGCAGAGTGCTGCATTGTAGTTCTGGATTGCCAAACTGGAGGGCTTGTGGGCCAGTAGTCTGACAACAAAAGTCTGAGAACACAAGCTAGGCTTAGATTTCTGGGTGAGGCCATGGCAGGCACAATCTACAGACCTGAATCGAGATCTCGTGCATCTGAAGTCAGGGCGAGGATCAGACGATCGCTCAGGTTGGAGTTTCTGACCCTGATGGCCCCTTCATGAATGGGGGGGCATCACGAGGCCATGGGTGTTTTCCCACGATGGGAGTTGTGAGAAGCTCCAAACTGCAGAGAGTCTTCCGCAGGACAATTGAGACCTGTTGTTTGGCTCCAGGCCAATGATTCTGAGCAGGGTTCTAAGGATGGATGGCTGGGTAGCCCACCTCGCATTCCAATTGTCTCCTAGCAACAAGACAGGTTAGATCTCCTGGATCTGTGGGGAGCAACCGAGGACGCTGAGTTGAAATGGACACCCCTGGGGATGGGTCCTAATGTGCTTTGTGTCAATGGAGACCTTGGAATGAAGCGGTGGCACTGGGGCCCTAAAGGGTTCTCCTAAACAGAGGCTTTGACACAGCTCCAACGTGCAAGTTTCCCATGTGTAGATGAGATGTTTTCTGATGGGTGAGTCACGAAACAGCTATATGCTGCTTTTGAAATCCAGGCCTCTGAGGAGAGATGCCTGGAAACTAAAGCAATGGATCTGATTAGTGCCTAGGGGCCTGTTCTTTCCTTTTTACCTCTGGGGACATCTGTCTATGGGTCTGAGTGCAGGTAGGTGCTCAGTTGGGCTCAGATTGCCCCTGTTTTTCCTGGGAAGCCACCACTATTGAGATGGATCAGGGACTTTGGAGGTTTATCCTATTAGAAGGCTTGTGGCCATTGGAATGGGCACACACAATTCCCTTGGAGAGGGCAAGTACAGTCCTCAGGTTTGGCTCCAGGGGCCTGAGCCTGTAGGTTGTGTAGGGCAGGGCTGTTTGGAGAGTTGTCTGAAAACACAAACTCGGCTTATGTTTCGGGTCATAGGTATGGCAGGACTGATCTACAGACCATGAGGAGAACTCTTCGGGATTTGAAAGAAGGGCGATTGTGAGGCTCCTGCTCAAGTGTTTGTCTCTGGATATTGTGTCACTCATGGTCGTGGAATTTCTGGGTGACTTCATGGGAAATGGACGAGTCTTACTCTCTGGTGGTTTGGCCCCGTCCAAAGAGTGTGGGGTCATTCTGTGGGCTTGAAGAAGTCCGGTTTTTTTTTTTTTGTTGTTGTTGTTGTTGTTTTTCTTTTTTAACCTCAGGTGTCCCACCGAATGAGAGATTCCAGAGTAGAGCCCTGGGTCGGGGCGACTGGACAATCAGAAATCTGGTTAAAAATTGGGGCCTAGGGACATGTCAAGCCCATTATGACATCTAATGGTCCAGACACTGAGAGGACTTACTAGAGGACAGGACTCATGCTTTAGGTCACAATGCGTGTGTATGCCCTCGTCGCACTCAAGGATGGGCGGGGCCTCAGGGTGAATGCTGGTTTCTCCTACACTGAACGTTGGACAACGTGCCAACCACAAGTGTTCTTGCCATGGGTAAGGAGGAGTTATGATTTCTGCATCACACTCACCCCTGGGCAGTGATTGGAGATAAGGTCTCGGTTCTGAAGCCTGAAAACTGAGGTAGGGAAGAGATGATGACCTAAGGCCATGGCGGGTTTTATGTGCTCAGTGTGCGGTCAGCTTTCTGGGTGTTGGTCAGGAGGTCCGGGCTGAGGTTGTGTTCGACAGTGCATTAGTGCCCAGGTTTGACTATATAATTTGGGTAAAGTCGAGTGCTGTGTAGGATTACCCTCATTTAAGGTGCCTGGTCAGCTCATGAGGCAATAATTTTTTTTCTAGAGGGCAGGCAGAGTGCTGCATTGTGGGTCCGGAATTGCCAAACTTGAGGGCTTCGAGGCCAGGAGTGTGAGGACGGAAGTCTGAGAAGACAAGCTAGACTTGGGTTTCAGGGCGAGGGCACGGCAGGTACCCCCTGCAGATCTGAACCAATATCTCATGCATCTGAAGTCAGGGCGAGGATCAGACGTTGACTCAGGTTGGAGTTTATGAGCATGACGTCCGCTTCATGAAGGGAACGGAATCTCGAGTCCATTGAGGTTTTCCCACGTTGGGAGTTGTGGGATGCCCCCGTCAAGGATTCCTTCTGCGGGACAATTGAGACCTGTTGGACAACTCCAGGACATCCCATATGGAATGACTCCAGAGCCCCATTCGCGGATGGATGCCTGGGAAGCACGCCTCGCATTACAATTGTCTCCTAGCAACAAGACAGTTTAGATCTGATGGCTCGCCGGAGCATCCGGGGTGGCTGAGTTGAAATGGACTTTCCTGAGGATGGGTCCTAATGTGTTTTTGTGTCCATGAGAGCCGTGGAATGGGGCGGTGGCACCGGGAACCTGAAGTACTCTCCTAAGATTTGGACATGGCTCCCATGCACAGGTTTCCTTGTGGAGACGAGATGAGTTCTAATGGGTGCCTCAGGAAAACACCTATGCTCGTATTGGAATCAGGCTTTTGAGGACACATGCCTGTAACCCAAAGCAATGGATCCTATTATGGCCTAGGGTCCTGTCTGGTTCAATCTTCTTCTCTGGAGACATCCATCTATGGTATGAGTGGATGTCGATTATCAGCTGGTGTCAGACAGCCCTTGTTTGTTCCGGGCGACCTACACTATTGGGATGGCCTCAGGGACTTTGGAGGTTTCTCCTAATTTGTACGATTTTGGACCATGGAATGGGCAGAATTCCCATGGATTGGTAGGCACAGTCCTAATGTGTGGCTCCAGGGGCCAAGCCTGGAGGGTGTGTGGCCCAAGACTTTGAGGACAGAAGTCTGAAAACACAAACTCAGCTTAGGTTTGGGGACGTAGGTATGTCAGGCCCGATCGACAAACCATGAGAAGAACTCTTCAGGATATGAAGAAAGTGCGAGTCTGAGGCGCTTGCTCAGGCTTTTGTCTCTGGATTTTGTATCAGCAATGGCCGTGGAATGTCGGGGAGGCCTCATGGGCCATGGACGAATCTTCCTCTCTGAGGATTTGGCCCGATTCCCAATTTCTATTCGTCAATCTGTGGGATGGGAGGACTCATTTCAGTTTTGTTACCTCAGGTGTCCCACCAAAAGAGGAATTCCAAAGCCAAGCCGTGGGGAAGACTGAAGGGACAACCCGAACTATGGTTAAAAATTGGGGCCTAGGGGCATGGCAAGCCCAATATGCTATCTCTTCATCCAGCCACTTAGTGGCCTTACTTGAGGACTGACTCAGCCTGAGTGTAACAATGTGTGTTTGTGACCAATGTGGCCCATGAGCATGGGCGGGGCCTCATGGGCCACACTGGTTTCAACTACACTGAACGTTGGACAACATGCCAACCACAAGGTTTCTTGCCATGGGGAAGGAATTCTGATTTCTGCATCACCTTCAACCCTGGGCAGTGATTGGAGATAAGGTCTAGGTTCTGAACCTGAAAACCGAGGTTGCGAAGAGATGACGACCTAAGGCCATGGCGGCTCGTTGTGCTCAGTGTGCGGCCAGCTTCTGGGAGGGGCCAGGGGGTCCAGGCTCAGGCTGTACCAGAAAGGGCATTAGTGCCCTGGTCAGCCTATGTATTTGGGGTACAGCCAAGGTCGGTGCAGGTTGATCCTCATTTGGGGTTACTGGGTAGCCCCAGAGGACAATGTTTTTCTTCTGGAGGGCCGGCAGAGTGCTGCATTGTAGTTCTGGATTGCCAAACTGGAGGGCTTGTGGGCCAGTAGTCTGACAACAAAAGTCTGAGAACACAAGCTAGGCTTAGTTTTCTGGGTGAGGCCATGGCAGGCACAATCTACAGACCTGAATCGAGATCTCATGCATCTGAAGTCAGGGCGAGGATCAGACGATCGCTCAGGTTGGAGTTTCTGACCCTGATGGCCCCTTCATGAATGGGGGGGCATCACGAGGCCATGGGTGTTTTCCCACGATGGGAGTTGTGAGAAGCTCCAAACTGCAGAGAGTCTTCCGCAGGACAATTGAGACCTGTTGTTTGGCTCCAGGCCAATGATTCTGAGCAGGGTTCTAAGGATGGATGGCTGGGTAGCCCACCTCGCATTCCAATTGTCTCCTAGCAACAAGACAGGTTAGATCTCCTGGATCTGTGGGGAGCAACCGAGGACGCTGAGTTGAAATGGACACCCCTGGGGATGGGTCCTAATGTGCTTTGTGTCAATGGAGACCTTGGAATGAAGCGGTGGCACTGGGGCCCTAAAGGGTTCTCCTAAACAGAGGCTTTGACACAGCTCCAACGTGCAAGTTTCCCATGTGTAGATGAGATGTTTTCTGATGGGTGAGTCACGAAACAGCTATATGCTGCTTTTGAAATCCAGGCCTCTGAGGAGAGATGCCTGGAAACTAAAGCAATGGATCTGATTAGTGCCTAGGGGCCTGTTCTTTCCTTTTTACCTCTGGGGACATCTGTCTATGGGTCTGAGTGCAGGTAGGTGCTCAGTTGGGCTCAGATTGCCCCTGTTTTTCCTGGGAAGCCACCACTATTGAGATGGATCAGGGACTTTGGAGGTTTATCCTATTAGAAGGCTTGTGGCCATTGGAATGGGCACACACAATTCCCTTGGAGAGGGCAAGTACAGTCCTCAGGTTTGGCTCCAGGGGCCTGAGCCTGTAGGTTGTGTAGGGCAGGGCTGTTTGGAGAGTTGTCTGAAAACACAAACTCGGCTTATGTTTCGGGTCATAGGTATGGCAGGACTGATCTACAGACCATGAGGAGAACTCTTCGGGATTTGAAAGAAGGGCGATTGTGAGGCTCCTGCTCAAGTGTTTGTCTCTGGATATCGTGTCACTCATGGTCGTGGAATTTCTGGGTGACTTCATGGGAAATGGACGAGTCTTACTCTCTGGTGGTTTGGCCCCGTCCAAAGAGTGTGGGGTCATTCTGTGGGCTTGAAGAAGTCCGGTTTTTTTTTTTTGTTGTTGTTGTTGTTTTTCTTTTTTAACCTCAGGTGTCCCACCGAATGAGAGATTCCAGAGTAGAGCCCTGGGGCGGGGCGACTGGACAATCAGAAATCTGGTTAAAAATTGGGGCCTAGGGACATGTCAAGCCCATTATGACATCTAATGGTCCAGACACTGAGAGGACTTACTAGAGGACAGGACTCATGCTTTAGGTCACAATGCGTGTGTATGCCCTCGTCGCACTCAAGGATGGGCGGGGCCTCAGGGTGAATGCTGGTTTCTCCTACACTGAACGTTGGACAACGTGCCAACCACAAGTGTTCTTGCCATGGGTAAGGAGGAGTTATGATTTCTGCATCACACTCACCCCTGGGCAGTGATTGGAGATAAGGTCTCGGTTCTGAAGCCTGAAAACTGAGGTAGGGAAGAGATGATGACCTAAGGCCATGGCGGGTTTTATGTGCTCAGTGTGCGGTCAGCTTTCTGGGTGTTGGTCAGGAGGTCCGGGCTCAGGTTGTGTTCGACAGTGCATTAGTGCCCAGGTTTGACTATATAATTTGGGTAAAGTCGAGTGCTGTGTAGGATTACCCTCATTTAAGGTGCCTGGTCAGCTCATGAGGCAATAATTTTTTTTCTAGAGGGCAGGCAGAGTGCTGCATTGTGGGTCCGGAATTGCCAAACTTGAGGGCTTCGAGGCCAGGAGTGTGAGGACGGAAGTCTGAGAAGACAAGTTAGACTTGGGTTTCAGGGCGAGGGCACGGCAGGTACCCCCTGCAGATCTGAACCAATATCTCATGCATCTGAAGTCAGGGCGAGGATCAGACGTTGACTCAGGTTGGAGTTTATGAGCATGACGGCCGCTTCATGAAGGGAACGGAATCTCGAGGCCATTGAGGTTTTCCCACGTTGGGAGTTGTGGGATGACCCGTCAAGGATTCCTTCTGCGGGACAATTGAGACCTGTTGGACAACTCCAGGACATCCCATATGGAATGACTCCAGAGCCCCATTCGCGGATGGATGCCTGGGAAGCACGCCTCGCATTACAATTGTCTCCTAGCAACAAGACAGTTTAGATCTGATGGCTCGCCGGAGCATCCGGGGTGGCTGAGTTGAAATGGACTTTCCTGAGGATGGGTCCTAATGTGTTTTTGTGTCCATGAGAGCCGTGGAATGGGGCGGTGGCACCGGGAACCTGAAGTACTCTCCTAAGATTTGGACATGGCTCCCATGCACAGGTTTCCTTGTGGAGACGAGATGAGTTCTAATGGGTGCCTCAGGAAAACACCTATGCTCGTATTGGAATCAGGCTTTTGAGGACACATGCCTGTAACCCAAAGCAATGGATCCTATTATGGCCTAGGGTCCTGTCTGGTTCAATCTTCTTCTCTGGAGACATCCATCTATGGTATGAGTGGATGTCGATTATCAGCTGGTGTCAGACAGCCCTTGTTTGTTCCGGGCGACCTACACTATTGGGATGGCCTCAGGGACTTTGGAGGTTTCTCCAATTTGTACGATTTTGGACCATGGAATGGGCAGAATTTCCATGGATTGGTAGGCACAGTCCTAATGTGTGGCTCCAGGGGCCCAGCCTGGAGGGTGTGTGGCCCAAGACTTTGAGGACAGAAGTCTGAAAACACAAACTCAGCTTAGGTTTGGGGACGTAGGTATGTCAGGCCCGATCGACAAACCATGAGAAGAACTCTTCAGGATATGAAGAAAGTGCGAGTCTGAGGCGCTTGCTCAGGCTTTTGTCTCTGGATTTTGTATCAGCAATGGCCGTGGAATGTCGGGGAGGCCTCATGGGCCATGGACGAATCTTCCTCTCTGAGGATTTGGCCCGATTCCCAATTTCTATTCGTCAATCTGTGGGATGGGAGGACTCATTTTAGTTTTGTTACCTCAGGTGTCCCACCAAAAGAGGAATTCCAAAGCCAAGCCGTGGGGAAGACTGAAGGGACAACCCGAACTATGGTTAAAAATTGGGGCCTAGGGGCATGGCAAGTCCAATATGCTATCTCTTCATCCAGCCACTTAGTGGCCTTACTTGAGGACTGACTCAGCCTGAGTGTAACAATGTGTGTTTGTGACCAATGTGGCCCATGAGCATGGGCGGGGCCTCATGGGCCACACTGGTTTCAACTACACTGAACGTTGGACAACATGCCAACCACAAGGTTTCTTGCCATGGGGAAGGAATTCTGATTTCTGCATCACCTTCAACCCTGGGCAGTGATTGGAGATAAGGTCTAGGTTCTGAACCTGAAAACCGAGGTTGCGAAGAGATGACGACCTAAGGCCATGGCGGCTCGTTGTGCTCAGTGTGCGGCCAGCTTCTGGGAGGGGCCAGGGGGTCCAGGCTCAGGCTGTACCAGAAAGGGCATTAGTGCCCTGGTCAGCCTATGTATTTGGGGTACAGCCAAGGTCGGTGCAGGTTGATCCTCATTTGGGGTTACTGGGTAGCCCCAGAGGACAATGTTTTTCTTCTGGAGGGCCGGCAGAGTGCTGCATTGTAGTTCTGGATTGCCAAACTGGAGGGCTTGTGGGCCAGTAGTCTGACAACAAAAGTCTGAGAACACAAGCTAGGCTTAGATTTCTGGGTGAGGCCATGGCAGGCACAATCTACAGACCTGAATCGAGATCTCGTGCATCTGAAGTCAGGGCGAGGATCAGACGATCGCTCAGGTTGGAGTTTCTGACCCTGATGGCCCCTTCATGAATGGGGGGGCATCACGAGGCCATGGGTGTTTTCCCACGATGGGAGTTGTGAGAAGCTCCAAACTGCAGAGAGTCTTCCGCAGGACAATTGAGACCTGTTGTTTGGCTCCAGGCCAATGATTCTGAGCAGGGTTCTAAGGATGGATGGCTGGGTAGCCCACCTCGCATTCCAATTGTCTCCTAGCAACAAGACAGGTTAGATCTCCTGGATCTGTGGGGAGCAACCGAGGACGCTGAGTTGAAATGGACACCCCTGGGGATGGGTCCTAATGTGCTTTGTGTCAATGGAGACCTTGGAATGAAGCGGTGGCACTGGGGCCCTAAAGGGTTCTCCTAAACAGAGGCTTTGACACAGCTCCAACGTGCAAGTTTCCCATGTGTAGATGAGATGTTTTCTGATGGGTGAGTCACGAAACAGCTATATGCTGCTTTTGAAATCCAGGCCTCTGAGGAGAGATGCCTGGAAACTAAAGCAATGGATCTGATTAGTGCCTAGGGGCCTGTTCTTTCCTTTTTACCTCTGGGGACATCTGTCTATGGGTCTGAGTGCAGGTAGGTGCTCAGTTGGGCTCAGATTGCCCCTGTTTTTCCTGGGAAGCCACCACTATTGAGATGGATCAGGGACTTTGGAGGTTTATCCTATTAGAAGGCTTGTGGCCATTGGAATGGGCACACACAATTCCCTTGGAGAGGGCAAGTACAGTCCTCAGGTTTGGCTCCAGGGGCCTGAGCCTGTAGGTTGTGTAGGGCAGGGCTGTTTGGAGAGTTGTCTGAAAACACAAACTCGGCTTATGTTTCGGGTCATAGGTATGGCAGGACTGATCTACAGACCATGAGGAGAACTCTTCGGGATTTGAAAGAAGGGCGATTGTGAGGCTCCTGCTCAAGTGTTTGTCTCTGGATATCGTGTCACTCATGGTCGTGGAATTTCTGGGTGACTTCATGGGAAATGGACGAGTCTTACTCTCTGGTGGTTTGGCCCCGTCCAAAGAGTTTGGGGTCATTCTGTGGGCTGGAAGAAGTCCGGGTTTTTTTTTTTTTTGTTGTTGTTGTTGTTTTTCTTTTTTAACCTCAGGTGTCCCACCGAATGAGAGATTCCAGAGTAGAGCCCTGGGGCGGGGCGACTGGACAATCAGAAATCTGGTTAAAAATTGGGGCCTAGGGACATGTCAAGCCCATTATGACATCTAATGGTCCAGACACTGAGAGGACTTACTAGAGGACAGGACTCATGCTTTAGGTCACAATGCGTGTGTATGCCCTCGTCGCACTCAAGGATGGGCGGGGCCTCAGGGTGAATGCTGGTTTCTCCTACACTGAACGTTGGACAACGTGCCAACCACAAGTGTTCTTGCCATGGGTAAGGAGGAGTTATGATTTCTGCATCACACTCACCCCTGGGCAGTGATTGGAGATAAGGTCTCGGTTCTGAAGCCTGAAAACTGAGGTAGGGAAGAGATGATGACCTAAGGCCATGGCGGGTTTTATGTGCTCAGTGTGCGGTCAGCTTTCTGGGTGTTGGTCAGGAGGTCCGGGCTCAGGTTGTGTTCGACAGTGCATTAGTGCCCAGGTTAGACTATATAATTTGGATAAAGTCGAGTGCTGTGTAGGATTACCCTCATTTAAGGTGCCTGGTCAGCTCATGAGGCAATAATTTTTTTTCTAGAGGGCAGGCAGAGTGCTGCATTGTGGGTCCGGAATTGCCAAACTTGAGGGCTTCGAGGCCAGGAGTGTGAGGACGGAAGTCTGAGAAGACAAGCTAGACTTGGGTTTCAGGGCGATGGCACGGCAGGTACCCCCTGCAGATCTGAACCAATATCTCATGCATCTGAAGTCAGGGCGAGGATCAGACGTTGACTCAGGTTGGAGTTTATGAGCATGACGGCCGCTTCATGAAGGGAACGGAATCTCGAGGCCATTGAGGTTTTCCCACGTTGGGAGTTGTGGGATGCCCCCGTCAAGGATTCCTTCTGCGGGACAATTGAGACCTGTTGGACAACTCCAGGACATCCCATATGGAATGACTCCAGAGCCCCATTCGCGGATGGATGCCTGGGAAGCACGCCTCGCATTACAATTGTCTCCTAGCAACAAGACAGTTTAGATCTGATGGCTCGCCGGAGCACCCGGGGTGGCTGAGTTGAAATGGACTTTCCTGAGGATGGGTCCTAATGTGTTTTTGTGTCCATGAGAGCCGTGGAATGGGGCGGTGGCAACGGGAACCTGAAGTAATCTCCTAAGATTTGGACATGGCTCCCATGCACAGGTTTCCTTGTGGAGACGAGATGAGTTCTAATGGGTGCCTCAGGAAAACACATATGCTCGTATTGGAATCAGGCTTTTGAGGACACATGCCTGTAACCCAAAGCAATGGATCCTATTATGGCCTAGGGTCCTGTCTGGTTCAATCTTCTTCTCTGGAGACATCCATCTATGGTATGAGTGGAGGTCGATTATCAGCTGGTGTCAGACAGCCCTTGTTTGTTCCGGGCGACCTAAACTATTGGGATGGCCTCAGGGACTTTGGAGGTTTCTCCTAATTTGTACGATTTTGGACCATGGAATGGGCAGAATTCCATAGGATTGGTAGGCAAAGTCCTAATGTGTGGCTCCAGGGGCCCAGGCTGGAGGGTGTGTGGCCCAAGACTTTGGGGACAGAAGTCTGAAAATACAAACTCAGCTTAGATTTGGGGACGTAGGTATGGCAGGCCCGATCTACAAACCATGAGAAGAACTCTTCAGGATATGAAGAAAGTGCGAGTCTGAGGCGCTTGCTCAGGCTTTTGTCTCTGGATTTTGTATAAGCGATGGCCGTGGAATGTCGGGGAGGCCTCATGGGCCATGGACGAATCTTCCTCTCTGAGGATTTGGCCCGATTCCCAATTGCTTTTCGTCAATCTGTGGGATGGGAGGACTCATTTCAGTTTTGTTACCTCATGTGTCCCACCAAAAGAGGAATTCCAAAGCAAAGCCGAGGGGAAGACTGAAGTTACAACCCGAACTATGGTTAAAAATTGGGGCCTAGGGGCATGGCAAGCCCAATATACTATCTCTTCATCCAGTCACTGAGTGGCCTTACTTGAGGACTGGGCTCAGCCTGAGTGTCACAATGTGTGTTTGTGACCAAGGTGGCCCGTGAGCATGGGCGGGGCATCATGGGCCACACTGGTTTCAACTACACTGAACGTTGGACAACATGCCAACCACAAGGTTACTTGCCATGGGGAAGGAGTTCTGATTTCTGCATCACCTTCAACCCTGGGCAGTGATTGGAGATATGGCCTAGGTTCTGAAACCTGAAAACTGAGGTTGGGAAGAGATGACGAACTAAGGCCATGGCGGCTCGTTGTGCTCAGTGTGCGGCCAGCTGTCTGGGAGGGTCCAGGGGGTCCAGGCTCAGGCTGTGTCAGAAAGGGCATTAGTGCCCTGGTCAGCCTATGTATTTGGGGTACAGCCAAGGTCGGTGCAGGTTGATCCTCATTTGGGGTTACTGGGTAGCCCCAGAGGACAATGTTTTTCTTCTGGAGGGCCGGCAGAGTGCTGCATTGTAGTTCTGGATTGCCAAAATGGAGGGCTTGTGGGCCAGTAGTGTGACGACAAAAGTCTGAGAACACAAGCTAGGCTTAGGTTTCTGGGTGAGGCCATGGCAAGCACAATCTACAGACCTGAATCGAGATCTCTTGCATCTGAAATCAGGGCGAAGATCAGACGATCGCTCAGGTTGGAGTTTCTGACCCTGATGGCCCCTTCATGAATGGGGGGGCATCACGAGGCCATGGGTGTTTTCCCACGATGGGAGTTGTGAGAAGCTCCAAACTGCAGAGAGTCTTCTGCAGGAAAATTGAGACCTGTTGTTTGGCTCCAGGCCAATGATTCTGAGCAGGGTTCTAAGGATGGATGGCTGGGTAGCCCACCTCGCATTCCAATTGTCTCCTAGCAACAAGACAGGTTAGATCTCCTGGATCTGTGGGGAGCAACCGAGGACGCTGAGTTGAAATGGACACCCCTGGGGATGGGTCCTAACGTGCTTTTGTGTCTATGGAGACCTTGGAATGAAGCGGTGGCACTGGGGCCCTAAAGGGTTCTCCTAAACAGAGGCTTTGACACAGCTCCAACGTGCAAGTTTCCCATGTGTAGATGAGATGTTTTCTGATGGGTGAGTCAAGAAACAGCTATATGCTGCTTTTGAAATCCAGGCCTCTGATGAGAGATGCCTGGAAACCAAAGCAATGGATCTGAATAGTGCCTAGGGGCCTGTTCTTTCCTTCATACCTCTGGGGACATCTGTCTATGGGTCTGAGTGCAGGTAGGTGCTCAGTTGGGCTCAGATTTCCCATGTTTTTCCTGGGAAGCCACCACTATTGAGATGGATCAGGGACTTTGGAGGTTTATCCTATTAGAAGGGTTGTGGCCATTGGAATGGGCACACACAATTCCCTTGGAGAGGGCAAGTACAGTCCTCAGGTTTGGCTCCAGGGGCCTGAGCCTGTAGGTTGTGTAGGCCAGGGCTGTTTGGACAGTTGTCTGAAAACACAAACTCGGCTTATGTTTCGGGTCATAGGTATGGCAGGACTGATCTACAGACCATGAGGAGAACTCTTCGGGATTTCAAAGAAGGGCGATTGTGAGGCTCCTGCTCAAGTGTTTGTCTCTGGATATCGTGTCACTCATGGTCGTGGAATTTCTGGGTGACTTCATGGGAAATGGACGAGTCTTACTCTCTGGTGGTTTGGCCCCGTCCAAAGAGTTTGGGGTCATTCTGTGGGCTGGAAGAAGTCCGTTTTTTGTTGTTGTTGTTGTTGTTGTTTTCTTTTTTAACCTCAGGTGTCCCAACAAATGAGGGATTCCAGAGTAGAGCCCTGGGGAGGGGCGACTGGACAATCAGAAATTTGGTTAAAAATTGGGGCCTAGGGACATGTCAAGCCCATTATGACATCTAATGGTCCAGCCACTGAGAGGACTTACTAGAGGACAAGACTCATGCGGAGGGTCACAATGCGTGTGTATGCCCTCGTCGCACTCAAGAATGGGCGGGGCCTCAGGGTGAATGCTGGTTTCTCCTACACTGAACGTTGGACAATGTGCCAACCACAAGGGTTCTTGCCATGGGTAAGGAGGAGTTCTGATTTCTGCATCACACTCACCCCTGGGCAGTGATTGGAGATAAGGTCTCGGTTCTGAAGCCTGAAAACTGAGGTAGGGGAGACATGATGACCTAAGGCCATGGCGGGTTTTATGTGCTCAGTGTGCGGTCAGCTTTCTGGGTGTTGGTCAGGAGGTCCGGGCTCAGGTTGTGTTCGACAGTGCATTAGTGCCCAGGTTAGACTATATAATTTGGGTAAAGTCGAATGCTGTGTAGGTTTACCCTCATTTAAGGTGCCTGGGCAGCTCATGAGGCAATATTTTTTTTTCTAAAGGGCAGGCAGAGTGCTGCATTGTGGGTCCGGAATTGCCAAACTTGAGGGCTTCGGGGCCAGGAGTGTGAGGACTGAAGTCTGAGAAGACAAGCTAGACTCGGTTTTCAGGGCGAGGGCACGGCAGGTACCCCCTGCAGATCTGAACCAATATCTCATGCATCTGAAGTCAGGGAGAGGATCAGACGTTGGCTCAGGTTGGAGTTTCTGAGCATGACGGCCGCTTCATGACGGGAGCAGAAACTCGAGCCCATTGAGGTTTTCCCACGTTGGGAGTTGTGGGATGCCCCCTTCAAGGATTCCTTCTGCGGGACAATTGAGACCTGTTGGACAGCTCCAGGACATCCCATATGGAATGACTCCAGAGCCCCGTTCGCGGATGGATGCCTTGGAAGCCCGCCTCGCATTCCAATTGTCTCCTAGCAACAAGACAGTTTAGATCTGATGGCTCTGCCGGAGCAACCGGGGTGGCTGAGTTGAAATGGACTTTCCTGAGGATGGGTCCTAATGTGTTTTTGCGTCCATGAGGGCCTTGGAATGGGGCGAAGGCACCGGGATCCTGAAGTACTCTCCTAAGCTTTGGACATGGCTCCCATGCACAGGTTTCCTTGTGGTATTGAGATGAATTCTGATGGGTGCCTCAGGAAAACCCCTATGATCGTATTGGAATCAGGCTTTTGAGGACACATGCCTGTAACCCAAAGCAATGGATCTTATTATGGCCTAGGGTCCTGTCTGGTTCAATCTTCTTCTCTGGGGACATCCATCTATGGTATGAGTGGAGGTCGATTATCAGCTGGCGTTAGACAGCCCTTGTTTGTTCTGGGCGACCTTCACTATCGGGATGGTCTCAGGGACTTTGGAGGTTTCTCCTAATTTGTACGATTTTGGACCATGGAATGGGCAGAATTCCCATGGATTGGTAGGCACAGTCCTAATGTGTGGCTCCAGGGGCCCAGCCTGGATGGTGTGGGGCCCAAGACTTTGAAGACAGAAGTCTGAAAACACAAACTCAGCTTAGGTTTGGGGACGTAAGTACGGCAGGCCCGATCGACAAAACATGAGAAGAACTCTTCAGGATATGAAGAAAGTGCGAGTCTGAGGCGCTTGCTCAGGCTTTTGTCTCTGGATTTTGTATCAGCAATGGCCGTGGAATGTCGGGGAGGCCTCATGGGCCATGGACGAATCTTCCTCTCTGAGGATTTGGCCCGATTCCCAATTACTTTTCGTCAATCTGTGGGATAGGAGGACTCATTTCAGGTTTTTTACCTCAGGTGTCCCACCAAAAGAGGAATTCCAAAGCCAAGCCGTCGGGAAGACTGAAGGGACAACCCGAACTATGGTTAAAAATTGGGGCCTAGGGGCATGGCAAGCCCAATATGCTATCTCTTCATCCAGTCACTGAGTGGCCTTACTTGAGGACTGGGCTCAGCCTGAGCGTCACAATGTGTGTTTGTGACCAATGTGCCCCATGAGCATGGGCGTGGCCTCATGGGCCACACTGGTTTCAACTACACTGAACGTTGGACAACATGCCAACCACAAGGTTTCTTGCCATGGGGAAGGAGTTCAGATTTCTGCATCACATTAAACCCTG
The DNA here is from genome assembly GCF_964662115.1 of Mustela nivalis. Lineage (NCBI taxonomy): Eukaryota > Metazoa > Chordata > Mammalia > Carnivora > Mustelidae > Mustela > Mustela nivalis. Next base: position 138,264 of record NW_028135841.1, read on the forward strand.
GGCAGTGATTGGAGATATGGCCTAGGATCTGAAACCTGAAAACCGAGATTGGGAAGAGATGACGACCTAAGGCCATGGCGGCTCGATGTGCTCAGTGTGCGGCCAGCTGTCTGGGAGGGGCCAGGGGTCCAGGCTCAGGCTGTGTTAGTAAGGGCATTAGTGCCCTGGTCAGCCTATGTATTTGGGGTACAGCCAAGGTCGGTGCAGGTTGATCCTCATTTGGGGTTATTGGGTAGACCCAGAGGACAATGTTTTTCTTCTGGGGGGCCGGCAGAGTTCTGCATTGTAGTTCTGGATTGCCAAACTGGAGGGCTTGTGGGCCAGTAGTCTGACAACAAAAGTCTGAGAACACAAGCTAGGCTTAGGTTTCTGGGTGAGGCCATGGCACGCACAATCTACAGACCTGAATCGAGATCTCGTGCATCTGAAGTCAGGGCGAGGATCAGACGATCGCACAGGTTGGAGTTTCTGACCCTGATGGCCCCTTCATGAATGGGGGGGGCATCATGAGGCCATGGGTGTTTTCCCACGATGGGAGTTGTGAGAGCTCCAAACAGCAGAGAGTCTTCCGCAGGACAATTGAGACTTGTTGTTTGGCTCCAGGCCAATGATTCTGAGCAGGGTTCTAAGGATGGATGGCTGGGTAGCCCACCTCACATTCCAATTGTCTCCTAGCAACAAGACAGGTTAGATCTCCTGGATCTGTGGGGAGCAACCGAGGACGCTGAGTTGAAATGGACACCCCTGGGGATGGGTCCTAATGTGCTTTGTGTCTATGGAGACCTTGGAATGAAGCTGTGGCACTGGGGCCCTAAAGGGTTCTCCTAAACAGAGGCTTTGACACAGCTCCAACGTGCAAGTTTCCCATGTGTAGATGAGATGTTTTCTGATGGGTGAGTCAAGAAACAGCAATATGCTGCTTTTGAAATCCAGGACTCTGAGGAGAGATGCCTGGAAACCAAAGCAATGGATCTGATTAGTGCCTAGGGGCCTGTTCTTTCCTTTTTACCTCTGGGGATATCTGTCTATGGGTCTGAATGTAGGTAGGTGCTCAGTTGGGCTCCGATTGCCCCTGTTTTTCCTGGGAAGCCACCACTATTGAGATGGATCAGGGACTTTGGAGGTTTATCCTATTAGAAGGGTTGTGGCCATTGGAATGGGCACACACAATTCCCTTGGAGAGGGCAAGTACAGTCCTCAGGTTTGGCTCCAGGGGCCTGAGCCTGTAGGTTGTGTAGGCCAGAACTGTTTGGACAGTTGTCTGAAAACACAAACTCGGCTTATGTTTCGGGTCATAGGTATTGCAGGACTGATCTACAGACCATGAGGAGATCTCTTCGGGATTTGAAAGTAGAGCGAGTGTGAGGCTCCTGCTCAAGTTTTTGTCTCTGGATATCGTGTCACTCATGGTTGTGGAATTTCTGGGTGACTTCATGGGAAATGGACGAGTCTTACGCTCTGGGGGTTTGGCCCCGTCCAAAGAGTTTGGGGTCATTCTGGGGGCTGGAAGAAGTCCGTTTTTTTTTTTGTTGTTGTTGTTGTTTTCTTTTTTAACTTCAGGTGTCCAAGGAAATGATGGATTCCAGAGTAGCGCACTGGGAGGGGCGACTGGACAATCAGAAATCTGGTTAAAAATTGGGGCCTAGGGGCATGGCAAGCCCAATATGATATCTCTTCATCCAGCCACTGAGTGGCCTTACTTGAGGACTGGGCTCAGCCTGAGCGTCACAATGTGTGTTTGTGACCAATGTGGCCCGTGAGCATGGGCGGGGCCTGATGGGCCACACTGGTTTCAACTACACTGAACGTTGGACAACATGCCAACCACAAGGTTTCTTGCCATGGGGAAGGAGTTCTGATTTCTGCATCACCTTCAACCCTGGGCAGTGATTGGAGATAAGGTCTAGGTTCTGAAACCTGAAAACTGATGTTGGGAAGAGATGACGACCTAAGGCCATGGCGGCTCGATGTGCTCAGTGTGCGGCCAGCTGTCTGGGAGGGGCCAGGGGGTCCAGGCTCAGGCTGTGTCAGAAAGGGCATTAGTGCCCTGGTCAGCCTATGTATTTGGGGTACAGCCAAGGTCGGTGCAGGTTGATCCTCATTTGGGATTACTGGGTAGCACCAGAGGACAATGTTTTTCTTCTGGAGGGCCGGCAGAGTGCTGCATTGTAGTTCTGGATTGCCAAACTGGAGGGCTTGTGGGCCAGTAGTCTGACGACAAAAGTCTGAGAACACAAGCTAGGCTTAGGTTTCTGGGTGAGGCCATGGCACGCACAATCTACAGACCTGAATCGAGATCTCGTGCATCTGAAGTCAGGGCGAGGATCAGACGATCGCTCAGGTTGGAGTTTCTGTCCCTTATGGCCCCTTCATGAATGGGCGGGGGCATCACGAGGCCATGGGGGTTTTCCCACGATGGGAGTTGTGAGAAGCTCCAAACTGCAGAGAGTCTTCTGCAGGACAATTGAGACCTGTTGTTTGGCTCCAGGCCAATGATTCTGAGCAGGGTTCTAAGGATGGATGGCTGGGTAGCCCACCTCGCATTCCAATTGTCTCCTAGCAACAAGACAGGTTAGATCTCCTGGATCTGTGGGGAGCAACCGAGGACGCTGAGTTGAAATGGACACCCCTGGGGATGGGTCCTAACGTGCTTTTGTGTCTATGGAGACCTTGGAATGAAGCGGTGGCACTGGGGCCCTAAAGGGTTCTCCTAAACAGAGGCTTTGACACAGCTCCAACGTGCAAGTTTCCCATGTGTAGATGAGATGTTTTCTGATGGGTGAGTCAAGAAACAGCAATATGCTGCTTTTGAAATCCAGGACTCTGAGGAGAGATGCCTGGAAACCAAAGCAATGGATCTGATTAGTGCCTAGGGGCCTGTTCTTTCCTTTTTACCTCTGGGGATATCTGTCTATGGGTCTGAATGTAGGTAGGTGCTCAGTTGGGCTCCGATTGCCCCTGTTTTTCCTGGGAAGCCACCACTATTGAGATGGATCAGGGACTTTGGAGGTTTATCCTATTAGAAGGGTTGTGGCCATTGGAATGGGCACACACAATTCCCTTGGAGAGGGCAAGTACAGTCCTCAGGTTTGGCTCCAGGGGCCTGAGCCTGTAGGTTGTGTAGGCCAGAACTGTTTGGACAGTTGTCTGAAAACACAAACTCGGCTTATGTTTCGGGTCATAGGTATTGCAGGACTGATCTACAGACCATGAGGAGATCTCTTCGGGATTTGAAAGAAGAGCGAGTGTGAGGCTCCTGCTCAAGTTTTTGTCTCTGGATATCGTGTCACTCATGGTCGTGGAATTTCTGGGTGACTTCATGGGAAATGGACGAGTCTTACGCTCTGGGGGTTTGGCCCCGTCCAAAGAGTTTGGGGTCATTCTGGGGGCTGGAAGAAGTCCGTTTTTTTTTTTTGTTGTTGTTGTTGTTTTCTTTTTTAACTTCAGGTGTCCAAGGAAATGATGGATTCCAGAGTAGCGCACTGGGAGGGGCGACTGGACAATCAGAAATCTGGTTAAAAATTGGGGCCTAGGGGCATGGCAAGCCCAATATGATATCTCTTCATCCAGCCACTGAGTGGCCTTACTTGAGGACTGGGCTCAGCCTGAGCGTCACAATGTGTGTTTGTGACCAATGTGGCCCGTGAGCATGGGCGGGGCCTGATGGGCCACACTGGTTTCAACTACACTGAACGTTGGACAACATGCCAACCACAAGGTTTCTTGCCATGGGGAAGGAGTTCTGATTTCTGCATCACCTTCAACCCTGGGCAGTGATTGGAGATAAGGTCTAGGTTCTGAAACCTGAAAACTGATGTTGGGAAGAGATGACGACCTAAGGCCATGGCGGCTCGATGTGCTCAGTGTGCGGCCAGCTGTCTGGGAGGGGCCAGGGGGTCCAGGCTCAGGCTGTGTCAGAAAGGGCATTAGTGCCCTGGTCAGCCTATGTATTTGGGGTACAGCCAAGGTCGGTGCAGGTTGATCCTCATTTGGGATTACTGGGTAGCACCAGAGGACAATGTTTTTCTTCTGGAGGGCCGGCAGAGTGCTGCATTGTAGTTCTGGATTGCCAAACTGGAGGGCTTGTGGGCCAGTAGTCTGACGACAAAAGTCTGAGAACACAAGCTAGGCTTAGGTTTCTGGGTGAGGCCATGGCACGCACAATCTACAGACCTGAATCGAGATCTCGTGCATCTGAAGTCAGGGCGAGGATCAGACGATCGCTCAGGTTGGAGTTTCTGTCCCTTATGGCCCCTTCATGAATGGGCGGGGGCATCACGAGGCCATGGGGGTTTTCCCACGATGGGAGTTGTGAGAAGCTCCAAACTGCAGAGAGTCTTCTGCAGGACAATTGAGACCTGTTGTTTGGCTCCAGGCCAATGATTCTGAGCAGGGTTCTAAGGATGGATGGCTGGGTAGCCCACCTCGCATTCCAATTGTCTCCTAGCAACAAGACAGGTTAGATCTCCTGGATCTGTGGGGAGCAACCGAGGACGCTGAGTTGAAATGGACACCCCTGGGGATGGGTCCTAACGTGCTTTTGTGTCTATGGAGACCTTGGAATGAAGCGGTGGCACTGGGGCCCTAAAGGGTTCTCCTAAACAGAGGCTTTGACACAGCTCCAACGTGCAAGTTTCCCATGTGTAGATGAGATGTTTTCTGATGGGTGAGTCAAGAAACAGCTATATGCTGCTTTTGAAATCCAGGCCTCTGAGGAGAGATGCCTGGAAACCAAAGCAATGGATCTGATTAGTGCCTAGGGGCCTGTTCTTTCCTTCATACCTCTGGGGACATCTGTCTATGGGTCTGAGTGCAGGTAGGTGCTCAGTTGGGCTCAGATTGCCCATGTTTTTCCTGGGAAGCCACCACTATTGAGATGGATCAGGGACTTTGGAGGTTTATCCTATTAGAAGGGTTGTGGCCATTGGAATGGGTACACACAATTCCGTTGGAGAGGGCAAGTACAGTCCTCAGATTTGGCTCCAGGGGCCTGAGCCTGTAGGTTGTGTAGGCCAGGGCTGTTTGGACAGTTGTCTGAAAACACAAACTCGGCTTATGTTTCGGGTCATAGGTATGGCAGGACTGATCTACAGACCATGAGGAGAACACTTCGGGATTTGAAAGAAGGGCGAGTGTGAGGCTCCTGCTCAAGTTTTTGTCTCTGGATATCGTGTCACTCATGGTCGTGGAATTTCTGGGTGTCTTCATGGGAAATGGACGAGTCTTACTCTCTGGTGGTTTGGCCCCGTCCAAAGAGTTTGGGGTCATTCTGTGGGCTGGAAGAATTCCGTTTTTTTTTTTATTCTTGTTTTTTTTCTTTTTTATCCTCAGGTGTCCCACCAAATGAGGGATTCCAGAGTAGAGCCCTGGGGAGGGGCGACTGGACCATCAGAAATTTGGTTAAAAATTGGGGCCTAGGGACATGTCAAGCCCATTATGACATCTAATGGTCCAGCAACTGAGAGGACTTACTAGAGGACAGGACTCATGCTGAGGGTCACAATGCGTGTGTATGCCCACGTCGCACTCAAGAATGGGCGGGGCCTCAGGGTGAATGCTGGTTTCTCCTACACTGAACGTTGGACAACGTGCCAACCACAGGGTTCTTGCCATGGGTAAGGAGGAGTTCTGATTTCTGCATCACACTCACCCCTGGGAAGTGATTGGAGATAAGGTCTCGGTTCTGAAGCCTGAAAACTGAGGTAGGGATGAGATGATGACCTAAGGCCATGGCGGGTTTTATGTGCTCAGTGTGCGGTCAGCTTTCTGGGTGTTGGTCAGGAGGTCCGGCCTCAGGTTGTGTTCGACAGTGCATTAGTGCCCAGTTTAGACTATATAATTTGGGTAAAGTCGAGTGCTGTGTAGGTTTACCCTCATTTAAGGTGCCTGGGCAGCTCATGAGGCAATAATTTTTTTTCTAGAGGGCAGGCAGAGTGCTGCATTGTGGGTCCGGAATTGCCAAACTTGAGGGCTTCGGGGCCAGGAGTGTGAGGACGGAAGTCTGAGAAGACAAGCTAGACTTGGGTTTCAGGGCGAGGGCACGGCAGGTACCCCCTGCAGATCTGAACCAATATCTCATGCATCTGAAGTCAGGGCGAGGATCAGACGTTGGCTCAGGTTGGAGTTTCTGAGCATGACGGCCGCTTCATGAAGGGAGCGGAATCTCGAGGCCATTGAGGTTTTCCCACGTTGGGAGTTGTGGGATGCCCCCTTCATGGATTTCTTCTGCGGGACAATTGAGACCTGTTGGACAGCTCCAGGACATCCCATATGGAATGACTCCAGAGCACCGTTCGCGGATGGATGCCTGGGAAGCCCGCCTCGCATTCCAATTGCCCGCCTCGCATTCCAATTGTCTCCTAGCAACAAGACAGTTTAGATCTGATGGCTCTGCGGGAGCAACCGGGGTGGCTGATTTGAAATGGACTTTCGTGAGGATGGATCCTAATGTGTTTTTGTGTCCATGAGGGCCTTGGAATGGGGCGGTGGCACCGGGACCCTGAAGTACTCTCCTAAGCTTTGGACATGGCTCCCATGCACAGGTTTCCTTGTGGAGACGAGATGAGTTCTGATGGGTGCCTCAGCAAAACCCCTATGCTCGTATTGGAATCAGGCTTTTGAGGACACATGCCTGTAACCCAAAGCAATGGATCCTATTATGGCCTAGGGTCCTGTCTGGTTCAATCTTCTTCTCTGGGGACATCCATCTATGGTATGAGTGGAGGTCGATTATCAGCTGGTGTCAGACAGCCCATGTTGGTTCCGGGCGACCCACACTATTGGGATGGCCTCAGGGACTTTGGAGATTTCTCCTAATTTTTACGATTTTGGACCATGGAATGGGCAGAATTCCCATGGATTGGTAGGCACAGTCCTAATGTGTGGCTCCAGGGGCCCAGCCTGGAGGGTGTGTGGCCCAAGACTTTGAGGACAGAAGTCTGAAAACACAAACTCAGCTTAGGTTTGGGGACGTAGGTATGGCAGGCCCGATCTACAAACCATGAGAAGAACTCTTCAGGATATGAAGAATGTGTGAGTCTGAGGCTCTTGCTCAGGCTTTTGTCTCTGGATTTTGTATCAGCGATGGCCGTGGAATGTCGGGGACGCCTCATGGGCCATAGACGAATCTTCCTCTCTGAGGATTTGGCCCGATTCCCAATTGCTTTTCGTCAATCTGTGGGATGGGAGGACTCATTTCAGTTTTGTTACCTCAGGTGTCCCACCAAAAGAGGAATTCCAAAGCCAAGCCGTGGGGAAGACTGAAGGGACAACCCGAACTATGGTTAAAAATTGGGGCCTAGGGGCATGGCAAGCCCAATATGATATCTCTTCATCCAGCCACTGAGTGGCCTTACTTGAGGACTGGGCTCAGCCTGAGCGTCACAATGTGTGTTTGTGACCAATGTGGCCCATGAGCATGGGCGGGGCCTCATGGGCCACACTGGTTTCAACTACACTGAACGTTGGACAACATGCCAACCACAAGGTTTCTTGCCATGGGGAAGGAGTTCTGATTTCTGCATCACCTTCAACCCTGGGCAGTGATTGGAGATAAGGTCTAGGTTCTGAAACCTGAAAACTGATGTTGGGAAGAGATGACGACCTAAGGCCATGGCGGCTCGATGTGCTCAGTGTGCGGCCAGCTGTCTGGGAGGGGCCAGGGGGTCCAGGCTCAGGCTGTGTCAGAAAGGGCATTAGTGCCCTGGTCAGCCTATGTATTTGGGGTACAGCCAAGGTCGGTGCAGGTTGATCCTCATTTGGGATTACTGGGTAGCACCAGAGGACAATGTTTTTCTTCTGGAGGGCCGGCAGAGTGCTGCATTGTAGTTCTGGATTGCCAAACTGGAGGGCTTGTGGGCCAGTAGTCTGACGACAAAAGTCTGAGAACACAAGCTAGGCTTAGGTTTCTGGGTGAGGCCATGGCACGCACAATCTACAGACCTGAATCGAGATCTCGTGCATCTGAAGTCAGGGCGAGGATCAGACGATCGCTCAGGTTGGAGTTTCTGTCCCTTATGGCCCCTTCATGAATGGGCGGGGGCATCACGAAGCCATGGGGGTTTTCCCACGATGGGAGTTGTGAGAAGCTCCAAACTGCAGAGAGTCTTCTGCAGGACAATTGAGACCTGTTGTTTGGCTCCAGGCCAATGATTCTGAGCAGGGTTCTAAGGATGGATGGCTGGGTAGCCCACCTCGCATTCCAATTGTCTCCTAGCAACAAGACAGATTAGATCTCCTGGATCTGTGGGGAGCAACCGAGGACGCTGAGTTGAAATGGACACCCCTGGGGATGGGTCCTAACGTGCTTTTGTGTCTATGGAGACCTTGGAATGAAGCGGTGGCACTGGGGCCCTAAAGGGTTCTCCTAAACAGAGGCTTTGACACAGCTCCAACGTGCAAGTTTCCCATGTGTAGATGAGATGTTTTCTGATGGGTGAGTCAAGAAACAGCTATATGCTGCTTTTGAAATCCAGGCCTCTGAGGAGAGATGCCTGGAAACCAAAGCAATGGATCTGATTAGTGCCTAGGGGCCTGTTCTTTCCTTCATACCTCTGGGGACATCTGTCTATGGGTCTGAGTGCATGTAGGTGCTCAGTTGGGCTCAGATTGCCCATGTTTTTCCTGGGAAGCCACCACTATTGAGATGGATCAGGGACTTTGGAGGTTTATCCTATTAGAAGGGTTGTGGCCATTGGAATGGGTACACACAATTCCGTTGGAGAGGGCAAGTACAGTCCTCAGATTTGGCTCCAGGGGCCTGAGCCTGTAGGTTGTGTAGGCCAGGGCTGTTTGGACAGTTGTCTGAAAACACAAACTCGGCTTATGTTTCGGGTCATAGGTATGGCAGGACTGATCTACAGACCATGAGGAGAACACTTCGGGATTTGAAAGAAGGGCGAGTGTGAGGCTCCTGCTCAAGTTTTTGTCTCTGGATATCGTGTCACTCATGGTCGTGGAATTTCTGGGTGTCTTCATGGGAAATGGACGAGTCTTACTCTCTGGTGGTTTGGCCCCGTCCAAAGAGTTTGGGGTCATTCTGTGGGCTGGAAGAATTCCGTTTTTTTTTTATTCTTGTTTTTTTTCTTTTTTATCCTCAGGTGTCCCACCAAATGAGGGATTCCAGAGTAGAGCCCTGGGGAGGGGCGACTGGACCATCAGAAATTTGGTTAAAAATTGGGGCCTAGGGACATGTCAAGCCCATTATGACATCTAATGGTCCAGCAACTGAGAGGACTTACTAGAGGACAGGACTCATGCTGAGGGTCACAATGCGTGTGTATGCCCACGTCGCACTCAAGAATGGGCGGGGCCTCAGGGTGAATGCTGGTTTCTCCTACACTGAACGTTGGACAACGTGCCAACCACAGGGTTCTTGCCATGGGTAAGGAGGAGTTCTGATTTCTGCATCACACTCACCCCTGGGAAGTGATTGGAGATAAGGTCTCGGTTCTGAAGCCTGAAAACTGAGGTAGGGATGAGATGATGACCTAAGGCCATGGCGGGTTTTATGTGCTCAGTGTGCGGTCAGCTTTCTGGGTGTTGGTCAGGAGGTCCGGCCTCAGGTTGTGTTCGACAGTGCATTAGTGCCCAGGTTAGACTATATAATTTGGGTAAAGTCGAGTGCTGTGTAGGTTTACCCTCATTTAAGGTGCCTGGGCAGCTCATGAGGCAATAATTTTTTTTCTAGAGGGCAGGCAGAGTGCTGCATTGTGGGTCCGGAATTGCCAAACTTGAGGGCTTCGGGGCCAGGAGTGTGAGGACGGAAGTCTGAGAAGACAAGCTAGACTTGGGTTTCAGGGCGAGGGCACGGCAGGTACCCCCTACAGATCTGAACCAATATCTCATGCATCTGAAGTCAGGGCGAGGATCAGACGTTGGCTCAGGTTGGAGTTTCTGAGCATGACGGCCGCTTCATGAAGGGAGCGGAATCTCGAGGCCATTGAGGTTTTCCCACGTTGGGAGTTGTGGGATGCCCCCTTCATGGATTTCTTCTGCGGGACAATTGAGACCTGTTGGACAGCTCCAGGACATCCCATATGGAATGACTCCAGAGCACCGTTCGCGGATGGATGCCTGGGAAGCCCGCCTCGCATTCCAATTGTCTCCTAGCAACAAGACAGTTTAGATCTGATGGCTCTGCGGGAGCAACCGGGGTGGCTGATTTGAAATGGACTTTCGTGAGGATGGATCCTAATGTGTTTTTGTGTCCATGAGGGCCTTGGAATGGGGCGGTGGCACCGGGACCCTGAAGTACTCTCCTAAGCTTTGGACATGGCTCCCATGCACAGGTTTCCTTGTGGAGACGAGATGAGTTCTGATGGGTGCCTCAGCAAAACCCCTATGCTCGTATTGGAATCAGGTTTTTGAGGACACATGCCTGTAACCCAAAGCAATGGATCCTATTATGGCCTAGGGTCCTGTCTGGTTCAATCTTCTTCTCTGGGGACATCCATCTATGGTATGAGTGGAGGTCGATTATCAGCTGGTGTCAGACAGCCCATGTTGGTTCCGGGCGACCCACACTATTGGGATGGCCTCAGGGACTTTGGAGATTTCTCCTAATTTTTACGATTTTGGACCATGGAATGGGCAGAATTCCCATGGATTGGTAGGCACAGTCCTAATGTGTGGCTCCAGGGGCCCAGCCTGGAGGGTGTGTGGCCCAAGACTTTGAGGACAGAAGTCTGAAAACACAAACTCAGCTTAGGTTTGGGGACGTAGGTATGGCAGGCCCGATCTACAAACCATGAGAAGAACTCTTCAGGATATGAAGAATGTGTGAGTCTGAGGCTCTTGCTCAGGCTTTTGTCTCTGGATTTTGTATCAGCGATGGCCGTGGAATGTCGGGGACGCCTCATGGGCCATAGACGAATCTTCCTCTCTGAGGATTTGGCCCGATTCCCAATTGCTTTTCGTCAATCTGTGGGATGGGAGGACTCATTTCAGTTTTGTTACCTCAGGTGTCCCACCAAAAGAGGAATTCCAAAGCCAAGCCGTGGGGAAGACTGAAGGGACAACCCGAACTATGGTTAAAAATTGGGGCCTAGGGGCATGGCAAGCCCAATATGCTATCTCTTCATCCAGCCACTGAGTGGCCTTACTTGAGGACTGGGCTCAGCCTGAGCGTCACAATGTGTGTTTGTGACCAATGTGGCCCGTGAGCATGGGCGGGGCCTCATGGGCCACACTGGTTTCAACTACACTGAACGTTGGACAACATGCCAACCACAAGGTTTCTTGCCATGGGGAAGGAGTTCTGATTTCTGCATCACCTTCAACCCTGGGCAGTGATTGGAGATAAGGTCTAGGTTCTGAAACCTGAAAACTGATGTTGGGAAGAGATGACGACCTAAGGCCATGGCGGCTCGATGTGCTCAGTGTGCGGCCAGCTGTCTGGGAGGGGCCAGGGGGTCCAGGCTCAGGCTGTGTCAGAAAGGGCATTAGTGCCCTGGTCAGCCTATGTATTTGGGGTACAGCCAAGGTCGGTGCAGGTTGATCCTCATTTGGGATTACTGGGTAGCACCAGAGGACAATGTTTTTATTCTGGAGGGCCGGCAGAGTGCTGCATTGTAGTTCTGGATTGCCAAACTGGAGGGCTTGTGGGCCAGTAGTCTGACGACAAAGTCTGAGAACACAAGCTAGGCTTAGGTTTCTGGGTGAGGCCATGGCACGCACAATCTACAGACCTGAATCGAGATCTCGTGCATCTGAAGTCAGGGCGAGGATCAGACGATCGCTCAGGTTGGAGTTTCTGTCCCTTATGGCCCCTTCATGAATGGGCGGGGGCATCACGAGGCCATGGGGGTTTTCCCACGATGGGAGTTGTGAGAAGCTCCAAACTGCAGAGAGTCTTCTGCAGGACAATTGAGACCTGTTGTTTGGCTCCAGGCCAATGATTCTGAGCAGGGTTCTAAGGATGGATGGCTGGGTAGCCCACCTCGCATTCCAATTGTCTCCTAGCAACAAGACAGGTTAGATCTCCTGGATCTGTGGGGAGCAACCGAGGACCCTGAGTTGAAATGGACACCCCTGGGGATGGGTCCTAACGTGCTTTTGTGTCTATGGAGACCTTGGAATGAAGCGGTGGCACTGGGGCCCTAAAGGGTTCTCCTAAACAGAGGCTTTGACACAGCTCCAACGTGCAAGTTTCCCATGTGTAGATGAGATGTTTTCTGATGGGTGAGTCAAGAAACAGCTATATGCTGCTTTTGAAATCCAGGCCTCTGAGGAGAGATGCCTGGAAACCAAAGCAATGGATCTGATTAGTGCGTAGGGGCCTGTTCTTTCCTTCATACCTCTGGGGACATCTGTCTATGGGTCTGAGTGCAGGTAGGTGCTCAGTTGGCTCAGATTGCCCATGTTTTTCCTGGGAAGCCACCACTATTGAGATGGATCAGGGACTTTGGAGGTTTATCCTATTAGAAGGGTTGTGGCCATTGGAATGGGCACACACAATTCCGTTGGAGAGGGCAAGTACAGTCCTCAGATTTGGCTCCAGGGGCCTGAGCCTGTAGGTTGTGTAGGCCAGGGCTGTTTGGACAGTTGTCTGAAAACACAAACTCGGCTTATGTTTCGGGTCATAGGTATGGCAGGACTGATCTACAGACCATGAGGAGAACACTTCGGGATTTGAAAGAAGGGCGAGTGTGAGGCTCCTGCTCAAGTTTTTGTCTCGGGATATCGTGTCACTCATGGTCGTGGAATTTCTGGGTGTCTTCATGGGAAATGGACGAGTCTTACTCTCTGGTGGTGTGGCCCCGTTCAAAGAGTTTGGGGTCATTCTGTGGGCTGGAAGAATTCCGTTTTTTTTTTATTCTTGTTTTTTTTCTTTTTTATCCTCAGGTGTCCCACCAAATGAGGGATTCCAGAGTAGAACCCTGGGGAGGGGCGACTGGACCATCAGAAATTTGGTTAAAAATTGGGGCCTAGGGACATGTCAAGCCCATTATGACATCTAATGGTCCAGCAACTGAGAGGACTTACTAGAGGACAGGACTCATGCTGAGGGTCACAATGCGTGTGTATGCCCACGTCGCACTCAAGAATGGGCGGGGCCTCAGGGTGAATGCTGGTTTCTCCTACACTGAACGTTGGACAACGTGCCAACCACAGGGTTCTTGCCATGGGTAAGGAGGAGTTCTGATTTCTGCATCACACTCACCCCTGGGAAGTGATTGGAGATAAGGTCTCGGTTCTGAAGCCTGAAAACTGAGGTAGGGATGAGATGATGACCTAAGGCCATGGCGGGTTTTATGTGCTCAGTGTGCGGTCAGCTTTCTGGGTGTTGGTCAGGAGGTCCGGCCTCAGGTTGTGTTCGACAGTGCATTAGTGCCCAGGTTAGACTATATAATTTGGGTAAAGTCGAGTGCTGTGTAGGTTTACCCTCATTTAAGGTGCCTGGGCAGCTCATGAGGCAATAATTTTTTTTCTAGAGGGCAGGCAGAGTGCTGCATTGTGGGTCCGGAATTGCCAAACTTGAGGGCTTCGGGGCCAGGAGTGTGAGGACGGAAGTCTGAGAAGACAAGCTAGACTTGGGTTTCAGGGCGAGGGCACGGCAGGTACCCCCTGCAGATCTGAACCAATATCTCATGCATCTGAAGTCAGGGCGAGGATCAGACGTTGGCTCAGGTTGGAGTTTCTGAGCATGACGGCCGCTTCATGAAGGGAGCGGAATCTCGAGGCCATTGAGGTTTTCCCACGTTGGGAGTTGTGGGATGCCCCCTTCATGGAATTCTTCTGCGGGACAATTGAGACCTGTTGGACAGCTCCAGGACATCCCATATGGAATGACTCCAGAGCACCGTTCGCGGATGGATGCCTGGGAAGCCCGCCTCGCATTCCAATTGTCTCCTAGCAACAAGACAGTTTAGATCTGATGGCTCTGCGGGAGCAACCGGGGTGGCTGATTTGAAATGGACTTTCGTGAGGATGGATCCTAATGTGTTTTTGTGTCCATGAGGGCCTTGGAATGGGGCGGTGGCACCGGGACCCTGAAGTACTCTCCTAAGCTTTGGACATGGCTCCCATGCACAGGTTTCCTTGTGGAGACGAGATGAGTTCTGATGGGTGCCTCAGCAAAACCCCTATGCTCGTATTGGAATCAGGCTTTTGAGGACACATGCCTGTAACCCAAAGCAATGGATCCTATTATGGCCTAGGGTCCTGTCTGGTTCAATCTTCTTCTCTGGGGACATCCATCTATGGTATGAGTGGAGGTCGATTATCAGCTGGTGTCAGACAGCCCATGTTGGTTCCGGGCGACCCACACTATTGGGATGGCCTCAGGGACTTTGGAGATTTCTCCTAATTTTTACGATTTTGGACCATGGAATGGGCAGAATTCCCATGGATTGGTAGGCACAGTCCTAATGTGTGGCTCCAGGGGCCCAGCCTGGAGGGTGTGTGGCCCAAGACTTTGAGGACAGAAGTCTGAAAACACAAACTCAGCTTAGGTTTGGGGACGTAGGTATGGCAGGCCCGATCTACAAACCATGAGAAGAACTCTTCAGGATATGAAGAATGTGTGAGTCTGAGGCTCTTGCTCAGGCTTTTGTCTCTGGATTTTGTATCAGCGATGGCCGTGGAATGTCGGGGACGCCTCATGGGCCATAGACGAATCTTCCTCTCTGAGGATTTGGCCCGATTCCCAATTGCTTTTCGTCAATCTGTGGGATGGGAGGACTCATTTCAGTTTTGTTACCTCAGGTGTCCCACCAAAAGAGGAATTCCAAAGCCAAGCCGTGGGGAAGACTGAAGGGACAACCCGAACTATGGTTAAAAATTGGGGCCTAGGGGCATGGCAAGCCCAATATGATATCTCTTCATCCAGCCACTGAGTGGCCTTACTTGAGGACTGGGCTCAGCCTGAGCGTCACAATGTGTGTTTGTGAAAAATGTGGCCCGTGAGCATGGGCGGGGCCTCATGGGCCACACTGGTTTCAACTACAATTAACGTTGGACAACATGCCAACCGAAAGGTTTCTTGCCATGGGGAAGGAGTTCTGATTTCTGCATCACCTTCAACCCTGGGCAGTGATTGGAGATAAGGTCTAGGTTCTGAAACCTGAAAAATGATGTTGGGAAGAGATGACGACCTAAGGCCATGGCGGCTCGATGTGCTCAGTGTGCGGCCAGCTGTCTGGGAGGGGCCAGGGGGTCCAGGCTCAGGCTGTGTCAGAAAGGGCATTAGTGCCCTGGTCAGCCTATGTATTTGGGGTACAGCCAAGGTCGGTGCAGGTTGATCCTCATTTGGGATTACTGGGTAGCACCAGAGGACAATGTTTTTCTTCTGGAGGGCCGGCAGAGTGCTGCATTGTAGTTCTGGATTGCCAAACTGGAGGGCTTGTGGGCCAGTAGTCTGACGACAAAAGTCTGAGAACACAAGCTAGGCTTAGGTTTCTGGGTGAGGCCATGGCAGGCACAATCTACAGACCTGAATCGAGATCTGGTGCATCTGAAGTCAGGGCGAGGATCAGACGATCGCTCAGGTTGGAGTTTCTGTCCCTGATGGCCCCTTCATGAATGGGCGGGGGCATCACGAGGCTATGGGTGTTTTCCCACGATGGGAGTTGTGAGAAGCTCCAAACTGCAGAGAGTCTTCTGCAGGACAATTGAGACCTGTTGTTTGGCTCCAGGCCAATGATTCTGAGCAGGGTTCTAAGGATGGATGGCTGGGTAGCCCACCTCGCATTCCAATTGTCTCCTAGCAACAAGACAGGTTAGATCTCCTGGATCTGTGGGGAGCAACCGAGGACGCTGAGTTGAAATGGACACCCCTGGGGATGGGTCCTAACGTGCTTTTGTGTCTATGGAGACCTTGGAATGAAGCGGTGGCACTGGGGCCCTAAAGGGTTCTCATAAACAGAGGCTTTGACACAGCTCCAACGTGCAAGTTTCCCATGTGTAGATGAGATGTTTTCAGATGGTTGAGTCAAGAAACAGCTATATGCTGCTTTTGAAATCTAGGCCTCTGAGGAGAGATGCCTGGAAACCAAGCAATGGATCTGATTAGTGCCTAGGGGCCTGTTTTTTCCTTTTTACCTCTGGGGACATCTGTCTATGGGTCTGAGTGCAGGTAGTTGCTCAGTTGGGCTCAGATTGCCCCTGTTTTACCTGGGAAGCCACCACTATTGAGATGGATCAGGGTCTTTGGGGTTTATCCTATTAGAAGGGTTGTGGCCATTGGAATGGGCACACACAATTCCCTTGGAGAGGGCAAGTACAGTCCTCAGGTTTGGCTTCAGGGGCCTGTAGGTTGTGTAGGCCAGGGCTGTTTGGTCAGTTCTCTGAAAACACAAACTCGGCTTATGTTTCGGGTCATATGTATGGCAGGACTGATCTACAGGCCATGAGGAGAACTCTTCGGGATTTGAAAGAAGGGCGAGTGTGAGGCTCCTGCTCAAGTTTTTGTCTCTGGATATCGTGTCACTCATGGTCGTGGAATTTCTGGGTGACTTCATGGGAAATGGACGAGTCTTACTCTCTGGTGGTTTGGCCCCGTCCAAAGAGTTTGGGGTCATTCTGTGGGCTGGAAGAAGTCCGTTTTTTTTTTAATTCTTGTTTTTTTCTTTTTATCCTCATGTGTCCCAACAAATGAGGGATTCCAGAGTAGAGCCCTGTGGAGGGGCGACTGGACCATCAGAAATTTGGTTAAAATTGGGGCCTAGGGACATGTCAAGCCCATTATGACATCTAATGGTCCAGCAACTGAGAGGACTTACTAGAGGAAAGGACTCATGCTGAGGGTCACAATGCGTGTGTATGCCCTCGTCGCACTCAAGAATGGGCGGGGCCTCAGGGTGAATAATGGTTTCTCCTACACTGAACGTTGGACAACGTGCCAACCATAGGGTTCTTGCCATGGGTAAGGAGGAGTTCTGATTTCTGCATCACACTCACCCCTGGGAAGTGATTGGAGATAAGGTCTCGGTTCTGAAGCCTGAAAACTGAGGGAGGGAAGAGATGATGACCTAAGGCCATGGCGGGTTTTATGTGCTCAGTGTGCGGTCAGCTTTCTGGGTGTTGGTCAGGAGGTCCGGGCTCAGGTTGTGTTCGACAGTGCATTAGTGCCCAGGTTAGACTATATAATTTGGGTAAGGTCGAGTGCTGTGTAGGTTTATCCTCATTTAAGGTGCCTGGGTAGCTCATGAGGCAATATTGTTTTTTTTTCTAGAGGGCCGGCAGAGTGCTGCATTGTGGGTCCGGAATTTCCAAATTTTAGGACTTCGGGGCCAGGATTGTGAGGACGGAAGTGTGAGAGTACAAGCTAGACTTGGGTTTCAGGGCGAAGGCACGGCAGGTACCCCTGCAGATCTGAACCAATATCTCATGCTTCTGAAGTGAGGGCGAGGATCAGACGTTGGCTCAGGTTGGAGTTCCTGTGCATGATGGACGCTTCATGAAGGGAGCGGAATCTCGAGGCCATTGAGGTTTTCCCACGTTGGGAGTTGTGGGATGCCCCCTTCAAGGATTCCTTCTGGGGACAATTGAGACCTGTTGGACAGCTCCAGGACATCCCATATGGAAATACTCTAGAGCACCATACGCGTATGGATGCCTGGAAAGCCCGCCTCGCATACCAATTGTCTCCTAGCAACAAGACAGTTTAGATCTGATGTCTCTGCGGGAGCAACCGGGGTGGCTGAGTTGAAATGGACTTTACTGAGGATGGGTACTAATGTGTTTTTGTGTCCATGAGGGCCTTGGAATGGGGCGGTGGCACCAGGACCCTCAAGTACTCTCCTAAGCTTTGGACATGGCTCCCATGCACAGGTTTCCTTGTGGAGACGAGATGAGTTCTGATGGGTGCCTCAGGAAAACCCCTATGCTCGTATTGGAATCAGGCTTTTGAGGACACATGCCTGTAACCCAAAGCAATGGATCCTATTATGGCCTAGGGTCCTGTCTGGTTCAATCTTCTTCTCTGGGGACATCCATCTATGGTATGAGTGGAGGTCGATTATCAGCTGGTGTCAGACAGCCCTTGTTTGTTCCGGGTGACCTACACTATTGGGATGGCCTCAGGGACTTTGGAGGTTTCTACTAATTTGTATGATTTTGGACCATGGAATGGGCAGAATTCCCATGGATTGGTAGGCACAGTCCTAATGTGTGGCGCCAGGCACCCAGCCTGGAGGGTGTGTGGCCCAAGATTTTGAGGACAGAAGTCTGAAAACACAAACTCAGCTTAGGTTTGGGGACGTAAATATGGCAGGCCTGATCGACAAACCATGAGAAGAACTCTTCAGGATATGAAGAAAGTGCGAGTCTGAGGCGCTTGCTCAAGCTTTTGTCTCTGGATTTTGTATCAGCGATGGCCGTGGAATGTCGGGGAGGCCTCATGGGCCATGGACGAATCTTCCCCTCTGAGAATTTGGCCCGATTCCCAATTGCTTTTCGTCATTCTGTGGGATGGGAGGTCTCCTTTCAGGTTTGTTACCTCAGGTGTCCCACCAAAAGAGGATTTCCAAATCCAAGTCGTGGGGAAGACTGAAGGGACATCCCGAACTATGGTTAAAAGTTGGGGCCTAGGGGCATGGCAAGCCCAATATGCTATCTCTTCGTCCAGCCACTGAGTGGCCTTACTTGAGGACTGGGCTCAGCCTGAGCGTCACAATGTGTGTTTGTGACGAATGAGGCCCGCGAGCATGGGCGGGGCCTCATGGGCCACACTGGTTTCAACTACACTGAACGTTGGACAACATGCCAACCACAAGTTTTCTTGCCATGGGGAAGGAGTTCTGATTTCTGCATCACCTTCAACCTTGGGCAGTGATTGGAGATAAGGTCTAGGTTCTGAAACCTGAAAACCGAGGTCGGAAGAGATGACGACCTAAGGCCATGGCGGCTGGCTGTGCTCAGTGTGCGGCCAGCTGTCTGGGAGGGGCCAGGGGGTCCAGGCTCAGGCTGTGTCAGAAAGGGCATTAGTGCCCTGGTCAGCCTATGTATTTAGGGTACAGCCACGGTCGGTGCAGGTTGATCCTCATTTGGGGTTACTGGGTATCCCCAGAGGACAATGTTTTTCTTCTGGAGGGCCGGCAGAGTGCTGCATTGTAGTTCTGGATTGCCAAATGGAGGGCTTGTGGGCCAGTAGACTGACGACAAATGTCTGAGAACACAAGCTAGGCTTAGGTTTCTGGGTGAGGCTATGGCAGGCACAATCTACAGACCTGAATCGAGATCTCGTGCATCTGAAGGCAGGGCGAGGATCAGACGATTGATAAGGTTGGAGTTTCTGTCCCTGATGGCCCCTTCATGAATGGGGGGGCATCACGAGGCCATGGGGGTTTTCCCACGATGGGAGTTGTGAGAATCTCCAAACAGCAGAGAGTCTACTGCAAGACAATTGAGACCTGTTGTTTGGCTCAAGGCCAATGATTCTGAGCAGGGTTCTAAGGATGGATGGCTGCGTAGCCCACCTCGCATTCCAAGTGTCTCCTAGCAAGAAGACAGGTTAGATCTCCTGGATCTGTGGGCAGCTACCAAGGATGCTGAGTTGAAATGGACACCCCTGGGGATGGGTCCTAATGTGCTTTTGTGTCTATGGAGACCTTGGAATGAAGCGGTGGCACTGGGGCCCTAAAGGGTTCTCCTAAACAGAGGCTTTGACACAGCTCCAACGTGCAAGTTTCCTATGTGTAGATGAGATGTTTTCTGATGGGTGAGTCAAGAAACAGCTATATGCTGCTTTTGAAATCCAGGCCTCTGAGGAGAGATGCCTGGAAACCAAAGCAATGGATCTGATGAGTGCCTACGGGCCTGTTCTTTCCTTTTTACCTCTGGGGACATCTGTCTATGGGTCTGAGTGCAGGTAGGTGCTCAGTTGGGCTCAGATTGCCCCTGTTTTTCCTGGGAAGCCACCACTTTTGAGATGGATCAGGGACTTTGGAGGTTTATCCTATTAGAAGGGTTGTGGCCATTGGAATGGGCACAAACAATTCACTTGGAGAGGGCAAGTACAGTCCTCAGGTTTAGCTCCAGGGGCCTGAGCCTGTAGGTTGTGTAGCCCAGGGCTGTTTGGACAGTTGTCTGAAAACAAACTCAGCTTCGGTTTGGGGCCGTAGGTATGGCAGGCACGATCTACAAACCATGAGAAGAACTCTTCAGGATATGAAGAAAGTGCGAGTCTGAGTCGCTTGCTCAGGCTTTTGTCTCTGGATTTTGTATCAGCGATGGCCGTGGAATGTCGGGGAGGCCTCATGGGCCATGGACGAATCTTCCTCTCTGAGGATTTGGCCCGATTCCCAATTGCTTTTCGTCAATCTGTGGGATGGGAGGACTCATTTCAGGTTTGTTACCTCTGGTGTCCCACCAAAAGAGGAATTCCAAAGCAAAGCCGTGGGGAAGACTGAAGGGACAACCCGAAGTATGGTTAAAAATTGGGGCCTAGGGGCATGGCAAGCCCAATATGCTATCTCTTCATCCAGCCACTGAGTGGCCTTACTTGAGGACTGGGTCAGCCTGAGGGTCACAATGTGTGTTTGTGACCAATGTGGCCCGCGAGAATGGGCGGGGCCACATGGTCCACACTGGTTTCAACCACACTGAACGTTGGACAACATGCCAACCACAAGGTTTCTTGCCATGGGGAAGGAGTTCTGATTTCTCCATCACCTTCAACCTTGGGCAGTGATTGGAGATAAGGTCTAGGTTCTGAAACCTGGAAACCGAGGTTGGGAAGAGATGACGACCTAAGGCCACGGAGGCTCGATGTGCTCAGTGTGCGGCCAGCTGTCTGGGACGGGCCAGGGAGTCCAGGCTCAGGCTGTGTCAGAAAGGGCATTAGTGCCCTGGTCAGCCTATGTATTTGGGGTACAGCCAAGGTCGGTGCAGGTTGATCCTCATTTGGGATTACTGGGTAGCACCAGAGGACAATGTTTTTCTTCTGGAGGGCCGGCAGAGTGCTGCATTGTAGTTCTGGATTGCCAAACTGGAGGGCTTGTGGGCCAGTAGTCTGACGACAAAAGTCTGAGAACACAAGCTAGGCTTAGGTTTCTGGGTGAGGCCATGGCACGCACAATCTACAGACCTGAATCGAGAATCGTGCATCTGAAGTCAGGGCGAGGATCAGACGATCGCTCAGGTTGGAGTTTCTGTCCCTGATGGCCCCTTCAAGAATGGGGGGGGCATCACGAGGTCATAGGGGTTTTCCCACGATGGGAGTTATGAGAAGCTCCAAACTGCAGACAGTCTTCTGCAGGATAATTGAGACCTGTTGTTTGGCTCCAGGCCAATGATTCTGAGCAGGGTTCTAAGGATGGATGGCTGGGTAGCCCACCTCGCATTCCAATTGTCTCCTAGCAACAAGACAGGTTAGATCTCCTGGATCTGTAGGGAGCAACCGAGTACGCTGAGTTGAAATGGACACCCCTGGGGATGGGTCCTAACGTGCTTTTGTGTCTATGGAGACCTTGGAATGAAGCGGTGGCACTGGGGCCCTAAAGGGTTCTCCTAAACAGAGGCTTTGACACAGCTCCAACGTGCAAGTTTCCCATGTGTAGATGAGATGTTTTCTGATGGGTGAGTCAAGAAACAGCTATATGCTGCTTTTGAAATCCAGGCCTCTGAGGAGAGATGCCTGGAAACCAAAGCAATGGATCTGATTAGTGCCTAGGGGCTTGTTCTTTCCTTTTTACCTCTGGGGACATCTGTCTATGGGTCTGAGTGCAGGTAGGTGCTCATTTGGGCTCAGATTGCCCCTGTTTTTCCTGGGAAGCCACCACTTTTGAGATGGATCAGGGTCTTAGGAGGTTTATCCTATTAGAAGGGTTGTGGCCATTGGAATGGGCACACACAATTCCCTTGGAGAGGGCAAGTACAGTCCTCAGGTTTGGCTCCAGGGGCCTGAGCCTGTAGGTTGTGTAGGCCAGGGCTGTTTGGACAGTTGTCTGAAAACACAAACTCGGCTTATGTTTCGGGTCATAGGTATGGCAGGACTGATGTACAGACCATGAGGAGAACTCTTCGGGATTTGAAAGAAGGGCAAGTGTGAGGATCTGCTCAAGTTTTTGTCTCTGGATATCGTGTCACTCATGGTCGTGAAATTTCTGGGTGACTTTACGGGAAATGGACGAGTCTTACTCTTTGGTGGTTTGGCCCCGTCCAAAGAGATTTGGGTCATTCTGTGGGCTTGAAGAAGTCCGTTTTTTTTGTTGTTGTTGTTGTTGTTTTCTTTTTTAACCTCAGGTGTCCCACCAAATGAGGCATTCCAGAGTAGAGACCTGGGGAGGGGCGACTGGACAGTCAGAAATCTGGTTAAATATTGGGGCCTAGGGACATGTCAAGCCCATTATGACATCTAAAGGTCCAGCCACGGAGAGGACTTACTAGAGGACAGGACTCATACTGAGGGTCACAATGCGTGTGTATGCCCTCGTCGCACTCAAGAATGGGCGGGGCCTCAGGGTGAATGCTGGTTTTTCCTACACTGAACGATGGACAACGTGCCAACTACAAGGGTTCTTGCCATGGGTAAGGAGGAGTTCTGATTTCTGCATCACACTCACCCCTGGGCAGTGATTGGAGATAAGGTCTCGGTTCTGAAGCCTGAAAACTGAGGTAGGGAAGAGATGATGACCTATGGCCATGGCGGGTTTTATGTGCTCAGTGTGCGGTCAGCTTTCTGGGTGTTGGTTAGGAGGTCCGGGCTCAGGTTGTGTTCGACAGTGCATTAGTGCCCAGGTTAGACTATATAATTTGGGTAAAGTCGAGTGCTGTGTAGGTTTACCCTCATTTAAGGTGCCTGGGCAGCTCATGAGGCAATAATTTTTTTTCTAGAGGGCAGGCAGAGTGCTGCATTGTGGGTCCGGAATTGCCAAACTTGAGGGCTTCGGGGCCAGGAGTGTGAGGACGGAAGTCTGAGAGGACAAGCTAAACTTGGGTTTCAGGGCGAGGGCACGGCAGGTACCCCCTGCAGATCTGAACCAATATCTCATGCATCTGATGTCAGCGCGAGGATCAGACGTTGGCTCAGGTTGGAGTTTCTGAGCATGACGGCCGCTTCAGGAAGGAAGCGGAATCTCGAGGCCATTGAGGTTTTCCCACGTTGGGAGTTGTGGGATGCCCCCTTCAAGGATTCCTCCTGCGGGACAATTGAGACCTGTTGGACAGCTCTAGGACATCCCATATGGAATGACTCCAGAGCACCGTTCGCGGATGGATGCCTGGGAAGCCCGCCTCGCATTCCAATTGTCTCCTAGCAACAAGACAGTTTAGATCTGATGGCTCTGCCGGAGCAACCGGGGTGGCTGATTTGAAATGGACTTTCCTGAGGATGGGTCCTAATGTGTTTTTGTGTCCATGAGGGCCTTGGAATGGGGCGGTGGCACCGGGACCCTGAAGTACTCTCCTAAGCTGTGGACATGGCTCCCATGCACAGGTTTCCTTGTGGAGACGAGATGAGTTCTGATGGGTGCCTCAGGAAAACCCCTATGCTCGTATTGGAATCAGGCTTTTGAGGACACATGCCTGTAACCCAAAGCAATGGATCCTATTATGGCCTATGGTCCTGTCTGGTTTAATCTTCTTCTCTGGGGACATCCATCTATGGTATGAGTGGAGGTCGATTATCAGCTGGTGTCAGACAGCCCTTGTTTGTTCCGGGCGACCTACACTATTGGGATGGCCTCAGGGACTTTGGAGGTTTCTCCTAATTTGTACGATTTTGGACCATGGAATGGGCAGAATTCCCATGGATTGGTAGGCACAGTCCTAATGTGTGGCTCCAGGGGCCCAGCATGGAGGCTGTGGGGCCCAAGATTTGAGGACAGAAGTCTGAAAACACAAACTCAGCTTAGGTTTGGGGACGTAGGTATGGCAGGCCCGATCTACAAACCATGAGAAGAAGCTTCAGGATATGAAGAAAGTGCGAGTCTGAGGCGCTTGCTCAGGCTTTTGTCTCTGGATTTTTTATCAGCGATGGCCGTGGAATGTCGGGGAGGCCTCATGGGCCATGGATGAACCTTCCTCTCTGAGGATTGGGCCTGATTCTCTATTGCTTTTCTTCAATCTGTGAGATGGAAGTCTCCTATCAGGTTTGTTACCTCAGGTGTCCCACCAAAAGAGGATTTCCAAAGCAAGCTTTGGGGAAGACTGAAGGGACAACCCGAGCTATGGTTAAAAATTGGGGCCTAGCGGCATGGCAAGCCCAATATTCTATCTCTTCATCCAGCCACTGAGTGGCCTTACTTGAGGACTGGGCTCAGCCTGAGCGTCACAATGTGTGTTTGTGACCAATTGGCCCGCGAACATGGGCGGGGCCTCATGGGCCACACTGGTTTCAACTACACTGAACGTTGGACAACATGTCAACCACAAGGTTTCTTGCCATGGGGAAGGAGTTCTGATTTCTGCATCACCTTCAACCCTGGGCAGTGATTGGAGATAATGTCTAGGTGCTGAAACCTGAAAACCGAGGTTGGGAAGAGATGACGACCTAAGGCCATGGCGGCTCAATGTGCTCAGTGTGCGGCCAGCTGTCGGGGAGGGGCCAGGGGGTCCAGGCTCAGGCTGTGTCAGAAAGGGCATTAGTGCCCTGGTCAGCCTATGTATTTGGGGTACAGCCAAGGTCGGTGCAGGTTGATCCTCATTTGGGGTTACTGGGTAGCCCCAGAGGACAATGTTTATCTACTGGAGGGCCGGCAGAGTGCTGCATTGTAGTTCTGGATTGCCAAACTGGAGGGCTTGTGGGCCAGTAGTCTGACGACAAAAGTCTGAGAACACAAGCTTGGCTTAGGTTTCTGGGTGAGGCCATGGCAGGCACAATCTACAGACCTGAATCAAGATCTGGTGCATCTGAAGTCAGGGCGAGGATCAGATGATCGCTCAGGTTGGAGTTTCCGTCCCTGATGGCCCCTTCATGAATGGGGGGGGCATCACGAGGCCATGGGTGTTTTCCCACGATGGGAGTTGTGTGAAGCTCCAAACTGCAGAGAGTCTTCTGCAGGACAATTGAGACCTGTTGTTTGGCTCCAGGCCAATGATTCTGAGCAGGGTTCTAAGGATGGATGGCTGGGTAGTCCACCTCGCATTCCAATTGGCTCCTAGCAACAAGACAGGTTAGATCTCCTGGATCTGTGGGGAGCAACCGAGGACGCTGAGTTGAAATGGACACCCCTGGGGATGGGTCCTAACGTGCTTTTGTGTCTATAGAGACCTTGGAATGAAGCGGTGGCACTGGGGCCCTAAAGGGTTCTCCTAAACAGAGGCTTTGACACAGCTCCAACGTGCAAGTTTCCCATGTGTAGATGAGATGTTTTCTGATGGGTGAGTCAAGAAACAGCTATATGCTGCTTTTGAAATCCAGGCCTCTGAGGAGAGATGCCAGGAAACCAAAGCAATGGATCTGATGAGTGCCTACGGGCCTGTTCTTTCCTTTTTACCTCTGGGGACATCTTTCTATGGGTCTGAGTGCAGGTAGGTGCTCAGTTGGGCTCAGATTGCCCCTGTTTTACCTGGGAAGCCACCACTATTGTGATGGATCAGGGACTTTGGAGGTTTATCCTATTAGAAGGGTTGTGGCCATTGGAATGGGCACACACAATTCCCTTGGAGAGGGCAAGTACAGTCCTCAGGTTTGGCTCCAGGGTCCTGAGCCTGTAGGTTGTGTAGGCCAGGGCTGTTTGGACAGTTGTCTGAAAACTCAAACTCGGCTTATGTTTCGGGTCATAGGTATGGCAGGAATGATCTACAGACCATGAGGAGAACTCTTCGGGATTTCAAAGAAGGGCGAGTGTGAGGCTCCTGCTCAAGTTTTTGTCTCTGGATATCGTGTCACTCATGGTCGTGGAATTTCTGGGTGACTTCATGGGAAATGGACGAGTCTTACTCTCTGGTGGTTTGGCCCCGTCCAAAGAGTTTGGGGTCATTTTGTGGGCTGGAAGAAGTCCGTTTTTTTTTTGTTGTTGTTGTTGTTGTTGTTGATTTGTTTTTTAACCTCGGTTGTCCCACCAAATGATGGATTCCAGAGTCGTGCCCGGGTGAGGGGCGACTGGACAATCAGAAATCTGGTTAAAAATTGGGGCCTAGGGACATGTCAAGCCCATTATGACATCTAATGATCCAGCCACTGAGAGGACTTACTAGAGGACAGGACTCATGCTGAGGGTCACAATGCGTGTGTATGCCCTCGTCCCACTCAAGAATGGGCGGGGCCTCAGGGTGAATGCTTGTTTCTCCAACACCGAACGTTGGACAACGTGCCAACCACAAGGGTTCTTTCCATGTGTAAGCAGGAGTTCTGATTTCTGCATCACACTCACCCCTGGGCAGTGATTGGAGATAAGGTCTCGGTTGTGAAGCCTGAAAACTGAGGTAGGGAAGAGATGATGACCTAAGGCCATGGCGGGTTTTATGTGCTCAGTGTGCGGGCAGCTTTCTGGGTGTTGGTCAGGAGGTCCGGGCTCAGGTTGTGTTCGACAGTGCATTAGTGCCCAGGTTAGACTATATAATTTGGGTACAGTCGAGTGCTGTGTAGGTTTACCCTCATTTAAGGTGCCTGGGCAGCTCATGAGTCAATAATTTTTTTTTCTAGAGGGCAGGCAGAGTGCTGCATTGTGGGTCCGGAATTGCCAAACTTGAGGGCTTCGGGGCCAGGAGTGTGAGGACGGAAGTCTGAGAAGACAAGCTAGACTTGGGTTTCAGGGCGAGGGCCCGGCAGGTACCCCCTGCAGTTCTGAACCAATATCTCATGCATCTGAAGTCAGGGCGAGGATCAGACGTTGGCTCAGGTTGGAGTTTCTGAGCATGACGGCCGCTTCATGAAGGGAGCGGAATCTCGAGGCCATTGAGGTATTCCCACGTTGGGAGTTTTGGGATGCCCCCTTCAAGGATTCCTTCTGCGGCACAATTGAGACCTGTTGGACAGCTCCAGGACATCCCATATGGAATGACTCCAGAGCACCGTTCGCGGATGGATGCCTGGGAAGCCCGCCTCGCATTCCAATTGTC
This sequence comes from Mustela nivalis, assembly GCF_964662115.1. Lineage (NCBI taxonomy): Eukaryota > Metazoa > Chordata > Mammalia > Carnivora > Mustelidae > Mustela > Mustela nivalis. Next base: position 165,210 of record NW_028135841.1, read on the forward strand.
TCCTAGCAACAAGACAGTTTACATCTGATGGCTCTGCGGGAGCAACCGGGGTGGCTGAGTTGAAATGGACTTTCCTGAAAATGGGTCCTAATAAGTTTTTGTGTCCATGAGGGCCTTGGAATGGGGCGGTGGCACCCGGACCCTGAAGTACTCTCCTAAGCTTTGGACATGGCTCCCATGCACAGGTTTCCTTGTGGAGACGAGATGAGTTCTGATGGGTGCCTCAGGAAAACTCCTATGCTCGTATTGGAATCAGGCTTTTGAGGACACATGCCTGTAACCCAAAGCAATGGATCCTATTATGGCCTAGGGTCCTGTCTGGTTCAATCTTCTTCTCTGGGGACATCCATCTATGGTATGAGTGGAGGTCGATTATCAGCTGGTGTCAGACAGCCCTTGTTTGTTCCGGGCGACCTACACTATTGGGATGGCCTCGGGGACTTTGGAGGTTTCTCCTAATTTGTACGATTTTGGACCATGGATTGGTAGGCACAGTCCTAATGTGTGGCTCCAGGGCCCAGCCTGGAGGGTGTGTGGCCCAAGACTTTGAGGACAGAAGTCTGAAAACACAAACTCAGCTTAGGTTTGGGGATGTAGGTATGGCAGGCCCGATCTACAAACCATGAGAAGAACTCTTCAGGATATGAAGAAATTGCGAGTCTGAGGCGCTTGCTCAGGCTTTTGTCTCTGGATTTTGTATCAGCGATGGCCGTGGAATGTCGGGGAGGCCTCATGGGCCATGGACGAATCTTCCTCTCTGAGGATTTGGCCCGATTCCCAATTGCTTTTCGTCAATCTGTGGGATGGGAGGATTCATTTCAGTTTTTTTACCTCAGGTGTCCCACCAAAAGAGGAATTCCAAAGCCAAGCCGTGGGGAAGACTGACGGGACAACCCGAACTATCGTTAAAAATTGGGGCCTAGAGGCATGGCAAGCCCAATATTCTATCTCTTCATCCAGCCACTGAGTGGCCTTACTTGAGGACTGGGCTCAGCCTGAGCGTCACAATGTGTGTTTGTGACCAATGTGGCCCGCGAGCATGGGCGGGGCCGCATGGGCCACACTGGTTTCAACTACACTGAACGTTGGACAACATGCCAACCACAAGATTTCTTGCCATGGGGAAGGAGTTCTGATTTCTGCATCACCTTCAACCCTGGGCAGTGATTGGAGATAAGGTCTAGGTTCTGAAACCTGAAAACCGAGGTTGGGAAGAGATGACGACCTAAGGCCATGGCGGCTCGATGTGCTCAGTGTGCGGCCAGCTGTCTGGGAGGGTCCAGGGGGTCCAGGCTCAGGCTGTGTCAGAGAGGGCATTAGTGCCCTGGTCAGCCTATATATTTGGGGTACAGCCAAGGTCGGTGCAGGTTGATCCTCATTTGGGGTTACTGGGTAGCACCAGAGGACAATGTTTTTCCTCTGCAGAGCCGGTAGAGTGCTGCATTGTAGTTCTGGATTGCCAAACTGGAGGGCTTGTGGGCCAGTAGTCTGACGACAAAAGTCTGAGAACACAAGCTAGGCTTAGGTTTCTGGGTGAGGCCATGGCAGGCACAATCTACAGACCTGAATCGAGATCTGGTGCATCTGAAGTCAGGGCGAGGATCAGACGATCGCTCAGGTTGGAGTTTCTGTCCCTGATGGCCCCTTCATGAATGGGCAGGGCATCACGAGGCCATGGGTGTTTTCCCACGATGGGAGTTGTGAGAAGCTCCAAACTGCAGAGAGTCTTCTGCAGGACAATTGAGACCTGTTGTTTGGCTCCAGGCCAATGATTCTGAGCAGGGTTCTAAGGATGGATGGCTGGGTAGCCCACCTCGCATTCCAATTTTCTCCTAGCAACAAGACAGGTTAGATCTCCTGGATCTGTGGGGAGCAACCGAGGACCCTGAGTTGAAATGGACACCCCTGGGGATGGGTCCTAACGTGCTTTTGTGTCTATAGAGACCTTGGAATGAAGCGGTGGCACTGGGGCCCTAAAGGGTTCTCCTAAACAGAGGCTTTGACACAGCTCCAACGTGCAAGTTTCCCATGTGTAGATGAGATGTTTTCTGATGGGTGAGTCAAGAAACAGCTATATGCTGCTTTTGAAATCCAGGCCTCTGAGGAGAGATGCCTGGAAACCAAAGCAATGGATCTGATGAGTGCCTAGGGGCCTGTTCTGTCCTTTTTACCTCTGGGGACATCTGTCTATGGGTCTGAGTGCAGGTAGGTGCTCAGTTGGGCTCAGATTGCCCCTGTTTTACCTGGGAAGCCACCACTATTGTGATGGATCAGGGACTTTGGAGGTTTATCCTATTAGAAGGGTTGTGGCCATTGGAATGGGCACACACAATTCCCTTGGAGAGGGCAAGTACAGTCCTCAGGTTTGGCTCCAGGGGCCTGAGCCTGTAGGTTGTGTAGGCCAGTGCTGTTTGGACAGTTGTCTGAAAACACAAACTCGGCTTATGTTTCGGGTCATAGGTATGGCAGGACTGATCTACAGACCATGAGGAGAACTCTTCGGGATTTCAAAGAAGGGCGAGTGTGAGGCTCCTGCTCAAGTTTTTGTCTCTGGATATCGTGTCACTCATGGTCGTGCAATTTCTGGATGACCTTATGGGAAATGGACGAGTCTTACTCTCTGGTGGTTTGGCCCCGTCCAAAGAGTTTGGGGTCATTTTGTGGGCTGAAAGAAGTACGTTTTTTTTTTGTTGTTGTTGTTGTTGTTGTTGTTGTTGATTTGTTTTTTAACCTCAGGTGTCCCACCAAATGATGGATTCCAGAGTAGAGCCCTGGCGAGGGGCGACTGGACAATCAGAAATCTGGTTAAAAATTGGGGCCTAGGGACATGTCAAGCCCATTATGACATCTAATGATCCAGCCACTGAGAGGACTTACTAGAGGACAGGACTCATGCTGAGGGTCACAATGCGTGTGTATGCCCTCGTCCCACTCAAGAATGGGCGGGGCCTCAGGGTGAATGCTTGTTTCTCCAACACCGAACGTTGGACAACGTGCCAACCACAAGGGTTCTTTCCATGTGTAAGCAGGAGTTCTGATTTCTGCATCACACTCACCCCTGGGCAGTGATTGGAGATAAGGTCTCGGTTGTGAAGCCTGAAAACTGAGGTAGGGAAGAGATGATGACCTAAGGCCATGGCGGGTTTTATGTGCTCAGTGTGCGGGCAGCTTTCTGGGTGTTGGTCAGGAGGTCCGGGCTCAGGTTGTGTTCGACAGTGCATTAGTGCCCAGGTTAGACTATATAATTTGGGTACAGTCGAGTGCTGTGTAGGTTTACCCTCATTTAAGGTGCCTGGGCAGCTCATGAGTCAATAATTTTTTTTTCTAGAGGGCAGGCAGAGTGCTGCATTGTGGGTCCGGAATTGCCAAACTTGAGGGCTTCGGGGCCAGGAGTGTGAGGACGGAAGTCTGAGAAGACAAGCTAGACTTGGGTTTCAGGGCGAGGGCCCGGCAGGTACCCCCTGCAGTTCTGAACCAATATCTCATGCATCTGAAGTCAGGGCGAGGATCAGACGTTGGCTCAGGTTGGAGTTTCTGAGCATGACGGGCGCTTCATGAAGGGAGCGGAATCTCGAGGCCATTGAGGTATTCCCACGTTGGGAGTTTTGGGATGCCCCCTTCAAGGATTCCTTCTGCGGCACAATTGAGACCTGTTGGACAGCTCCAGGACATCCCATATGGAATGACTCCAGAGCACCGTTCGCGGATGGATGCCTGGGAAGCCCGCCTCGCATTCCAATTGTCTCCTAGCAACAAGACAGTTTACATCTGATGGCTCTGCGGGAGCAACCGGGGTGGCTGAGTTGAAATGGACTTTCCTGAAAATGGGTCCTAATAAGTTTTTGTGTCCATGAGGGCCTTGGAATGGGGCGGTGGCACCCGGACCCTGAAGTACTCTCCTAAGCTTTGGACATGGCTCCCATGCACAGGTTTCCTTGTGGAGACGAGATGAGTTCTGATGGGTGCCTCAGGAAAACTCCTATGCTCGTATTGGAATCAGGCTTTTGAGGACACATGCCTGTAACCCAAAGCAATGGATCCTATTATGGCCTAGGGTCCTGTCTGGTTCAATCTTCTTCTCTGGGGACATCCATCTATGGTATGAGTGGAGGTCGATTATCAGCTGGTGTCAGACAGCCCTTGTTTGTTCCGGGCGACCTACACTATTGGGATGGCCTCGGGGACTTTGGAGGTTTCTCCTAATTTGTACGATTTTGGACCATGGATTGGTAGGCACAGTCCTAATGTGTGGCTCCAGGGCCCAGCCTGGAGGGTGTGTGGCCCAAGACTTTGAGGACAGAAGTCTGAAAACACAAACTCAGCTTAGGTTTGGGGACGTAGGTATGGCAGGCCCGATCTACAAACCATGAGAAGAACTCTTCAGGATATGAAGAAATTGCGAGTCTGAGGCGCTTGCTCAGGCTTTTGTCTCTGGATTTTGTATCAGCGATGGCCGTGGAATGTCGGGGAGGCCTCATGGGCCATGGACGAATCTTCCTCTCTGAGGATTTGGCCCGATTCCCAATTGCTTTTCGTCAATCTGTGGGATGGGAGGTCTCCTTTCAGTTTTTTTACCTCAGGTGTCCCACCAAAAGAGGAATTCCAAAGCCAAGCCGTGGGGAAGACTGACGGGACAACCCGAACTATCGTTAAAAATTGGGGCCTAGAGGCATGGCAAGCCCAATATTCTATCTCTTCATCCAGCCACTGAGTGGCCTTACTTGAGGACTGGGCTCAGCCTGAGCGTCACAATGTGTGTTTGTGACCAATGTGGCCCGCGAGCATGGGCGGGGCCGCATGGGCCACACTGGTTTCAACTACACTGAACGTTGGACAACATGCCAACCACAAGATTTCTTGCCATGGGGAAGGAGTTCTGATTTCTGCATCACCTTCAACCCTGGGCAGTGATTGGAGATAAGGTCTAGGTTCTGAAACCTGAAAACCGAGGTTGGGAAGAGATGACGACCTAAGGCCATGGCGGCTCGATGTGCTCAGTGTGCGGCCAGCTGTCTGGGAGGGTCCAGGGGGTCCAGGCTCAGGCTGTGTCAGAAAGGGCATTAGTGCCCTGGTCAGCCTATATATTTGGGGTACAGCCAAGGTCGGTGCAGGTTGATCCTCATTTGGGGTTACTGGGTAGCACCAGAGGACAATGTTTTTCCTCTGCAGAGCCGGTAGAGTGCTGCATTGTAGTTCTGGATTGCCAAACTGGAGGGCTTGTGGGCCAGTAGTCTGACGACAAAAGTCTGAGAACACAAGCTAGGCTTAGGTTTCTGGGTGAGGCCATGGCAGGCACAATCTACAGACCTGAATCGAGATCTGGTGCATCTGAAGTCAGGGCGAGGATCAGACGATCGCTCAGGTTGGAGTTTCTGTCCCTGATGGCCCCTTCATGAATGGGCAGGGCATCACGAGGCCATGGGTGTTTTCCCACGATGGGAGTTGTGAGAAGCTCCAAACTGCAGAGAGTCTTCTGCAGGACAATTGAGACCTGTTGTTTGGCTCCAGGCCAATGATTCTGAGCAGGGTTCTAAGGATGGATGGCTGGGTAGCCCACCTCGCATTCCAATTTTCTCCTAGCAACAAGACAGGTTAGATCTCCTGGATCTGTGGGGAGCAACCGAGGACCCTGAGTTGAAATGGACACCCCTGGGGATGGGTCCTAACGTGCTTTTGTGTCTATAGAGACCTTGGAATGAAGCGGTGGCACTGGGGCCCTAAAGGGTTCTCCTAAACAGAGGCTTTGACACAGCTCCAACGTGCAAGTTTCCCATGTGTAGATGAGATGTTTTCTGATGGGTGAGTCAAGAAACAGCTATATGCTGCTTTTGAAATCCAGGCCTCTGAGGAGAGATGCCTGGAAACCAAAGCAATGGATCTGATGAGTGCCTAGGGGCCTGTTCTGTCCTTTTTACCTCTGGGGACATCTGTCTATGGGTCTGAGTGCAGGTAGGTGCTCAGTTGGGCTCAGATTGCCCCTGTTTTACCTGGGAAGCCACCACTATTGTGATGGATCAGGGACTTTGGAGGTTTATCCTATTAGAAGGGTTGTGGCCATTGGAATGGGCACACACAATTCCCTTGGAGAGGGCAAGTACAGTCCTCAGGTTTGGCTCCAGGGGCCTGAGCCTGTAGGTTGTGTAGGCCAGTGCTGTTTGGACAGTTGTCTGAAAACACAAACTCGGCTTATGTTTCGGGTCATAGGTATGGCAGGACTGATCTACAGACCATGAGGAGAACTCTTCGGGATTTCAAAGAAGGGCGAGTGTGAGGCTCCTGCTCAAGTTTTTGTCTCTGGATATCGTGTCACTCATGGTCGTGCAATTTCTGGATGACCTTATGGGAAATGGACGAGTCTTACTCTCTGGTGGTTTGGCCCCGTCCAAAGAGTTTGGGGTCATTTTGTGGGCTGAAAGAAGTACGTTTTTTTTTTGTTGTTGTTGTTGTTGTTGTTGTTGTTGATTTGTTTTTTAACCTCAGGTGTCCCACCAAATGATGGATTCCAGAGTAGAGCCCTGGCGAGGGGCGACTGGACAATCAGAAATCTGGTTAAAAATTGGGGCCTAGGGACATGTCAAGCCCATTATGACATCTAATGATCCAGCCACTGAGAGGACTTACTAGAGGACAGGACTCATGCTGAGGGTCACAATGCGTGTGTATGCCCTCGTCCCACTCAAGAATGGGCGGGGCCTCAGGGTGAATGCTTGTTTCTCCAACACCGAACGTTGGACAACGTGCCAACCACAAGGGTTCTTTCCATGTGTAAGCAGGAGTTCTGATTTCTGCATCACACTCACCTCTGGGCAGTGATTGGAGATAAGGTCTCGGTTGTGAAGCCTGAAAACTGAGGTAGGGAAGAGATGATGACCTAAGGCCATGGCGGGTTTTATGTGCTCAGTGTGCGGGCAGCTTTCTGGGTGTTGGTCAGGAGGTCCGGGCTCAGGTTGTGTTCGACAGTGCATTAGTGCCCAGGTTAGACTATATAATTTGGGTACAGTCGAGTGCTGTGTAGGTTTACCCTCATTTAAGGTGCCTGGGCAGCTCATGAGTCAATAATTTTTTTTTCTAGAGGGCAGGCAGAGTGCTGCATTGTGGGTCCGGAATTGCCAAACTTGAGGGCTTCGGGGCCAGGAGTGTGAGGACGGAAGTCTGAGAAGACAAGCTAGACTTGGGTTTCAGGGCGAGGGCCCGGCAGGTACCCCCTGCAGTTCTGAACCAATATCTCATGCATCTGAAGTCAGGGCGAGGATCAGACGTTGGCTCAGGTTGGAGTTTCTGAGCATGACGGGCGCTTCATGAAGGGAGCGGAATCTCGAGGCCATTGAGGTATTCCCACGTTGGGAGTTTTGGGATGCCCCCTTCAAGGATTCCTTCTGCGGCACAATTGAGACCTGTTGGACAGCTCCAGGACATCCCATATGGAATGACTCCAGAGCACCGTTCGCGGATGGATGCCTGGGAAGCCCGCCTCGCATTCCAATTGTCTCCTAGCAACAAGACAGTTTACATCTGATGGCTCTGCGGGAGCAACCGGGGTGGCTGAGTTGAAATGGACTTTCCTGAAAATGGGTCCTAATAAGTTTTTGTGTCCATGAGGGCCTTGGAATGGGGCGGTGGCACCCGGACCCTGAAGTACTCTCCTAAGCTTTGGACATGGCTCCCATGCACAGGTTTCCTTGTGGAGACGAGATGAGTTCTGATGGGTGCCTCAGGAAAACTCCTATGCTCGTATTGGAATCAGGCTTTTGAGGACACATGCCTGTAACCCAAAGCAATGGATCCTATTATGGCCTAGGGTCCTGTCTGGTTCAATCTTCTTCTCTGGGGACATCCATCTATGGTATGAGTGGAGGTCGATTATCAGCTGGTGTCAGACAGCCCTTGTTTGTTCCGGGCGACCTACACTATTGGGATGGCCTCGGGGACTTTGGAGGTTTCTCCTAATTTGTACGATTTTGGACCATGGATTGGTAGGCACAGTCCTAATGTGTGGCTCCAGGGCCCAGCCTGGAGGGTGTGTGGCCCAAGACTTTGAGGACAGAAGTCTGAAAACACAAACTCAGCTTAGGTTTGGGGACGTAGGTATGGCAGGCCCGATCTACAAACCATGAGAAGAACTCTTCAGGATATGAAGAAATTGCGAGTCTGAGGCGCTTGCTCAGGCTTTTGTCTCTGGATTTTGTATCAGCGATGGCCGTGGAATGTCGGGGAGGCCTCATGGGCCATGGACGAATCTTCCTCTCTGAGGATTTGGCCCGATTCCCAATTGCTTTTCGTCAATCTGTGGGATGGGAGGTCTCCTTTCAGTTTTTTTACCTCAGGTGTCCCACCAAAAGAGGAATTCCAAAGCCAAGCCGTGGGGAAGACTGACGGGACAACCCGAACTATCGTTAAAAATTGGGGCCTAGAGGCATGGCAAGCCCAATATTCTCTCTCTTCATCCAGCCACTGAGTGGCCTTACTTGAGGACTGGGCTCAGCCTGAGCGTCACAATGTGTGTTTGTGACCAATGTGGCCCGCGAGCATGGGCGGGGCCGCATGGGCCACACTGGTTTCAACTACACTGAACGTTGGACAACATGCCAACCACAAGATTTCTTGCCATGGGGAAGGAGTTCTGATTTCTGCATCACCTTCAACCCTGGGCAGTGATTGGAGATAAGGTCTAGGTTCTGAAACCTGAAAACCGAGGTTGGGAAGAGATGACGACCTAAGGCCATGGCGGCTCGATGTGCTCAGTGTGCGGCCAGCTGTCTGGGAGGGTCCAGGGGGTCCAGGCTCAGGCTGTGTCAGAAAGGGCATTAGTGCCCTGGTCAGCCTATATATTTGGGGTACAGCCAAGGTCGGTGCAGGTTGATCCTCATTTGGGGTTACTGGGTAGCACCAGAGGACAATGTTTTTCCTCTGCAGAGCCGGTAGAGTGCTGCATTGTAGTTCTGGATTGCCAAACTGGAGGGCTTGTGGGCCAGTAGTCTGACGACAAAAGTCTGAGAACACAAGCTAGGCTTAGGTTTCTGGGTGAGGCCATGGCAGGCACAATCTACAGACCTGAATCGAGATCTGGTGCATCTGAAGTCAGGGCGAGGATCAGACGATCGCTCAGGTTGGAGTTTCTGTCCCTGATGGCCCCTTCATGAATGGGCAGGGCATCACGAGGCCATGGGTGTTTTCCCACGATGGGAGTTGTGAGAAGCTCCAAACTGCAGAGAGTCTTCTGCAGGACAATTGAGACCTGTTGTTTGGCTCCAGGCCAATGATTCTGAGCAGGGTTCTAAGGATGGATGGCTGGGTAGCCCACCTCGCATTCCAATTTTCTCCTAGCAACAAGACAGGTTAGATCTCCTGGATCTGTGGGGAGCAACCGAGGACCCTGAGTTGAAATGGACACCCCTGGGGATGGGTCCTAACGTGCTTTTGTGTCTATAGAGACCTTGGAATGAAGCGGTGGCACTGGGGCCCTAAAGGGTTCTCCTAAACAGAGGCTTTGACACAGCTCCAACGTGCAAGTTTCCCATGTGTAGATGAGATGTTTTCTGATGGGTGAGTCAAGAAACAGCTATATGCTGCTTTTGAAATCCAGGCCTCTGAGGAGAGATGCCTGGAAACCAAAGCAATGGATCTGATGAGTGCCTAGGGGCCTGTTCTGTCCTTTTTACCTCTGGGGACATCTGTCTATGGGTCTGAGTGCAGGTAGGTGCTCAGTTGGGCTCAGATTGCCCCTGTTTTACCTGGGAAGCCACCACTATTGTGATGGATCAGGGACTTTGGAGGTTTATCCTATTAGAAGGGTTGTGGCCATTGGAATGGGCACACACAATTCCCTTGGAGAGGGCAAGTACAGTCCTCAGGTTTGGCTCCAGGGGCCTGAGCCTGTAGGTTGTGTAGGCCAGTGCTGTTTGGACAGTTGTCTGAAAACACAAACTCGGCTTATGTTTCGGGTCATAGGTATGGCAGGACTGATCTACAGACCATGAGGAGAACTCTTCGGGATTTCAAAGAAGGGCGAGTGTGAGGCTCCTGCTCAAGTTTTTGTCTCTGGATATCGTGTCACTCATGGTCGTGCAATTTCTGGATGACCTTATGGGAAATGGACGAGTCTTACTCTCTGGTGGTTTGGCCCCGTCCAAAGAGTTTGGGGTCATTTTGTGGGCTGAAAGAAGTACGTTTTTTTTGTTGTTGTTGTTGTTGTTGTTGTTGTTGATTTGTTTTTTAACCTCAGGTGTCCCACCAAATGATGGATTCCAGAGTAGAGCCCTGGCGAGGGGCGACTGGACAATCAGAAATCTGGTTAAAAATTGGGGCCTAGGGACATGTCAAGCCCATTATGACATCTAATGATCCAGCCACTGAGAGGACTTACTAGAGGACAGGACTCATGCTGAGGGTCACAATGCGTGTGTATGCCCTCGTCCCACTCAAGAATGGGCGGGGCCTCAGGGTGAATGCTTGTTTCTCCAACACCGAACGTTGGACAACGTGCCAACCACAAGGGTTCTTTCCATGTGTAAGCAGGAGTTCTGATTTCTGCATCACACTCACCCCTGGGCAGTGATTGGAGATAAGGTCTCGGTTGTGAAGCCTGAAAACTGAGGTAGGGAAGAGATGATGACCTAAGGCCATGGCGGGTTTTATGTGCTCAGTGTGCGGGCAGCTTTCTGGGTGTTGGTCAGGAGGTCCGGGTTCAGGTTGTGTTCGACAGTGCATTAGTGCCCAGGTTAGACTATATAATTTGGGTACAGTCGAGTGCTGTGTAGGTTTACCCTCATTTAAGGTGCCTGGGCAGCTCATGAGTCAATAATTTTTTTTTCTAGAGGGCAGGCAGAGTGCTGCATTGTGGGTCCGGAATTGCCAAACTTGAGGGCTTCGGGGCCAGGAGTGTGAGGACGGAAGTCTGAGAAGACAAGCTAGACTTGGGTTTCAGGGCGAGGGCCCGGCAGGTACCCCCTGCAGTTCTGAACCAATATCTCATGCATCTGAAGTCAGGGCGAGGATCAGACGTTGGCTCAGGTTGGAGTTTCTGAGCATGACGGGCGCTTCATGAAGGGAGCGGAATCTCGAGGCCATTGAGGTATTCCCACGTTGGGAGTTTTGGGATGCCCCCTTCAAGGATTCCTTCTGCGGCACAATTGAGACCTGTTGGACAGCTCCAGGACATCCCATATGGAATGACTCCAGAGCACCGTTCGCGGATGGATGCCTGGGAAGCCCGCCTCGCATTCCAATTGTCTCCTAGCAACAAGACAGTTTACATCTGATGGCTCTGCGGGAGCAACCGGGGTGGCTGAGTTGAAATGGACTTTCCTGAAAATGGGTCCTAATAAGTTTTTGTGTCCATGAGGGCCTTGGAATGGGGCGGTGGCACCCGGACCCTGAAGTACTCTCCTAAGCTTTGGACATGGCTCCCATGCACAGGTTTCCTTGTGGAGACGAGATGAGTTCTGATGGGTGCCTCAGGAAAACTCCTATGCTCGTATTGGAATCAGGCTTTTGAGGACACATGCCTGTAACCCAAAGCAATGGATCCTATTATGGCCTAGGGTCCTGTCTGGTTCAATCTTCTTCTCTGGGGACATCCATCTATGGTATGAGTGGAGGTCGATTATCAGCTGGTGTCAGACAGCCCTTGTTTGTTCCGGGCGACCTACACTATTGGGATGGCCTCGGGGACTTTGGAGGTTTCTCCTAATTTGTACGATTTTGGACCATGGATTGGTAGGCACAGTCCTAATGTGTGGCTCCAGGGCCCAGCCTGGAGGGTGTGTGGCCCAAGACTTTGAGGACAGAAGTCTGAAAACACAAACTCAGCTTAGGTTTGGGGACGTAGGTATGGCAGGCCCGATCTACAAACCATGAGAAGAACTCTTCAGGATATGAAGAAATTGCGAGTCTGAGGCGCTTGCTCAGGCTTTTGTCTCTGGATTTTGTATCAGCGATGGCCGTGGAATGTCGGGGAGGCCTCATGGGCCATGGACGAATCTTCCTCTCTGAGGATTTGGCCCGATTCCCAATTGCTTTTCGTCAATCTGTGGGATGGGAGGTCTCCTTTCAGTTTTTTTACCTCAGGTGTCCCACCAAAAGAGGAATTCCAAAGCCAAGCCGTGGGGAAGACTGACGGGACAACCCGAACTATCGTTAAAAATTGGGGCCTAGAGGCATGGCAAGCCCAATATTCTATCTCTTCATCCAGCCACTGAGTGGCCTTACTTGAGGACTGGGCTCAGCCTGAGCGTCACAATGTGTGTTTGTGACCAATGTGGCCCGCGAGCATGGGCGGGGCCGCATGGGCCACACTGGTTTCAACTACACTGAACGTTGGACAACATGCCAACCACAAGATTTCTTGCCATGGGGAAGGAGTTCTGATTTCTGCATCACCTTCAACCCTGGGCAGTGATTGGAGATAAGGTCTAGGTTCTGAAACCTGAAAACCGAGGTTGGGAAGAGATGACGACCTAAGGCCATGGCGGCTCGATGTGCTCAGTGTGCGGCCAGCTGTCTGGGAGGGTCCAGGGGGTCCAGGCTCAGGCTGTGTCAGAAAGGGCATTAGTGCCCTGGTCAGCCTATATATTTGGGGTACAGCCAAGGTCGGTGCAGGTTGATCCTCATTTGGGGTTACTGGGTAGCACCAGAGGACAATGTTTTTCCTCTGCAGAGCCGGTAGAGTGCTGCATTGTAGTTCTGGATTGCCAAACTGGAGGGCTTGTGGGCCAGTAGTCTGACGACAAAAGTCTGAGAACACAAGCTAGGCTTAGGTTTCTGGGTGAGGCCATGGCAGGCACAATCTACAGACCTGAATCGAGATCTGGTGCATCTGAAGTCAGGGCGAGGATCAGACGATCGCTCAGGTTGGAGTTTCTGTCCCTGATGGCCCCTTCATGAATGGGCAGGGCATCACGAGGCCATGGGTGTTTTCCCACGATGGGAGTTGTGAGAAGCTCCAAACTGCAGAGAGTCTTCTGCAGGACAATTGAGACCTGTTGTTTGGCTCCAGGCCAATGATTCTGAGCAGGGTTCTAAGGATGGATGGCTGGGTAGCCCACCTCGCATTCCAATTTTCTCCTAGCAACAAGACAGGTTAGATCTCCTGGATCTGTGGGGAGCAACCGAGGACCCTGAGTTGAAATGGACACCCCTGGGGATGGGTCCTAACGTGCTTTTGTGTCTATAGAGACCTTGGAATGAAGCGGTGGCACTGGGGCCCTAAAGGGTTCTCCTAAACAGAGGCTTTGACACAGCTCCAACGTGCAAGTTTCCCATGTGTAGATGAGATGTTTTCTGATGGGTGAGTCAAGAAACAGCTATATGCTGCTTTTGAAATCCAGGCCTCTGAGGAGAGATGCCTGGAAACCAAAGCAATGGATCTGATGAGTGCCTAGGGGCCTGTTCTGTCCTTTTTACCTCTGGGGACATCTGTCTATGGGTCTGAGTGCAGGTAGGTGCTCAGTTGGGCTCAGATTGCCCCTGTTTTACCTGGGAAGCCACCACTATTGTGATGGATCAGGGACTTTGGAGGTTTATCCTATTAGAAGGGTTGTGGCCATTGGAATGGGCACACACAATTCCCTTGGAGAGGGCAAGTACAGTCCTCAGGTTTGGCTCCAGGGGCCTGAGCCTGTAGGTTGTGTAGGCCAGTGCTGTTTGGACAGTTGTCTGAAAACACAAACTCGGCTTATGTTTCGGGTCATAGGTATGGCAGGACTGATCTACAGACCATGAGGAGAACTCTTCGGGATTTCAAAGAAGGGCGAGTGTGAGGCTCCTGCTCAAGTTTTTGTCTCTGGATATCGTGTCACTCATGGTCGTGCAATTTCTGGATGACCTTATGGGAAATGGACGAGTCTTACTCTCTGGTGGTTTGGCCCCGTCCAAAGAGTTTGGGGTCATTTTGTGGGCTGAAAGAAGTACGTTTTTTTTTTGTTGTTGTTGTTGTTGTTGTTGTTGTTGATTTGTTTTTTAACCTCAGGTGTCCCACCAAATGATGGATTCCAGAGTAGAGCCCTGGCGAGGGGCGACTGGACAATCAGAAATCTGGTTAAAAATTGGGGCCTAGGGACATGTCAAGCCCATTATGACATCTAATGATCCAGCCACTGAGAGGACTTACTAGAGGACAGGACTCATGCTGAGGGTCACAATGCGTGTGTATGCCCTCGTCCCACTCAAGAATGGGCGGGGCCTCAGGGTGAATGCTTGTTTCTCCAACACCGAACGTTGGACAACGTGCCAACCACAAGGGTTCTTTCCATGTGTAAGCAGGAGTTCTGATTTCTGCATCACACTCACCCCTGGGCAGTGATTGGAGATAAGGTCTCGGTTGTGAAGCCTGAAAACTGAGGTAGGGAAGAGATGATGACCTAAGGCCATGGCGGGTTTTATGTGCTCAGTGTGCGGGCAGCTTTCTGGGTGTTGGTCAGGAGGTCCGGGCTCAGGTTGTGTTCGACAGTGCATTAGTGCCCAGGTTAGACTATATAATTTGGGTACAGTCGAGTGCTGTGTAGGTTTACCCTCATTTAAGGTGCCTGGGCAGCTCATGAGTCAATAATTTTTTTTTCTAGAGGGCAGGCAGAGTGCTGCATTGTGGGTCCGGAATTGCCAAACTTGAGGGCTTCGGGGCCAGGAGTGTGAGGACGGAAGTCTGAGAAGACAAGCTAGACTTGGGTTTCAGGGCGAGGGCCCGGCAGGTACCCCCTGCAGTTCTGAACCAATATCTCATGCATCTGAAGTCAGGGCGAGGATCAGACGTTGGCTCAGGTTGGAGTTTCTGAGCATGACGGGCGCTTCATGAAGGGAGCGGAATCTCGAGGCCATTGAGGTATTCCCACGTTGGGAGTTTTGGGATGCCCCCTTCAAGGATTCCTTCTGCGGCACAATTGAGACCTGTTGGACAGCTCCAGGACATCCCATATGGAATGACTCCAGAGCACCGTTCGCGGATGGATGCCTGGGAAGCCCGCCTCGCATTCCAATTGTCTCCTAGCAACAAGACAGTTTACATCTGATGGCTCTGCGGGAGCAACCGGGGTGGCTGAGTTGAAATGGACTTTCCTGAAAATGGGTCCTAATAAGTTTTTGTGTCCATGAGGGCCTTGGAATGGGGCGGTGGCACCCGGACCCTGAAGTACTCTCCTAAGCTTTGGACATGGCTCCCATGCACAGGTTTCCTTGTGGAGACGAGATGAGTTCTGATGGGTGCCTCAGGAAAACTCCTATGCTCGTATTGGAATCAGGCTTTTGAGGACACATGCCTGTAACCCAAAGCAATGGATCCTATTATGGCCTAGGGTCCTGTCTGGTTCAATCTTCTTCTCTGGGGACATCCATCTATGGTATGAGTGGAGGTCGATTATCAGCTGGTGTCAGACAGCCCTTGTTTGTTCCGGGCGACCTACACTATTGGGATGGCCTCGGGGACTTTGGAGGTTTCTCCTAATTTGTACGATTTTGGACCATGGATTGGTAGGCACAGTCCTAATGTGTGGCTCCAGGGCCCAGCCTGGAGGGTGTGTGGCCCAAGACTTTGAGGACAGAAGTCTGAAAACACAAACTCAGCTTAGGTTTGGGGACGTAGGTATGGCAGGCCCGATCTACAAACCATGAGAAGAACTCTTCAGGATATGAAGAAATTGCGAGTCTGAGGCGCTTGCTCAGGCTTTTGTCTCTGGATTTTGTATCAGCGATGGCCGTGGAATGTCGGGGAGGCCTCATGGGCCATGGACGAATCTTCCTCTCTGAGGATTTGGCCCGATTCCCAATTGCTTTTCGTCAATCTGTGGGATGGGAGGTCTCCTTTCAGTTTTTTTACCTCAGGTGTCCCACCAAAAGAGGAATTCCAAAGCCAAGCCGTGGGGAAGACTGACGGGACAACCCGAACTATCGTTAAAAATTGGGGCCTAGAGGCATGGCAAGCCCAATATTCTCTCTCTTCATCCAGCCACTGAGTGGCCTTACTTGAGGACTGGGCTCAGCCTGAGCGTCACAATGTGTGTTTGTGACCAATGTGGCCCGCGAGCATGGGCGGGGCCGCATGGGCCACACTGGTTTCAACTACACTGAACGTTGGACAACATGCCAACCACAAGATTTCTTGCCATGGGGAAGGAGTTCTGATTTCTGCATCACCTTCAACCCTGGGCAGTGATTGGAGATAAGGTCTAGGTTCTGAAACCTGAAAACCGAGGTTGGGAAGAGATGACGACCTAAGGCCATGGCGGCTCGATGTGCTCAGTGTGCGGCCAGCTGTCTGGGAGGGTCCAGGGGGTCCAGGCTCAGGCTGTGTCAGAAAGGGCATTAGTGCCCTGGTCAGCCTATATATTTGGGGTACAGCCAAGGTCGGTGCAGGTTGATCCTCATTTGGGGTTACTGGGTAGCACCAGAGGACAATGTTTTTCCTCTGCAGAGCCGGTAGAGTGCTGCATTGTAGTTCTGGATTGCCAAACTGGAGGGCTTGTGGGCCAGTAGTCTGACGACAAAAGTCTGAGAACACAAGCTAGGCTTAGGTTTCTGGGTGAGGCCATGGCAGGCACAATCTACAGACCTGAATCGAGATCTGGTGCATCTGAAGTCAGGGCGAGGATCAGACGATCGCTCAGGTTGGAGTTTCTGTCCCTGATGGCCCCTTCATGAATGGGCAGGGCATCACGAGGCCATGGGTGTTTTCCCACGATGGGAGTTGTGAGAAGCTCCAAACTGCAGAGAGTCTTCTGCAGGACAATTGAGACCTGTTGTTTGGCTCCAGGCCAATGATTCTGAGCAGGGTTCTAAGGATGGATGGCTGGGTAGCCCACCTCGCATTCCAATTTTCTCCTAGCAACAAGACAGGTTAGATCTCCTGGATCTGTGGGGAGCAACCGAGGACCCTGAGTTGAAATGGACACCCCTGGGGATGGGTCCTAACGTGCTTTTGTGTCTATAGAGACCTTGGAATGAAGCGGTGGCACTGGGGCCCTAAAGGGTTCTCCTAAACAGAGGCTTTGACACAGCTCCAACGTGCAAGTTTCCCATGTGTAGATGAGATGTTTTCTGATGGGTGAGTCAAGAAACAGCTATATGCTGCTTTTGAAATCCAGGCCTCTGAGGAGAGATGCCTGGAAACCAAAGCAATGGATCTGATGAGTGCCTAGGGGCCTGTTCTGTCCTTTTTACCTCTGGGGACATCTGTCTATGGGTCTGAGTGCAGGTAGGTGCTCAGTTGGGCTCAGATTGCCCCTGTTTTACCTGGGAAGCCACCACTATTGTGATGGATCAGGGACTTTGGAGGTTTATCCTATTAGAAGGGTTGTGGCCATTGGAATGGGCACACACAATTCCCTTGGAGAGGGCAAGTACAGTCCTCAGGTTTGGCTCCAGGGGCCTGAGCCTGTAGGTTGTGTAGGCCAGTGCTGTTTGGACAGTTGTCTGAAAACACAAACTCGGCTTATGTTTCGGGTCATAGGTATGGCAGGACTGATCTACAGACCATGAGGAGAACTCTTCGGGATTTCAAAGAAGGGCGAGTGTGAGGCTCCTGCTCAAGTTTTTGTCTCTGGATATCGTGTCACTCATGGTCGTGCAATTTCTGGATGACCTTATGGGAAATGGACGAGTCTTACTCTCTGGTGGTTTGGCCCCGTCCAAAGAGTTTGGGGTCATTTTGTGGGCTGAAAGAAGTACGTTTTTTTTTTTTTGTTGTTGTTGTTGTTGTTGTTGTTGATTTGTTTTTTAACCTCAGGTGTCCCACCAAATGATGGATTCCAGAGTAGAGCCCTGGCGAGGGGCGACTGGACAATCAGAAATCTGGTTAAAAATTGGGGCCTAGGGACATGTCAAGCCCATTATGACATCTAATGATCCAGCCACTGAGAGGACTTACTAGAGGACAGGACTCATGCTGAGGGTCACAATGCGTGTGTATGCCCTCGTCCCACTCAAGAATGGGCGGGGCCTCAGGGTGAATGCTTGTTTCTCCAACACCGAACGTTGGACAACGTGCCAACCACAAGGGTTCTTTCCATGTGTAAGCAGGAGTTCTGATTTCTGCATCACACTCACCCCTGGGCAGTGATTGGAGATAAGGTCTCGGTTGTGAAGCCTGAAAACTGAGGTAGGGAAGAGATGATGACCTAAGGCCATGGCGGGTTTTATGTGCTCAGTGTGCGGGCAGCTTTCTGGGTGTTGGTCAGGAGGTCCGGGCTCAGGTTGTGTTCGACAGTGCATTAGTGCCCAGGTTAGACTATATAATTTGGGTACAGTCGAGTGCTGTGTAGGTTTACCCTCATTTAAGGTGCCTGGGCAGCTCATGAGTCAATAATTTTTTTTTCTAGAGGGCAGGCAGAGTGCTGCATTGTGGGTCCGGAATTGCCAAACTTGAGGGCTTCGGGGCCAGGAGTGTGAGGACGGAAGTCTGAGAAGACAAGCTAGACTTGGGTTTCAGGGCGAGGGCCCGGCAGGTACCCCCTGCAGTTCTGAACCAATATCTCATGCATCTGAAGTCAGGGCGAGGATCAGACGTTGGCTCAGGTTGGAGTTTCTGAGCATGACGGGCGCTTCATGAAGGGAGCGGAATCTCGAGGCCATTGAGGTATTCCCACGTTGGGAGTTTTGGGATGCCCCCTTCAAGGATTCCTTCTGCGGCACAATTGAGACCTGTTGGACAGCTCCAGGACATCCCATATGGAATGACTCCAGAGCACCGTTCGCGGATGGATGCCTGGGAAGCCCGCCTCGCATTCCAATTGTCTCCTAGCAACAAGACAGTTTACATCTGATGGCTCTGCGGGAGCAACCGGGGTGGCTGAGTTGAAATGGACTTTCCTGAAAATGGGTCCTAATAAGTTTTTGTGTCCATGAGGGCCTTGGAATGGGGCGGTGGCACCCGGACCCTGAAGTACTCTCCTAAGCTTTGGACATGGCTCCCATGCACAGGTTTCCTTGTGGAGACGAGATGAGTTCTGATGGGTGCCTCAGGAAAACTCCTATGCTCGTATTGGAATCAGGCTTTTGAGGACACATGCCTGTAACCCAAAGCAATGGATCCTATTATGGCCTAGGGTCCTGTCTGGTTCAATCTTCTTCTCTGGGGACATCCATCTATGGTATGAGTGGAGGTCGATTATCAGCTGGTGTCAGACAGCCCTTGTTTGTTCCGGGCGACCTACACTATTGGGATGGCCTCGGGGACTTTGGAGGTTTCTCCTAATTTGTACGATTTTGGACCATGGATTGGTAGGCACAGTCCTAATGTGTGGCTCCAGGGCCCAGCCTGGAGGGTGTGTGGCCCAAGACTTTGAGGACAGAAGTCTGAAAACACAAACTCAGCTTAGGTTTGGGGACGTAGGTATGGCAGGCCCGATCTACAAACCATGAGAAGAACTCTTCAGGATATGAAGAAATTGCGAGTCTGAGGCGCTTGCTCAGGCTTTTGTCTCTGGATTTTGTATCAGCGATGGCCGTGGAATGTCGGGGAGGCCTCATGGGCCATGGACGAATCTTCCTCTCTGAGGATTTGGCCCGATTCCCAATTGCTTTTCGTCAATCTGTGGGATGGGAGGTCTCCTTTCAGTTTTTTTACCTCAGGTGTCCCACCAAAAGAGGAATTCCAAAGCCAAGCCGTGGGGAAGACTGACGGGACAACCCGAACTATCGTTAAAAATTGGGGCCTAGAGGCATGGCAAGCCCAATATTCTCTCTCTTCATCCAGCCACTGAGTGGCCTTACTTGAGGACTGGGCTCAGCCTGAGCGTCACAATGTGTGTTTGTGACCAATGTGGCCCGCGAGCATGGGCGGGGCCGCATGGGCCACACTGGTTTCAACTACACTGAACGTTGGACAACATGCCAACCACAAGATTTCTTGCCATGGGGAAGGAGTTCTGATTTCTGCATCACCTTCAACCCTGGGCAGTGATTGGAGATAAGGTCTAGGTTCTGAAACCTGAAAACCGAGGTTGGGAAGAGATGACGACCTAAGGCCATGGCGGCTCGATGTGCTCAGTGTGCGGCCAGCTGTCTGGGAGGGTCCAGGGGGTCCAGGCTCAGGCTGTGTCAGAAAGGGCATTAGTGCCCTGGTCAGCCTATATATTTGGGGTACAGCCAAGGTCGGTGCAGGTTGATCCTCATTTGGGGTTACTGGGTAGCACCAGAGGACAATGTTTTTCCTCTGCAGAGCCGGTAGAGTGCTGCATTGTAGTTCTGGATTGCCAAACTGGAGGGCTTGTGGGCCAGTAGTCTGACGACAAAAGTCTGAGAACACAAGCTAGGCTTAGGTTTCTGGGTGAGGCCATGGCAGGCACAATCTACAGACCTGAATCGAGATCTGGTGCATCTGAAGTCAGGGCGAGGATCAGACGATCGCTCAGGTTGGAGTTTCTGTCCCTGATGGCCCCTTCATGAATGGGCAGGGCATCACGAGGCCATGGGTGTTTTCCCACGATGGGAGTTGTGAGAAGCTCCAAACTGCAGAGAGTCTTCTGCAGGACAATTGAGACCTGTTGTTTGGCTCCAGGCCAATGATTCTGAGCAGGGTTCTAAGGATGGATGGCTGGGTAGCCCACCTCGCATTCCAATTTTCTCCTAGCAACAAGACAGGTTAGATCTCCTGGATCTGTGGGGAGCAACCGAGGACCCTGAGTTGAAATGGACACCCCTGGGGATGGGTCCTAACGTGCTTTTGTGTCTATAGAGACCTTGGAATGAAGCGGTGGCACTGGGGCCCTAAAGGGTTCTCCTAAACAGAGGCTTTGACACAGCTCCAACGTGCAAGTTTCCCATGTGTAGATGAGATGTTTTCTGATGGGTGAGTCAAGAAACAGCTATATGCTGCTTTTGAAATCCAGGCCTCTGAGGAGAGATGCCTGGAAACCAAAGCAATGGATCTGATGAGTGCCTAGGGGCCTGTTCTGTCCTTTTTACCTCTGGGGACATCTGTCTATGGGTCTGAGTGCAGGTAGGTGCTCAGTTGGGCTCAGATTGCCCCTGTTTTACCTGGGAAGCCACCACTATTGTGATGGATCAGGGACTTTGGAGGTTTATCCTATTAGAAGGGTTGTGGCCATTGGAATGGGCACACACAATTCCCTTGGAGAGGGCAAGTACAGTCCTCAGGTTTGGCTCCAGGGGCCTGAGCCTGTAGGTTGTGTAGGCCAGTGCTGTTTGGACAGTTGTCTGAAAACACAAACTCGGCTTATGTTTCGGGTCATAGGTATGGCAGGACTGATCTACAGACCATGAGGAGAACTCTTCGGGATTTCAAAGAAGGGCGAGTGTGAGGCTCCTGCTCAAGTTTTTGTCTCTGGATATCGTGTCACTCATGGTCGTGCAATTTCTGGATGACCTTATGGGAAATGGACGAGTCTTACTCTCTGGTGGTTTGGCCCCGTCCAAAGAGTTTGGGGTCATTTTGTGGGCTGAAAGAAGTACGTTTTTGTTGTTGTTGTTGTTGTTGTTGTTGTTGTTGATTTGTTTTTTAACCTCAGGTGTCCCACCAAATGATGGATTCCAGAGTAGAGCCCTGGCGAGGGGCGACTGGACAATCAGAAATCTGGTTAAAAATTGGGGCCTAGGGACATGTCAAGCCCATTATGACATCTAATGATCCAGCCACTGAGAGGACTTACTAGAGGACAGGACTCATGCTGAGGGTCACAATGCGTGTGTATGCCCTCGTCCCACTCAAGAATGGGCGGGGCCTCAGGGTGAATGCTTGTTTCTCCAACACCGAACGTTGGACAACGTGCCAACCACAAGGGTTCTTTCCATGTGTAAGCAGGAGTTCTGATTTCTGCATCACACTCACCCCTGGGCAGTGATTGGAGATAAGGTCTCGGTTGTGAAGCCTGAAAACTGAGGTAGGGAAGAGATGATGACCTAAGGCCATGGCGGGTTTTATGTGCTCAGTGTGCGGGCAGCTTTCTGGGTGTTGGTCAGGAGGTCCGGGCTCAGGTTGTGTTCGACAGTGCATTAGTGCCCAGGTTAGACTATATAATTAGGGTACAGTCGAGTGCTGTGTAGGTTTACCCTCATTTAAGGTGCCTGGGCAGCTCATGAGTCCATAATTTTTTTTCTAGAGGGCAGGCAGAGTGCTGCATTGTGGGTCCGGAATTGCCAAACTTGAGGGCTTCGGGGCCAGGAGTGTGAGGACGGAAGTCTGAGAAGACAAGCTAGACTTGGGTTTCAGGGCGAGGGCCCGGCAGGTACCCCCTGCAGTTCTGAACCAATATCTCATGCATCTGAAGTCAGGGCGAGGATCAGACGTTGGCTCAGGTTGGAGTTTCTGAGCATGACGGGCGCTTCATGAAGGGAGCGGAATCTCGAGGCCATTGAGGTATTCCCACGTTGGGAGTTTTGGGATGCCCCCTTCAAGGATTCCTTCTGCGGCACAATTGAGACCTGTTGGACAGCTCCAGGACATCCCATATGGAATGACTCCAGAGCACCGTTCGCGGATGGATGCCTGGGAAGCCCGCCTCGCATTCCAATTGTCTCCTAGCAACAAGACAGTTTACATCTGATGGCTCTGCGGGAGCAACCGGGGTGGCTGAGTTGAAATGGACTTTCCTGAAAATGGGTCCTAATAAGTTTTTGTGTCCATGAGGGCCTTGGAATGGGGCGGTGGCACCCGGACCCTGAAGTACTCTCCTAAGCTTTGGACATGGCTCCCATGCACAGGTTTCCTTGTGGAGACGAGATGAGTTCTGATGGGTGCCTCAGGAAAACTCCTATGCTCGTATTGGAATCAGGCTTTTGAGGACACATGCCTGTAACCCAAAGCAATGGATCCTATTATGGCCTAGGGTCCTGTCTGGTTCAATCTTCTTCTCTGGGGACATCCATCTATGGTATGAGTGGAGGTCGATTATCAGCTGGTGTCAGACAGCCCTTGTTTGTTCCGGGCGACCTACACTATTGGGATGGCCTCGGGGACTTTGGAGGTTTCTCCTAATTTGTACGATTTTGGACCATGGATTGGTAGGCACAGTCCTAATGTGTGGCTCCAGGGCCCAGCCTGGAGGGTGTGTGGCCCAAGACTTTGAGGACAGAAGTCTGAAAACACAAACTCAGCTTAGGTTTGGGGACGTAGGTATGGCAGGCCCGATCTACAAACCATGAGAAGAACTCTTCAGGATATGAAGAAATTGCGAGTCTGAGGCGCTTGCTCAGGCTTTTGTCTCTGGATTTTGTATCAGCGATGGCCGTGGAATGTCGGGGAGGCCTCATGGGCCATGGACGAATCTTCCTCTCTGAGGATTTGGCCCGATTCCCAATTGCTTTTCGTCAATCTGTGGGATGGGAGGTCTCCTTTCAGTTTTTTTACCTCAGGTGTCCCACCAAAAGAGGAATTCCAAAGCCAAGCCGTGGGGAAGACTGACGGGACAACCCGAACTATCGTTAAAAATTGGGGCCTAGAGGCATGGCAAGCCCAATATTCTATCTCTTCATCCAGCCACTGAGTGGCCTTACTTGTGGACTGGGCTCAGCCTGAGCGTCACAATGTGTGTTTGTGACCAATGTGGCCCGCGAGCATGGGCGGGGCCGCATGGGCCACACTGGTTTCAACTACACTGAACGTTGGACAACATGCCAACCACAAGATTTCTTGCCATGGGGAAGGAGTTCTGATTTCTGCATCACCTTCAACCCTGGGCAGTGATTGGAGATAAGGTCTAGGTTCTGAAACCTGAAAACCGAGGTTGGGAAGAGATGACGACCTAAGGCCATGGCGGCTCGATGTGCTCAGTGTGCGGCCAGCTGTCTGGGAGGGTCCAGGGGGTCCAGGCTCAGGCTGTGTCAGAAAGGGCATTAGTGCCCTGGTCAGCCTATATATTTGGGGTACAGCCAAGGTCGGTGCAGGTTGATCCTCATTTGGGGTTACTGGGTAGCACCAGAGGACAATGTTTTTCCTCTGCAGAGCCGGTAGAGTGCTGCATTGTAGTTCTGGATTGCCAAACTGGAGGGCTTGTGGGCCAGTAGTCTGACGACAAAAGTCTGAGAACACAAGCTAGGCTTAGGTTTCTGGGTGAGGCCATGGCAGGCACAATCTACAGACCTGAATCGAGATCTGGTGCATCTGAAGTCAGGGCGAGGATCAGACGATCGCTCAGGTTGGAGTTTCTGTCCCTGATGGCCCCTTCATGAATGGGCAGGGCATCACGAGGCCATGGGTGTTTTCCCACGATGGGAGTTGTGAGAAGCTCCAAACTGCAGAGAGTCTTCTGCAGGACAATTGAGACCTGTTGTTTGGCTCCAGGCCAATGATTCTGAGCAGGGTTCTAAGGATGGATGGCTGGGTAGCCCACCTCGCATTCCAATTTTCTCCTAGCAACAAGACAGGTTAGATCTCCTGGATCTGTGGGGAGCAACCGAGGACCCTGAGTTGAAATGGACACCCCTGGGGATGGGTCCTAACGTGCTTTTGTGTCTATAGAGACCTTGGAATGAAGCGGTGGCACTGGGGCCCTAAAGGGTTCTCCTAAACAGAGGCTTTGACACAGCTCCAACGTGCAAGTTTCCCATGTGTAGATGAGATGTTTTCTGATGGGTGAGTCAAGAAACAGCTATATGCTGCTTTTGAAATCCAGGCCTCTGAGGAGAGATGCCTGGAAACCAAAGCAATGGATCTGATGAGTGCCTAGGGGCCTGTTCTGTCCTTTTTACCTCTGGGGACATCTGTCTATGGGTCTGAGTGCAGGTAGGTGCTCAGTTGGGCTCAGATTGCCCCTGTTTTACCTGGGAAGCCACCACTATTGTGATGGATCAGGGACTTTGGAGGTTTATCCTATTAGAAGGGTTGTGGCCATTGGAATGGGCACACACAATTCCCTTGGAGAGGGCAAGTACAGTCCTCAGGTTTGGCTCCAGGGGCCTGAGCCTGTAGGTTGTGTAGGCCAGTGCTGTTTGGACAGTTGTCTGAAAACACAAACTCGGCTTATGTTTCGGGTCATAGGTATGGCAGGACTGATCTACAGACCATGAGGAGAACTCTTCGGGATTTCAAAGAAGGGCGAGTGTGAGGCTCCTGCTCAAGTTTTTGTCTCTGGATATCGTGTCACTCATGGTCGTGCAATTTCTGGATGACCTTATGGGAAATGGACGAGTCTTACTCTCTGGTGGTTTGGCCCCGTCCAAAGAGTTTGGGGTCATTTTGTGGGCTGAAAGAAGTACGTTTTTGTTGTTGTTGTTGTTGTTGTTGTTGTTGTTGATTTGTTTTTTAACCTCAGGTGTCCCACCAAATGATGGATTCCAGAGTAGAGCCCTGGCGAGGGGCGACTGGACAATCAGAAATCTGGTTAAAAATTGGGGCCTAGGGACATGTCAAGCCCATTATGACATCTAATGATCCAGCCACTGAGAGGACTTACTAGAGGACAGGACTCATGCTGAGGGTCACAATGCGTGTGTATGCCCTCGTCCCACTCAAGAATGGGCGGGGCCTCAGGGTGAATGCTTGTTTCTCCAACACCGAACGTTGGACAACGTGCCAACCACAAGGGTTCTTTCCATGTGTAAGCAGGAGTTCTGATTTCTGCATCACACTCACCCCTGGGCAGTGATTGGAGATAAGGTCTCGGTTGTGAAGCCTGAAAACTGAGGTAGGGAAGAGATGATGACCTAAGGCCATGGCGGGTTTTATGTGCTCAGTGTGCGGGCAGCTTTCTGGGTGTTGGTCAGGAGGTCCGGGCTCAGGTTGTGTTCGACAGTGCATTAGTGCCCAGGTTAGACTATATAATTAGGGTACAGTCGAGTGCTGTGTAGGTTTACCCTCATTTAAGGTGCCTGGGCAGCTCATGAGTCCATAATTTTTTTTCTAGAGGGCAGGCAGAGTGCTGCATTGTGGGTCCGGAATTGCCAAACTTGAGGGCTTCGGGGCCAGGAGTGTGAGGACGGAAGTCTGAGAAGACAAGCTAGACTTGGGTTTCAGGGCGAGGGCCCGGCAGGTACCCCCTGCAGTTCTGAACCAATATCTCATGCATCTGAAGTCAGGGCGAGGATCAGACGTTGGCTCAGGTTGGAGTTTCTGAGCATGACGGGCGCTTCATGAAGGGAGCGGAATCTCGAGGCCATTGAGGTATTCCCACGTTGGGAGTTTTGGGATGCCCCCTTCAAGGATTCCTTCTGCGGCACAATTGAGACCTGTTGGACAGCTCCAGGACATCCCATATGGAATGACTCCAGAGCACCGTTCGCGGATGGATGCCTGGGAAGCCCGCCTCGCATTCCAATTGTCTCCTAGCAACAAGACAGTTTACATCTGATGGCTCTGCGGGAGCAACCGGGGTGGCTGAGTTGAAATGGACTTTCCTGAAAATGGGTCCTAATAAGTTTTTGTGTCCATGAGGGCCTTGGAATGGGGCGGTGGCACCCGGACCCTGAAGTACTCTCCTAAGCTTTGGACATGGCTCCCATGCACAGGTTTCCTTGTGGAGACGAGATGAGTTCTGATGGGTGCCTCAGGAAAACTCCTATGCTCGTATTGGAATCAGGCTTTTGAGGACACATGCCTGTAACCCAAAGCAATGGATCCTATTATGGCCTAGGGTCCTGTCTGGTTCAATCTTCTTCTCTGGGGACATCCATCTATGGTATGAGTGGAGGTCGATTATCAGCTGGTGTCAGACAGCCCTTGTTTGTTCCGGGCGACCTACACTATTGGGATGGCCTCGGGGACTTTGGAGGTTTCTCCTAATTTGTACGATTTTGGACCATGGATTGGTAGGCACAGTCCTAATGTGTGGCTCCAGGGCCCAGCCTGGAGGGTGTGTGGCCCAAGACTTTGAGGACAGAAGTCTGAAAACACAAACTCAGCTTAGGTTTGGGGACGTAGGTATGGCAGGCCCGATCTACAAACCATGAGAAGAACTCTTCAGGATATGAAGAAATTGCGAGTCTGAGGCGCTTGCTCAGGCTTTTGTCTCTGGATTTTGTATCAGCGATGGCCGTGGAATGTCGGGGAGGCCTCATGGGCCATGGACGAATCTTCCTCTCTGAGGATTTGGCCCGATTCCCAATTGCTTTTCGTCAATCTGTGGGATGGGAGGTCTCCTTTCAGTTTTTTTACCTCAGGTGTCCCACCAAAAGAGGAATTCCAAAGCCAAGCCGTGGGGAAGACTGACGGGACAACCCGAACTATCGTTAAAAATTGGGGCCTAGAGGCATGGCAAGCCCAATATTCTATCTCTTCATCCAGCCACTGAGTGGCCTTACTTGAGGACTGGGCTCAGCCTGAGCGTCACAATGTGTGTTTGTGACCAATGTGGCCCGCGAGCATGGGCGGGGCCGCATGGGCCACACTGGTTTCAACTACACTGAACGTTGGACAACATGCCAACCACAAGATTTCTTGCCATGGGGAAGGAGTTCTGATTTCTGCATCACCTTCAACCCTGGGCAGTGATTGGAGATAAGGTCTAGGTTCTGAAACCTGAAAACCGAGGTTGGGAAGAGATGACGACCTAAGGCCATGGCGGCTCGATGTGCTCAGTGTGCGGCCAGCTGTCTGGGAGGGTCCAGGGGGTCCAGGCTCAGGCTGTGTCAGAAAGGGCATTAGTGCCCTGGTCAGCCTATATATTTGGGGTACAGCCAAGGTCGGTGCAGGTTGATCCTCATTTGGGGTTACTGGGTAGCACCAGAGGACAATGTTTTTCCTCTGCAGAGCCGGTAGAGTGCTGCATTGTAGTTCTGGATTGCCAAACTGGAGGGCTTGTGGGCCAGTAGTCTGACGACAAAAGTCTGAGAACACAAGCTAGGCTTAGGTTTCTGGGTGAGGCCATGGCAGGCACAATCTACAGACCTGAATCGAGATCTGGTGCATCTGAAGTCAGGGCGAGGATCAGACGATCGCTCAGGTTGGAGTTTCTGTCCCTGATGGCCCCTTCATGAATGGGCAGGGCATCACGAGGCCATGGGTGTTTTCCCACGATGGGAGTTGTGAGAAGCTCCAAACTGCAGAGAGTCTTCTGCAGGACAATTGAGACCTGTTGTTTGGCTCCAGGCCAATGATTCTGAGCAGGGTTCTAAGGATGGATGGCTGGGTAGCCCACCTCGCATTCCAATTTTCTCCTAGCAACAAGACAGGTTAGATCTCCTGGATCTGTGGGGAGCAACCGAGGACCCTGAGTTGAAATGGACACCCCTGGGGATGGGTCCTAACGTGCTTTTGTGTCTATAGAGACCTTGGAATGAAGCGGTGGCACTGGGGCCCTAAAGGGTTCTCCTAAACAGAGGCTTTGACACAGCTCCAACGTGCAAGTTTCCCATGTGTAGATGAGATGTTTTCTGATGGGTGAGTCAAGAAACAGCTATATGCTGCTTTTGAAATCCAGGCCTCTGAGGAGAGATGCCTGGAAACCAAAGCAATGGATCTGATGAGTGCCTAGGGGCCTGTTCTGTCCTTTTTACCTCTGGGGACATCTGTCTATGGGTCTGAGTGCAGGTAGGTGCTCAGTTGGGCTCAGATTGCCCCTGTTTTACCTGGGAAGCCACCACTATTGTGATGGATCAGGGACTTTGGAGGTTTATCCTATTAGAAGGGTTGTGGCCATTGGAATGGGCACACACAATTCCCTTGGAGAGGGCAAGTACAGTCCTCAGGTTTGGCTCCAGGGGCCTGAGCCTGTAGGTTGTGTAGGCCAGTGCTGTTTGGACAGTTGTCTGAAAACACAAACTCGGCTTATGTTTCGGGTCATAGGTATGGCAGGACTGATCTACAGACCATGAGGAGAACTCTTCGGGATTTCAAAGAAGGGCGAGTGTGAGGCTCCTGCTCAAGTTTTTGTCTCTGGATATCGTGTCACTCATGGTCGTGCAATTTCTGGATGACCTTATGGGAAATGGACGAGTCTTACTCTCTGGTGGTTTGGCCCCGTCCAAAGAGTTTGGGGTCATTTTGTGGGCTGAAAGAAGTACGTTTTTGTTGTTGTTGTTGTTGTTGTTGTTGTTGTTGATTTGTTTTTTAACCTCAGGTGTCCCACCAAATGATGGATTCCAGAGTAGAGCCCTGGCGAGGGGCGACTGGACAATCAGAAATCTGGTTAAAAATTGGGGCCTAGGGACATGTCAAGCCCATTATGACATCTAATGATCCAGCCACTGAGAGGACTTACTAGAGGACAGGACTCATGCTGAGGGTCACAATGCGTGTGTATGCCCTCGTCCCACTCAAGAATGGGCGGG
Organism: Mustela nivalis; assembly: GCF_964662115.1. Classification (NCBI taxonomy): domain Eukaryota; kingdom Metazoa; phylum Chordata; class Mammalia; order Carnivora; family Mustelidae; genus Mustela; species Mustela nivalis. Next base: position 194,355 of record NW_028135841.1, read on the forward strand.
GCCTCAGGGTGAATGCTTGTTTCTCCAACACCGAACGTTGGACAACGTGCCAACCACAAGGGTTCTTTCCATGTGTAAGCAGGAGTTCTGATTTCTGCATCACACTCACCCCTGGGCAGTGATTGGAGATAAGGTCTCGGTTGTGAAGCCTGAAAACTGAGGTAGGGAAGAGATGATGACCTAAGGCCATGGCGGGTTTTATGTGCTCAGTGTGCGGGCAGCTTTCTGGGTGTTGGTCAGGAGGTCCGGGCTCAGGTTGTGTTCGACAGTGCATTAGTGCCCAGGTTAGACTATATAATTAGGGTACAGTCGAGTGCTGTGTAGGTTTACCCTCATTTAAGGTGCCTGGGCAGCTCATGAGTCCATAATTTTTTTTCTAGAGGGCAGGCAGAGTGCTGCATTGTGGGTCCGGAATTGCCAAACTTGAGGGCTTCGGGGCCAGGAGTGTGAGGACGGAAGTCTGAGAAGACAAGCTAGACTTGGGTTTCAGGGCGAGGGCCCGGCAGGTACCCCCTGCAGTTCTGAACCAATATCTCATGCATCTGAAGTCAGGGCGAGGATCAGACGTTGGCTCAGGTTGGAGTTTCTGAGCATGACGGGCGCTTCATGAAGGGAGCGGAATCTCGAGGCCATTGAGGTATTCCCACGTTGGGAGTTTTGGGATGCCCCCTTCAAGGATTCCTTCTGCGGCACAATTGAGACCTGTTGGACAGCTCCAGGACATCCCATATGGAATGACTCCAGAGCACCGTTCGCGGATGGATGCCTGGGAAGCCCGCCTCGCATTCCAATTGTCTCCTAGCAACAAGACAGTTTACATCTGATGGCTCTGCGGGAGCAACCGGGGTGGCTGAGTTGAAATGGACTTTCCTGAAAATGGGTCCTAATAAGTTTTTGTGTCCATGAGGGCCTTGGAATGGGGCGGTGGCACCCGGACCCTGAAGTACTCTCCTAAGCTTTGGACATGGCTCCCATGCACAGGTTTCCTTGTGGAGACGAGATGAGTTCTGATGGGTGCCTCAGGAAAACTCCTATGCTCGTATTGGAATCAGGCTTTTGAGGACACATGCCTGTAACCCAAAGCAATGGATCCTATTATGGCCTAGGGTCCTGTCTGGTTCAATCTTCTTCTCTGGGGACATCCATCTATGGTATGAGTGGAGGTCGATTATCAGCTGGTGTCAGACAGCCCTTGTTTGTTCCGGGCGACCTACACTATTGGGATGGCCTCGGGGACTTTGGAGGTTTCTCCTAATTTGTACGATTTTGGACCATGGATTGGTAGGCACAGTCCTAATGTGTGGCTCCAGGGCCCAGCCTGGAGGGTGTGTGGCCCAAGACTTTGAGGACAGAAGTCTGAAAACACAAACTCAGCTTAGGTTTGGGGACGTAGGTATGGCAGGCCCGATCTACAAACCATGAGAAGAACTCTTCAGGATATGAAGAAATTGCGAGTCTGAGGCGCTTGCTCAGGCTTTTGTCTCTGGATTTTGTATCAGCGATGGCCGTGGAATGTCGGGGAGGCCTCATGGGCCATGGACGAATCTTCCTCTCTGAGGATTTGGCCCGATTCCCAATTGCTTTTCGTCAATCTGTGGGATGGGAGGTCTCCTTTCAGTTTTTTTACCTCAGGTGTCCCACCAAAAGAGGAATTCCAAAGCCAAGCCGTGGGGAAGACTGACGGGACAACCCGAACTATCGTTAAAAATTGGGGCCTAGAGGCATGGCAAGCCCAATATTCTATCTCTTCATCCAGCCACTGAGTGGCCTTACTTGAGGACTGGGCTCAGCCTGAGCGTCACAATGTGTGTTTGTGACCAATGTGGCCCGCGAGCATGGGCGGGGCCGCATGGGCCACACTGGTTTCAACTACACTGAACGTTGGACAACATGCCAACCACAAGATTTCTTGCCATGGGGAAGGAGTTCTGATTTCTGCATCACCTTCAACCCTGGGCAGTGATTGGAGATAAGGTCTAGGTTCTGAAACCTGAAAACCGAGGTTGGGAAGAGATGACGACCTAAGGCCATGGCGGCTCGATGTGCTCAGTGTGCGGCCAGCTGTCTGGGAGGGTCCAGGGGGTCCAGGCTCAGGCTGTGTCAGAAAGGGCATTAGTGCCCTGGTCAGCCTATATATTTGGGGTACAGCCAAGGTCGGTGCAGGTTGATCCTCATTTGGGGTTACTGGGTAGCACCAGAGGACAATGTTTTTCCTCTGCAGAGCCGGTAGAGTGCTGCATTGTAGTTCTGGATTGCCAAACTGGAGGGCTTGTGGGCCAGTAGTCTGACGACAAAAGTCTGAGAACACAAGCTAGGCTTAGGTTTCTGGGTGAGGCCATGGCAGGCACAATCTACAGACCTGAATCGAGATCTGGTGCATCTGAAGTCAGGGCGAGGATCAGACGATCGCTCAGGTTGGAGTTTCTGTCCCTGATGGCCCCTTCATGAATGGGCAGGGCATCACGAGGCCATGGGTGTTTTCCCACGATGGGAGTTGTGAGAAGCTCCAAACTGCAGAGAGTCTTCTGCAGGACAATTGAGACCTGTTGTTTGGCTCCAGGCCAATGATTCTGAGCAGGGTTCTAAGGATGGATGGCTGGGTAGCCCACCTCGCATTCCAATTTTCTCCTAGCAACAAGACAGGTTAGATCTCCTGGATCTGTGGGGAGCAACCGAGGACCCTGAGTTGAAATGGACACCCCTGGGGATGGGTCCTAACGTGCTTTTGTGTCTATAGAGACCTTGGAATGAAGCGGTGGCACTGGGGCCCTAAAGGGTTCTCCTAAACAGAGGCTTTGACACAGCTCCAACGTGCAAGTTTCCCATGTGTAGATGAGATGTTTTCTGATGGGTGAGTCAAGAAACAGCTATATGCTGCTTTTGAAATCCAGGCCTCTGAGGAGAGATGCCTGGAAACCAAAGCAATGGATCTGATGAGTGCCTAGGGGCCTGTTCTGTCCTTTTTACCTCTGGGGACATCTGTCTATGGGTCTGAGTGCAGGTAGGTGCTCAGTTGGGCTCAGATTGCCCCTGTTTTACCTGGGAAGCCACCACTATTGTGATGGATCAGGGACTTTGGAGGTTTATCCTATTAGAAGGGTTGTGGCCATTGGAATGGGCACACACAATTCCCTTGGAGAGGGCAAGTACAGTCCTCAGGTTTGGCTCCAGGGGCCTGAGCCTGTAGGTTGTGTAGGCCAGTGCTGTTTGGACAGTTGTCTGAAAACACAAACTCGGCTTATGTTTCGGGTCATAGGTATGGCAGGACTGATCTACAGACCATGAGGAGAACTCTTCGGGATTTCAAAGAAGGGCGAGTGTGAGGCTCCTGCTCAAGTTTTTGTCTCTGGATATCGTGTCACTCATGGTCGTGCAATTTCTGGATGACCTTATGGGAAATGGACGAGTCTTACTCTCTGGTGGTTTGGCCCCGTCCAAAGAGTTTGGGGTCATTTTGTGGGCTGAAAGAAGTACGTTTTTTTTGTTGTTGTTGTTGTTGTTGTTGTTGTTGATTTGTTTTTTAACCTCAGGTGTCCCACCAAATGATGGATTCCAGAGTAGAGCCCTGGCGAGGGGCGACTGGACAATCAGAAATCTGGTTAAAAATTGGGGCCTAGGGACATGTCAAGCCCATTATGACATCTAATGATCCAGCCACTGAGAGGACTTACTAGAGGACAGGACTCATGCTGAGGGTCACAATGCGTGTGTATGCCCTCGTCCCACTCAAGAATGGGCGGGGCCTCAGGGTGAATGCTTGTTTCTCCAACACCGAACGTTGGACAACGTGCCAACCACAAGGGTTCTTTCCATGTGTAAGCAGGAGTTCTGATTTCTGCATCACACTCACCCCTGGGCAGTGATTGGAGATAAGGTCTCGGTTGTGAAGCCTGAAAACTGAGGTAGGGAAGAGATGATGACCTAAGGCCATGGCGGGTTTTATGTGCTCAGTGTGCGGGCAGCTTTCTGGGTGTTGGTCAGGAGGTCCGGGTTCAGGTTGTGTTCGACAGTGCATTAGTGCCCAGGTTAGACTATATAATTTGGGTACAGTCGAGTGCTGTGTAGGTTTACCCTCATTTAAGGTGCCTGGGCAGCTCATGAGTCAATAATTTTTTTTTCTAGAGGGCAGGCAGAGTGCTGCATTGTGGGTCCGGAATTGCCAAACTTGAGGGCTTCGGGGCCAGGAGTGTGAGGACGGAAGTCTGAGAAGACAAGCTAGACTTGGGTTTCAGGGCGAGGGCCCGGCAGGTACCCCCTGCAGTTCTGAACCAATATCTCATGCATCTGAAGTCAGGGCGAGGATCAGACGTTGGCTCAGGTTGGAGTTTCTGAGCATGACGGGCGCTTCATGAAGGGAGCGGAATCTCGAGGCCATTGAGGTATTCCCACGTTGGGAGTTTTGGGATGCCCCCTTCAAGGATTCCTTCTGCGGCACAATTGAGACCTGTTGGACAGCTCCAGGACATCCCATATGGAATGACTCCAGAGCACCGTTCGCGGATGGATGCCTGGGAAGCCCGCCTCGCATTCCAATTGTCTCCTAGCAACAAGACAGTTTACATCTGATGGCTCTGCGGGAGCAACCGGGGTGGCTGAGTTGAAATGGACTTTCCTGAAAATGGGTCCTAATAAGTTTTTGTGTCCATGAGGGCCTTGGAATGGGGCGGTGGCACCCGGACCCTGAAGTACTCTCCTAAGCTTTGGACATGGCTCCCATGCACAGGTTTCCTTGTGGAGACGAGATGAGTTCTGATGGGTGCCTCAGGAAAACTCCTATGCTCGTATTGGAATCAGGCTTTTGAGGACACATGCCTGTAACCCAAAGCAATGGATCCTATTATGGCCTAGGGTCCTGTCTGGTTCAATCTTCTTCTCTGGGGACATCCATCTATGGTATGAGTGGAGGTCGATTATCAGCTGGTGTCAGACAGCCCTTGTTTGTTCCGGGCGACCTACACTATTGGGATGGCCTCGGGGACTTTGGAGGTTTCTCCTAATTTGTACGATTTTGGACCATGGATTGGTAGGCACAGTCCTAATGTGTGGCTCCAGGGCCCAGCCTGGAGGGTGTGTGGCCCAAGACTTTGAGGACAGAAGTCTGAAAACACAAACTCAGCTTAGGTTTGGGGACGTAGGTATGGCAGGCCCGATCTACAAACCATGAGAAGAACTCTTCAGGATATGAAGAAATTGCGAGTCTGAGGCGCTTGCTCAGGCTTTTGTCTCTGGATTTTGTATCAGCGATGGCCGTGGAATGTCGGGGAGGCCTCATGGGCCATGGACGAATCTTCCTCTCTGAGGATTTGGCCCGATTCCCAATTGCTTTTCGTCAATCTGTGGGATGGGAGGTCTCCTTTCAGTTTTTTTACCTCAGGTGTCCCACCAAAAGAGGAATTCCAAAGCCAAGCCGTGGGGAAGACTGACGGGACAACCCGAACTATCGTTAAAAATTGGGGCCTAGAGGCATGGCAAGCCCAATATTCTATCTCTTCATCCAGCCACTGAGTGGCCTTACTTGTGGACTGGGCTCAGCCTGAGCGTCACAATGTGTGTTTGTGACCAATGTGGCCCGCGAGCATGGGCGGGGCCGCATGGGCCACACTGGTTTCAACTACACTGAACGTTGGACAACATGCCAACCACAAGATTTCTTGCCATGGGGAAGGAGTTCTGATTTCTGCATCACCTTCAACCCTGGGCAGTGATTGGAGATAAGGTCTAGGTTCTGAAACCTGAAAACCGAGGTTGGGAAGAGATGACGACCTAAGGCCATGGCGGCTCGATGTGCTCAGTGTGCGGCCAGCTGTCTGGGAGGGTCCAGGGGGTCCAGGCTCAGGCTGTGTCAGAAAGGGCATTAGTGCCCTGGTCAGCCTATATATTTGGGGTACAGCCAAGGTCGGTGCAGGTTGATCCTCATTTGGGGTTACTGGGTAGCACCAGAGGACAATGTTTTTCCTCTGCAGAGCCGGTAGAGTGCTGCATTGTAGTTCTGGATTGCCAAACTGGAGGGCTTGTGGGCCAGTAGTCTGACGACAAAAGTCTGAGAACACAAGCTAGGCTTAGGTTTCTGGGTGAGGCCATGGCAGGCACAATCTACAGACCTGAATCGAGATCTGGTGCATCTGAAGTCAGGGCGAGGATCAGACGATCGCTCAGGTTGGAGTTTCTGTCCCTGATGGCCCCTTCATGAATGGGCAGGGCATCACGAGGCCATGGGTGTTTTCCCACGATGGGAGTTGTGAGAAGCTCCAAACTGCAGAGAGTCTTCTGCAGGACAATTGAGACCTGTTGTTTGGCTCCAGGCCAATGATTCTGAGCAGGGTTCTAAGGATGGATGGCTGGGTAGCCCACCTCGCATTCCAATTTTCTCCTAGCAACAAGACAGGTTAGATCTCCTGGATCTGTGGGGAGCAACCGAGGACCCTGAGTTGAAATGGACACCCCTGGGGATGGGTCCTAACGTGCTTTTGTGTCTATAGAGACCTTGGAATGAAGCGGTGGCACTGGGGCCCTAAAGGGTTCTCCTAAACAGAGGCTTTGACACAGCTCCAACGTGCAAGTTTCCCATGTGTAGATGAGATGTTTTCTGATGGGTGAGTCAAGAAACAGCTATATGCTGCTTTTGAAATCCAGGCCTCTGAGGAGAGATGCCTGGAAACCAAAGCAATGGATCTGATGAGTGCCTAGGGGCCTGTTCTGTCCTTTTTACCTCTGGGGACATCTGTCTATGGGTCTGAGTGCAGGTAGGTGCTCAGTTGGGCTCAGATTGCCCCTGTTTTACCTGGGAAGCCACCACTATTGTGATGGATCAGGGACTTTGGAGGTTTATCCTATTAGAAGGGTTGTGGCCATTGGAATGGGCACACACAATTCCCTTGGAGAGGGCAAGTACAGTCCTCAGGTTTGGCTCCAGGGGCCTGAGCCTGTAGGTTGTGTAGGCCAGTGCTGTTTGGACAGTTGTCTGAAAACACAAACTCGGCTTATGTTTCGGGTCATAGGTATGGCAGGACTGATCTACAGACCATGAGGAGAACTCTTCGGGATTTCAAAGAAGGGCGAGTGTGAGGCTCCTGCTCAAGTTTTTGTCTCTGGATATCGTGTCACTCATGGTCGTGCAATTTCTGGATGACCTTATGGGAAATGGACGAGTCTTACTCTCTGGTGGTTTGGCCCCGTCCAAAGAGTTTGGGGTCATTTTGTGGGCTGAAAGAAGTACGTTTTTGTTGTTGTTGTTGTTGTTGTTGTTGTTGTTGATTTGTTTTTTAACCTCAGGTGTCCCACCAAATGATGGATTCCAGAGTAGAGCCCTGGCGAGGGGCGACTGGACAATCAGAAATCTGGTTAAAAATTGGGGCCTAGGGACATGTCAAGCCCATTATGACATCTAATGATCCAGCCACTGAGAGGACTTACTAGAGGACAGGACTCATGCTGAGGGTCACAATGCGTGTGTATGCCCTCGTCCCACTCAAGAATGGGCGGGGCCTCAGGGTGAATGCTTGTTTCTCCAACACCGAACGTTGGACAACGTGCCAACCACAAGGGTTCTTTCCATGTGTAAGCAGGAGTTCTGATTTCTGCATCACACTCACCCCTGGGCAGTGATTGGAGATAAGGTCTCGGTTGTGAAGCCTGAAAACTGAGGTAGGGAAGAGATGATGACCTAAGGCCATGGCGGGTTTTATGTGCTCAGTGTGCGGGCAGCTTTCTGGGTGTTGGTCAGGAGGTCCGGGCTCAGGTTGTGTTCGACAGTGCATTAGTGCCCAGGTTAGACTATATAATTAGGGTACAGTCGAGTGCTGTGTAGGTTTACCCTCATTTAAGGTGCCTGGGCAGCTCATGAGTCCATAATTTTTTTTCTAGAGGGCAGGCAGAGTGCTGCATTGTGGGTCCGGAATTGCCAAACTTGAGGGCTTCGGGGCCAGGAGTGTGAGGACGGAAGTCTGAGAAGACAAGCTAGACTTGGGTTTCAGGGCGAGGGCCCGGCAGGTACCCCCTGCAGTTCTGAACCAATATCTCATGCATCTGAAGTCAGGGCGAGGATCAGACGTTGGCTCAGGTTGGAGTTTCTGAGCATGACGGGCGCTTCATGAAGGGAGCGGAATCTCGAGGCCATTGAGGTATTCCCACGTTGGGAGTTTTGGGATGCCCCCTTCAAGGATTCCTTCTGCGGCACAATTGAGACCTGTTGGACAGCTCCAGGACATCCCATATGGAATGACTCCAGAGCACCGTTCGCGGATGGATGCCTGGGAAGCCCGCCTCGCATTCCAATTGTCTCCTAGCAACAAGACAGTTTACATCTGATGGCTCTGCGGGAGCAACCGGGGTGGCTGAGTTGAAATGGACTTTCCTGAAAATGGGTCCTAATAAGTTTTTGTGTCCATGAGGGCCTTGGAATGGGGCGGTGGCACCCGGACCCTGAAGTACTCTCCTAAGCTTTGGACATGGCTCCCATGCACAGGTTTCCTTGTGGAGACGAGATGAGTTCTGATGGGTGCCTCAGGAAAACTCCTATGCTCGTATTGGAATCAGGCTTTTGAGGACACATGCCTGTAACCCAAAGCAATGGATCCTATTATGGCCTAGGGTCCTGTCTGGTTCAATCTTCTTCTCTGGGGACATCCATCTATGGTATGAGTGGAGGTCGATTATCAGCTGGTGTCAGACAGCCCTTGTTTGTTCCGGGCGACCTACACTATTGGGATGGCCTCGGGGACTTTGGAGGTTTCTCCTAATTTGTACGATTTTGGACCATGGATTGGTAGGCACAGTCCTAATGTGTGGCTCCAGGGCCCAGCCTGGAGGGTGTGTGGCCCAAGACTTTGAGGACAGAAGTCTGAAAACACAAACTCAGCTTAGGTTTGGGGACGTAGGTATGGCAGGCCCGATCTACAAACCATGAGAAGAACTCTTCAGGATATGAAGAAATTGCGAGTCTGAGGCGCTTGCTCAGGCTTTTGTCTCTGGATTTTGTATCAGCGATGGCCGTGGAATGTCGGGGAGGCCTCATGGGCCATGGACGAATCTTCCTCTCTGAGGATTTGGCCCGATTCCCAATTGCTTTTCGTCAATCTGTGGGATGGGAGGTCTCCTTTCAGTTTTTTTACCTCAGGTGTCCCACCAAAAGAGGAATTCCAAAGCCAAGCCGTGGGGAAGACTGACGGGACAACCCGAACTATCGTTAAAAATTGGGGCCTAGAGGCATGGCAAGCCCAATATTCTATCTCTTCATCCAGCCACTGAGTGGCCTTACTTGAGGACTGGGCTCAGCCTGAGCGTCACAATGTGTGTTTGTGACCAATGTGGCCCGCGAGCATGGGCGGGGCCGCATGGGCCACACTGGTTTCAACTACACTGAACGTTGGACAACATGCCAACCACAAGATTTCTTGCCATGGGGAAGGAGTTCTGATTTCTGCATCACCTTCAACCCTGGGCAGTGATTGGAGATAAGGTCTAGGTTCTGAAACCTGAAAACCGAGGTTGGGAAGAGATGACGACCTAAGGCCATGGCGGCTCGATGTGCTCAGTGTGCGGCCAGCTGTCTGGGAGGGTCCAGGGGGTCCAGGCTCAGGCTGTGTCAGAAAGGGCATTAGTGCCCTGGTCAGCCTATATATTTGGGGTACAGCCAAGGTCGGTGCAGGTTGATCCTCATTTGGGGTTACTGGGTAGCACCAGAGGACAATGTTTTTCCTCTGCAGAGCCGGTAGAGTGCTGCATTGTAGTTCTGGATTGCCAAACTGGAGGGCTTGTGGGCCAGTAGTCTGACGACAAAAGTCTGAGAACACAAGCTAGGCTTAGGTTTCTGGGTGAGGCCATGGCAGGCACAATCTACAGACCTGAATCGAGATCTGGTGCATCTGAAGTCAGGGCGAGGATCAGACGATCGCTCAGGTTGGAGTTTCTGTCCCTGATGGCCCCTTCATGAATGGGCAGGGCATCACGAGGCCATGGGTGTTTTCCCACGATGGGAGTTGTGAGAAGCTCCAAACTGCAGAGAGTCTTCTGCAGGACAATTGAGACCTGTTGTTTGGCTCCAGGCCAATGATTCTGAGCAGGGTTCTAAGGATGGATGGCTGGGTAGCCCACCTCGCATTCCAATTTTCTCCTAGCAACAAGACAGGTTAGATCTCCTGGATCTGTGGGGAGCAACCGAGGACCCTGAGTTGAAATGGACACCCCTGGGGATGGGTCCTAACGTGCTTTTGTGTCTATAGAGACCTTGGAATGAAGCGGTGGCACTGGGGCCCTAAAGGGTTCTCCTAAACAGAGGCTTTGACACAGCTCCAACGTGCAAGTTTCCCATGTGTAGATGAGATGTTTTCTGATGGGTGAGTCAAGAAACAGCTATATGCTGCTTTTGAAATCCAGGCCTCTGAGGAGAGATGCCTGGAAACCAAAGCAATGGATCTGATGAGTGCCTAGGGGCCTGTTCTGTCCTTTTTACCTCTGGGGACATCTGTCTATGGGTCTGAGTGCAGGTAGGTGCTCAGTTGGGCTCAGATTGCCCCTGTTTTACCTGGGAAGCCACCACTATTGTGATGGATCAGGGACTTTGGAGGTTTATCCTATTAGAAGGGTTGTGGCCATTGGAATGGGCACACACAATTCCCTTGGAGAGGGCAAGTACAGTCCTCAGGTTTGGCTCCAGGGGCCTGAGCCTGTAGGTTGTGTAGGCCAGTGCTGTTTGGACAGTTGTCTGAAAACACAAACTCGGCTTATGTTTCGGGTCATAGGTATGGCAGGACTGATCTACAGACCATGAGGAGAACTCTTCGGGATTTCAAAGAAGGGCGAGTGTGAGGCTCCTGCTCAAGTTTTTGTCTCTGGATATCGTGTCACTCATGGTCGTGCAATTTCTGGATGACCTTATGGGAAATGGACGAGTCTTACTCTCTGGTGGTTTGGCCCCGTCCAAAGAGTTTGGGGTCATTTTGTGGGCTGAAAGAAGTACGTTTTTGTTGTTGTTGTTGTTGTTGTTGTTGTTGTTGATTTGTTTTTTAACCTCAGGTGTCCCACCAAATGATGGATTCCAGAGTAGAGCCCTGGCGAGGGGCGACTGGACAATCAGAAATCTGGTTAAAAATTGGGGCCTAGGGACATGTCAAGCCCATTATGACATCTAATGATCCAGCCACTGAGAGGACTTACTAGAGGACAGGACTCATGCTGAGGGTCACAATGCGTGTGTATGCCCTCGTCCCACTCAAGAATGGGCGGGGCCTCAGGGTGAATGCTTGTTTCTCCAACACCGAACGTTGGACAACGTGCCAACCACAAGGGTTCTTTCCATGTGTAAGCAGGAGTTCTGATTTCTGCATCACACTCACCCCTGGGCAGTGATTGGAGATAAGGTCTCGGTTGTGAAGCCTGAAAACTGAGGTAGGGAAGAGATGATGACCTAAGGCCATGGCGGGTTTTATGTGCTCAGTGTGCGGGCAGCTTTCTGGGTGTTGGTCAGGAGGTCCGGGCTCAGGTTGTGTTCGACAGTGCATTAGTGCCCAGGTTAGACTATATAATTAGGGTACAGTCGAGTGCTGTGTAGGTTTACCCTCATTTAAGGTGCCTGGGCAGCTCATGAGTCCATAATTTTTTTTCTAGAGGGCAGGCAGAGTGCTGCATTGTGGGTCCGGAATTGCCAAACTTGAGGGCTTCGGGGCCAGGAGTGTGAGGACGGAAGTCTGAGAAGACAAGCTAGACTTGGGTTTCAGGGCGAGGGCCCGGCAGGTACCCCCTGCAGTTCTGAACCAATATCTCATGCATCTGAAGTCAGGGCGAGGATCAGACGTTGGCTCAGGTTGGAGTTTCTGAGCATGACGGGCGCTTCATGAAGGGAGCGGAATCTCGAGGCCATTGAGGTATTCCCACGTTGGGAGTTTTGGGATGCCCCCTTCAAGGATTCCTTCTGCGGCACAATTGAGACCTGTTGGACAGCTCCAGGACATCCCATATGGAATGACTCCAGAGCACCGTTCGCGGATGGATGCCTGGGAAGCCCGCCTCGCATTCCAATTGTCTCCTAGCAACAAGACAGTTTACATCTGATGGCTCTGCGGGAGCAACCGGGGTGGCTGAGTTGAAATGGACTTTCCTGAAAATGGGTCCTAATAAGTTTTTGTGTCCATGAGGGCCTTGGAATGGGGCGGTGGCACCCGGACCCTGAAGTACTCTCCTAAGCTTTGGACATGGCTCCCATGCACAGGTTTCCTTGTGGAGACGAGATGAGTTCTGATGGGTGCCTCAGGAAAACTCCTATGCTCGTATTGGAATCAGGCTTTTGAGGACACATGCCTGTAACCCAAAGCAATGGATCCTATTATGGCCTAGGGTCCTGTCTGGTTCAATCTTCTTCTCTGGGGACATCCATCTATGGTATGAGTGGAGGTCGATTATCAGCTGGTGTCAGACAGCCCTTGTTTGTTCCGGGCGACCTACACTATTGGGATGGCCTCGGGGACTTTGGAGGTTTCTCCTAATTTGTACGATTTTGGACCATGGATTGGTAGGCACAGTCCTAATGTGTGGCTCCAGGGCCCAGCCTGGAGGGTGTGTGGCCCAAGACTTTGAGGACAGAAGTCTGAAAACACAAACTCAGCTTAGGTTTGGGGACGTAGGTATGGCAGGCCCGATCTACAAACCATGAGAAGAACTCTTCAGGATATGAAGAAATTGCGAGTCTGAGGCGCTTGCTCAGGCTTTTGTCTCTGGATTTTGTATCAGCGATGGCCGTGGAATGTCGGGGAGGCCTCATGGGCCATGGACGAATCTTCCTCTCTGAGGATTTGGCCCGATTCCCAATTGCTTTTCGTCAATCTGTGGGATGGGAGGTCTCCTTTCAGTTTTTTTACCTCAGGTGTCCCACCAAAAGAGGAATTCCAAAGCCAAGCCGTGGGGAAGACTGACGGGACAACCCGAACTATCGTTAAAAATTGGGGCCTAGAGGCATGGCAAGCCCAATATTCTATCTCTTCATCCAGCCACTGAGTGGCCTTACTTGAGGACTGGGCTCAGCCTGAGCGTCACAATGTGTGTTTGTGACCAATGTGGCCCGCGAGCATGGGCGGGGCCGCATGGGCCACACTGGTTTCAACTACACTGAACGTTGGACAACATGCCAACCACAAGATTTCTTGCCATGGGGAAGGAGTTCTGATTTCTGCATCACCTTCAACCCTGGGCAGTGATTGGAGATAAGGTCTAGGTTCTGAAACCTGAAAACCGAGGTTGGGAAGAGATGACGACCTAAGGCCATGGCGGCTCGATGTGCTCAGTGTGCGGCCAGCTGTCTGGGAGGGTCCAGGGGGTCCAGGCTCAGGCTGTGTCAGAAAGGGCATTAGTGCCCTGGTCAGCCTATATATTTGGGGTACAGCCAAGGTCGGTGCAGGTTGATCCTCATTTGGGGTTACTGGGTAGCACCAGAGGACAATGTTTTTCCTCTGCAGAGCCGGTAGAGTGCTGCATTGTAGTTCTGGATTGCCAAACTGGAGGGCTTGTGGGCCAGTAGTCTGACGACAAAAGTCTGAGAACACAAGCTAGGCTTAGGTTTCTGGGTGAGGCCATGGCAGGCACAATCTACAGACCTGAATCGAGATCTGGTGCATCTGAAGTCAGGGCGAGGATCAGACGATCGCTCAGGTTGGAGTTTCTGTCCCTGATGGCCCCTTCATGAATGGGCAGGGCATCACGAGGCCATGGGTGTTTTCCCACGATGGGAGTTGTGAGAAGCTCCAAACTGCAGAGAGTCTTCTGCAGGACAATTGAGACCTGTTGTTTGGCTCCAGGCCAATGATTCTGAGCAGGGTTCTAAGGATGGATGGCTGGGTAGCCCACCTCGCATTCCAATTTTCTCCTAGCAACAAGACAGGTTAGATCTCCTGGATCTGTGGGGAGCAACCGAGGACCCTGAGTTGAAATGGACACCCCTGGGGATGGGTCCTAACGTGCTTTTGTGTCTATAGAGACCTTGGAATGAAGCGGTGGCACTGGGGCCCTAAAGGGTTCTCCTAAACAGAGGCTTTGACACAGCTCCAACGTGCAAGTTTCCCATGTGTAGATGAGATGTTTTCTGATGGGTGAGTCAAGAAACAGCTATATGCTGCTTTTGAAATCCAGGCCTCTGAGGAGAGATGCCTGGAAACCAAAGCAATGGATCTGATGAGTGCCTAGGGGCCTGTTCTGTCCTTTTTACCTCTGGGGACATCTGTCTATGGGTCTGAGTGCAGGTAGGTGCTCAGTTGGGCTCAGATTGCCCCTGTTTTACCTGGGAAGCCACCACTATTGTGATGGATCAGGGACTTTGGAGGTTTATCCTATTAGAAGGGTTGTGGCCATTGGAATGGGCACACACAATTCCCTTGGAGAGGGCAAGTACAGTCCTCAGGTTTGGCTCCAGGGGCCTGAGCCTGTAGGTTGTGTAGGCCAGTGCTGTTTGGACAGTTGTCTGAAAACACAAACTCGGCTTATGTTTCGGGTCATAGGTATGGCAGGACTGATCTACAGACCATGAGGAGAACTCTTCGGGATTTCAAAGAAGGGCGAGTGTGAGGCTCCTGCTCAAGTTTTTGTCTCTGGATATCGTGTCACTCATGGTCGTGCAATTTCTGGATGACCTTATGGGAAATGGACGAGTCTTACTCTCTGGTGGTTTGGCCCCGTCCAAAGAGTTTGGGGTCATTTTGTGGGCTGAAAGAAGTACGTTTTTGTTGTTGTTGTTGTTGTTGTTGTTGTTGTTGATTTGTTTTTTAACCTCAGGTGTCCCACCAAATGATGGATTCCAGAGTAGAGCCCTGGCGAGGGGCGACTGGACAATCAGAAATCTGGTTAAAAATTGGGGCCTAGGGACATGTCAAGCCCATTATGACATCTAATGATCCAGCCACTGAGAGGACTTACTAGAGGACAGGACTCATGCTGAGGGTCACAATGCGTGTGTATGCCCTCGTCCCACTCAAGAATGGGCGGGGCCTCAGGGTGAATGCTTGTTTCTCCAACACCGAACGTTGGACAACGTGCCAACCACAAGGGTTCTTTCCATGTGTAAGCAGGAGTTCTGATTTCTGCATCACACTCACCCCTGGGCAGTGATTGGAGATAAGGTCTCGGTTGTGAAGCCTGAAAACTGAGGTAGGGAAGAGATGATGACCTAAGGCCATGGCGGGTTTTATGTGCTCAGTGTGCGGGCAGCTTTCTGGGTGTTGGTCAGGAGGTCCGGGCTCAGGTTGTGTTCGACAGTGCATTAGTGCCCAGGTTAGACTATATAATTAGGGTACAGTCGAGTGCTGTGTAGGTTTACCCTCATTTAAGGTGCCTGGGCAGCTCATGAGTCCATAATTTTTTTTCTAGAGGGCAGGCAGAGTGCTGCATTGTGGGTCCGGAATTGCCAAACTTGAGGGCTTCGGGGCCAGGAGTGTGAGGACGGAAGTCTGAGAAGACAAGCTAGACTTGGGTTTCAGGGCGAGGGCCCGGCAGGTACCCCCTGCAGTTCTGAACCAATATCTCATGCATCTGAAGTCAGGGCGAGGATCAGACGTTGGCTCAGGTTGGAGTTTCTGAGCATGACGGGCGCTTCATGAAGGGAGCGGAATCTCGAGGCCATTGAGGTATTCCCACGTTGGGAGTTTTGGGATGCCCCCTTCAAGGATTCCTTCTGCGGCACAATTGAGACCTGTTGGACAGCTCCAGGACATCCCATATGGAATGACTCCAGAGCACCGTTCGCGGATGGATGCCTGGGAAGCCCGCCTCGCATTCCAATTGTCTCCTAGCAACAAGACAGTTTACATCTGATGGCTCTGCGGGAGCAACCGGGGTGGCTGAGTTGAAATGGACTTTCCTGAAAATGGGTCCTAATAAGTTTTTGTGTCCATGAGGGCCTTGGAATGGGGCGGTGGCACCCGGACCCTGAAGTACTCTCCTAAGCTTTGGACATGGCTCCCATGCACAGGTTTCCTTGTGGAGACGAGATGAGTTCTGATGGGTGCCTCAGGAAAACTCCTATGCTCGTATTGGAATCAGGCTTTTGAGGACACATGCCTGTAACCCAAAGCAATGGATCCTATTATGGCCTAGGGTCCTGTCTGGTTCAATCTTCTTCTCTGGGGACATCCATCTATGGTATGAGTGGAGGTCGATTATCAGCTGGTGTCAGACAGCCCTTGTTTGTTCCGGGCGACCTACACTATTGGGATGGCCTCGGGGACTTTGGAGGTTTCTCCTAATTTGTACGATTTTGGACCATGGATTGGTAGGCACAGTCCTAATGTGTGGCTCCAGGGCCCAGCCTGGAGGGTGTGTGGCCCAAGACTTTGAGGACAGAAGTCTGAAAACACAAACTCAGCTTAGGTTTGGGGACGTAGGTATGGCAGGCCCGATCTACAAACCATGAGAAGAACTCTTCAGGATATGAAGAAATTGCGAGTCTGAAGCGCTTGCTCAGGCTTTTGTCTCTGGATTTTGTATCAGCGATGGCCGTGGAATGTCGGGGAGGCCTCATGGGCCATGGACGAATCTTCCTCTCTGAGGATTTGGCCCGATTCCCAATTGCTTTTCGTCAATCTGTGGGATGGGAGGTCTCCTTTCAGTTTTTTTACCTCAGGTGTCCCACCAAAAGAGGAATTCCAAAGCCAAGCCGTGGGGAAGACTGACGGGACAACCCGAACTATCGTTAAAAATTGGGGCCTAGAGGCATGGCAAGCCCAATATTCTATCTCTTCATCCAGCCACTGAGTGGCCTTACTTGAGGACTGGGCTCAGCCTGAGCGTCACAATGTGTGTTTGTGACCAATGTGGCCCGCGAGCATGGGCGGGGCCGCATGGGCCACACTGGTTTCAACTACACTGAACGTTGGACAACATGCCAACCACAAGATTTCTTGCCATGGGGAAGGAGTTCTGATTTCTGCATCACCTTCAACCCTGGGCAGTGATTGGAGATAAGGTCTAGGTTCTGAAACCTGAAAACCGAGGTTGGGAAGAGATGACGACCTAAGGCCATGGCGGCTCGATGTGCTCAGTGTGCGGCCAGCTGTCTGGGAGGGTCCAGGGGGTCCAGGCTCAGGCTGTGTCAGAAAGGGCATTAGTGCCCTGGTCAGCCTATATATTTGGGGTACAGCCAAGGTCGGTGCAGGTTGATCCTCATTTGGGGTTACTGGGTAGCACCAGAGGACAATGTTTTTCCTCTGCAGAGCCGGTAGAGTGCTGCATTGTAGTTCTGGATTGCCAAACTGGAGGGCTTGTGGGCCAGTAGTCTGACGACAAAAGTCTGAGAACACAAGCTAGGCTTAGGTTTCTGGGTGAGGCCATGGCAGGCACAATCTACAGACCTGAATCGAGATCTGGTGCATCTGAAGTCAGGGCGAGGATCAGACGATCGCTCAGGTTGGAGTTTCTGTCCCTGATGGCCCCTTCATGAATGGGCAGGGCATCACGAGGCCATGGGTGTTTTCCCACGATGGGAGTTGTGAGAAGCTCCAAACTGCAGAGAGTCTTCTGCAGGACAATTGAGACCTGTTGTTTGGCTCCAGGCCAATGATTCTGAGCAGGGTTCTAAGGATGGATGGCTGGGTAGCCCACCTCGCATTCCAATTTTCTCCTAGCAACAAGACAGGTTAGATCTCCTGGATCTGTGGGGAGCAACCGAGGACCCTGAGTTGAAATGGACACCCCTGGGGATGGGTCCTAACGTGCTTTTGTGTCTATAGAGACCTTGGAATGAAGCGGTGGCACTGGGGCCCTAAAGGGTTCTCCTAAACAGAGGCTTTGACACAGCTCCAACGTGCAAGTTTCCCATGTGTAGATGAGATGTTTTCTGATGGGTGAGTCAAGAAACAGCTATATGCTGCTTTTGAAATCCAGGCCTCTGAGGAGAGATGCCTGGAAACCAAAGCAATGGATCTGATGAGTGCCTAGGGGCCTGTTCTGTCCTTTTTACCTCTGGGGACATCTGTCTATGGGTCTGAGTGCAGGTAGGTGCTCAGTTGGGCTCAGATTGCCCCTGTTTTACCTGGGAAGCCACCACTATTGTGATGGATCAGGGACTTTGGAGGTTTATCCTATTAGAAGGGTTGTGGCCATTGGAATGGGCACACACAATTCCCTTGGAGAGGGCAAGTACAGTCCTCAGGTTTGGCTCCAGGGGCCTGAGCCTGTAGGTTGTGTAGGCCAGTGCTGTTTGGACAGTTGTCTGAAAACACAAACTCGGCTTATGTTTCGGGTCATAGGTATGGCAGGACTGATCTACAGACCATGAGGAGAACTCTTCGGGATTTCAAAGAAGGGCGAGTGTGAGGCTCCTGCTCAAGTTTTTGTCTCTGGATATCGTGTCACTCATGGTCGTGCAATTTCTGGATGACCTTATGGGAAATGGACGAGTCTTACTCTCTGGTGGTTTGGCCCCGTCCAAAGAGTTTGGGGTCATTTTGTGGGCTGAAAGAAGTACGTTTTTTTTTTGTTGTTGTTGTTGTTGTTGTTGTTGTTGATTTGTTTTTTAACCTCAGGTGTCCCACCAAATGATGGATTCCAGAGTAGAGCCCTGGCGAGGGGCGACTGGACAATCAGAAATCTGGTTAAAAATTGGGGCCTAGGGACATGTCAAGCCCATTATGACATCTAATGATCCAGCCACTGAGAGGACTTACTAGAGGACAGGACTCATGCTGAGGGTCACAATGCGTGTGTATGCCCTCGTCCCACTCAAGAATGGGCGGGGCCTCAGGGTGAATGCTTGTTTCTCCAACACCGAACGTTGGACAACGTGCCAACCACAAGGGTTCTTTCCATGTGTAAGCAGGAGTTCTGATTTCTGCATCACACTCACCCCTGGGCAGTGATTGGAGATAAGGTCTCGGTTGTGAAGCCTGAAAACTGAGGTAGGGAAGAGATGATGACCTAAGGCCATGGCGGGTTTTATGTGCTCAGTGTGCGGGCAGCTTTCTGGGTGTTGGTCAGGAGGTCCGGGCTCAGGTTGTGTTCGACAGTGCATTAGTGCCCAGGTTAGACTATATAATTTGGGTACAGTCGAGTGCTGTGTAGGTTTACCCTCATTTAAGGTGCCTGGGCAGCTCATGAGTCAATAATTTTTTTTTCTAGAGGGCAGGCAGAGTGCTGCATTGTGGGTCCGGAATTGCCAAACTTGAGGGCTTCGGGGCCAGGAGTGTGAGGACGGAAGTCTGAGAAGACAAGCTAGACTTGGGTTTCAGGGCGAGGGCCCGGCAGGTACCCCCTGCAGTTCTGAACCAATATCTCATGCATCTGAAGTCAGGGCGAGGATCAGACGTTGGCTCAGGTTGGAGTTTCTGAGCATGACGGGCGCTTCATGAAGGGAGCGGAATCTCGAGGCCATTGAGGTATTCCCACGTTGGGAGTTTTGGGATGCCCCCTTCAAGGATTCCTTCTGCGGCACAATTGAGACCTGTTGGACAGCTCCAGGACATCCCATATGGAATGACTCCAGAGCACCGTTCGCGGATGGATGCCTGGGAAGCCCGCCTCGCATTCCAATTGTCTCCTAGCAACAAGACAGTTTACATCTGATGGCTCTGCGGGAGCAACCGGGGTGGCTGAGTTGAAATGGACTTTCCTGAAAATGGGTCCTAATAAGTTTTTGTGTCCATGAGGGCCTTGGAATGGGGCGGTGGCACCCGGACCCTGAAGTACTCTCCTAAGCTTTGGACATGGCTCCCATGCACAGGTTTCCTTGTGGAGACGAGATGAGTTCTGATGGGTGCCTCAGGAAAACTCCTATGCTCGTATTGGAATCAGGCTTTTGAGGACACATGCCTGTAACCCAAAGCAATGGATCCTATTATGGCCTAGGGTCCTGTCTGGTTCAATCTTCTTCTCTGGGGACATCCATCTATGGTATGAGTGGAGGTCGATTATCAGCTGGTGTCAGACAGCCCTTGTTTGTTCCGGGCGACCTACACTATTGGGATGGCCTCGGGGACTTTGGAGGTTTCTCCTAATTTGTACGATTTTGGACCATGGATTGGTAGGCACAGTCCTAATGTGTGGCTCCAGGGCCCAGCCTGGAGGGTGTGTGGCCCAAGACTTTGAGGACAGAAGTCTGAAAACACAAACTCAGCTTAGGTTTGGGGACGTAGGTATGGCAGGCCCGATCTACAAACCATGAGAAGAACTCTTCAGGATATGAAGAAATTGCGAGTCTGAGGCGCTTGCTCAGGCTTTTGTCTCTGGATTTTGTATCAGCGATGGCCGTGGAATGTCGGGGAGGCCTCATGGGCCATGGACGAATCTTCCTCTCTGAGGATTTGGCCCGATTCCCAATTGCTTTTCGTCAATCTGTGGGATGGGAGGTCTCCTTTCAGTTTTTTTACCTCAGGTGTCCCACCAAAAGAGGAATTCCAAAGCCAAGCCGTGGGGAAGACTGACGGGACAACCCGAACTATCGTTAAAAATTGGGGCCTAGAGGCATGGCAAGCCCAATATTCTATCTCTTCATCCAGCCACTGAGTGGCCTTACTTGAGGACTGGGCTCAGCCTGAGCGTCACAATGTGTGTTTGTGACCAATGTGGCCCGCGAGCATGGGCGGGGCCGCATGGGCCACACTGGTTTCAACTACACTGAACGTTGGACAACATGCCAACCACAAGATTTCTTGCCATGGGGAAGGAGTTCTGATTTCTGCATCACCTTCAACCCTGGGCAGTGATTGGAGATAAGGTCTAGGTTCTGAAACCTGAAAACCGAGGTTGGGAAGAGATGACGACCTAAGGCCATGGCGGCTCGATGTGCTCAGTGTGCGGCCAGCTGTCTGGGAGGGTCCAGGGGGTCCAGGCTCAGGCTGTGTCAGAAAGGGCATTAGTGCCCTGGTCAGCCTATATATTTGGGGTACAGCCAAGGTCGGTGCAGGTTGATCCTCATTTGGGGTTACTGGGTAGCACCAGAGGACAATGTTTTTCCTCTGCAGAGCCGGTAGAGTGCTGCATTGTAGTTCTGGATTGCCAAACTGGAGGGCTTGTGGGCCAGTAGTCTGACGACAAAAGTCTGAGAACACAAGCTAGGCTTAGGTTTCTGGGTGAGGCCATGGCAGGCACAATCTACAGACCTGAATCGAGATCTGGTGCATCTGAAGTCAGGGCGAGGATCAGACGATCGCTCAGGTTGGAGTTTCTGTCCCTGATGGCCCCTTCATGAATGGGCAGGGCATCACGAGGCCATGGGTGTTTTCCCACGATGGGAGTTGTGAGAAGCTCCAAACTGCAGAGAGTCTTCTGCAGGACAATTGAGACCTGTTGTTTGGCTCCAGGCCAATGATTCTGAGCAGGGTTCTAAGGATGGATGGCTGGGTAGCCCACCTCGCATTCCAATTTTCTCCTAGCAACAAGACAGGTTAGATCTCCTGGATCTGTGGGGAGCAACCGAGGACCCTGAGTTGAAATGGACACCCCTGGGGATGGGTCCTAACGTGCTTTTGTGTCTATAGAGACCTTGGAATGAAGCGGTGGCACTGGGGCCCTAAAGGGTTCTCCTAAACAGAGGCTTTGACACAGCTCCAACGTGCAAGTTTCCCATGTGTAGATGAGATGTTTTCTGATGGGTGAGTCAAGAAACAGCTATATGCTGCTTTTGAAATCCAGGCCTCTGAGGAGAGATGCCTGGAAACCAAAGCAATGGATCTGATGAGTGCCTAGGGGCCTGTTCTGTCCTTTTTACCTCTGGGGACATCTGTCTATGGGTCTGAGTGCAGGTAGGTGCTCAGTTGGGCTCAGATTGCCCCTGTTTTACCTGGGAAGCCACCACTATTGTGATGGATCAGGGACTTTGGAGGTTTATCCTATTAGAAGGGTTGTGGCCATTGGAATGGGCACACACAATTCCCTTGGAGAGGGCAAGTACAGTCCTCAGGTTTGGCTCCAGGGGCCTGAGCCTGTAGGTTGTGTAGGCCAGTGCTGTTTGGACAGTTGTCTGAAAACACAAACTCGGCTTATGTTTCGGGTCATAGGTATGGCAGGACTGATCTACAGACCATGAGGAGAACTCTTCGGGATTTCAAAGAAGGGCGAGTGTGAGGCTCCTGCTCAAGTTTTTGTCTCTGGATATCGTGTCACTCATGGTCGTGCAATTTCTGGATGACCTTATGGGAAATGGACGAGTCTTACTCTCTGGTGGTTTGGCCCCGTCCAAAGAGTTTGGGGTCATTTTGTGGGCTGAAAGAAGTACGTTTTTTTTTTGTTGTTGTTGTTGTTGTTGTTGTTGTTGATTTGTTTTTTAACCTCAGGTGTCCCACCAAATGATGGATTCCAGAGTAGAGCCCTGGCGAGGGGCGACTGGACAATCAGAAATCTGGTTAAAAATTGGGGCCTAGGGACATGTCAAGCCCATTATGACATCTAATGATCCAGCCACTGAGAGGACTTACTAGAGGACAGGACTCATGCTGAGGGTCACAATGCGTGTGTATGCCCTCGTCCCACTCAAGAATGGGCGGGGCCTCAGGGTGAATGCTTGTTTCTCCAACACCGAACGTTGGACAACGTGCCAACCACAAGGGTTCTTTCCATGTGTAAGCAGGAGTTCTGATTTCTGCATCACACTCACCCCTGGGCAGTGATTGGAGATAAGGTCTCGGTTGTGAAGCCTGAAAACTGAGGTAGGGAAGAGATGATGACCTAAGGCCATGGCGGGTTTTATGTGCTCAGTGTGCGGGCAGCTTTCTGGGTGTTGGTCAGGAGGTCCGGGCTCAGGTTGTGTTCGACAGTGCATTAGTGCCCAGGTTAGACTATATAATTTGGGTACAGTCGAGTGCTGTGTAGGTTTACCCTCATTTAAGGTGCCTGGGCAGCTCATGAGTCAATAATTTTTTTTTCTAGAGGGCAGGCAGAGTGCTGCATTGTGGGTCCGGAATTGCCAAACTTGAGGGCTTCGGGGCCAGGAGTGTGAGGACGGAAGTCTGAGAAGACAAGCTAGACTTGGGTTTCAGGGCGAGGGCCCGGCAGGTACCCCCTGCAGTTCTGAACCAATATCTCATGCATCTGAAGTCAGGGCGAGGATCAGACGTTGGCTCAGGTTGGAGTTTCTGAGCATGACGGGCGCTTCATGAAGGGAGCGGAATCTCGAGGCCATTGAGGTATTCCCACGTTGGGAGTTTTGGGATGCCCCCTTCAAGGATTCCTTCTGCGGCACAATTGAGACCTGTTGGACAGCTCCAGGACATCCCATATGGAATGACTCCAGAGCACCGTTCGCGGATGGATGCCTGGGAAGCCCGCCTCGCATTCCAATTGTCTCCTAGCAACAAGACAGTTTACATCTGATGGCTCTGCGGGAGCAACCGGGGTGGCTGAGTTGAAATGGACTTTCCTGAAAATGGGTCCTAATAAGTTTTTGTGTCCATGAGGGCCTTGGAATGGGGCGGTGGCACCCGGACCCTGAAGTACTCTCCTAAGCTTTGGACATGGCTCCCATGCACAGGTTTCCTTGTGGAGACGAGATGAGTTCTGATGGGTGCCTCAGGAAAACTCCTATGCTCGTATTGGAATCAGGCTTTTGAGGACACATGCCTGTAACCCAAAGCAATGGATCCTATTATGGCCTAGGGTCCTGTCTGGTTCAATCTTCTTCTCTGGGGACATCCATCTATGGTATGAGTGGAGGTCGATTATCAGCTGGTGTCAGACAGCCCTTGTTTGTTCCGGGCGACCTACACTATTGGGATGGCCTCGGGGACTTTGGAGGTTTCTCCTAATTTGTACGATTTTGGACCATGGATTGGTAGGCACAGTCCTAATGTGTGGCTCCAGGGCCCAGCCTGGAGGGTGTGTGGCCCAAGACTTTGAGGACAGAAGTCTGAAAACACAAACTCAGCTTAGGTTTGGGGACGTAGGTATGGCAGGCCCGATCTACAAACCATGAGAAGAACTCTTCAGGATATGAAGAAATTGCGAGTCTGAGGCGCTTGCTCAGGCTTTTGTCTCTGGATTTTGTATCAGCGATGGCCGTGGAATGTCGGGGAGGCCTCATGGGCCATGGACGAATCTTCCTCTCTGAGGATTTGGCCCGATTCCCAATTGCTTTTCGTCAATCTGTGGGATGGGAGGTCTCCTTTCAGTTTTTTTACCTCAGGTGTCCCACCAAAAGAGGAATTCCAAAGCCAAGCCGTGGGGAAGACTGACGGGACAACCCGAACTATCGTTAAAAATTGGGGCCTAGAGGCATGGCAAGCCCAATATTCTCTCTCTTCATCCAGCCACTGAGTGGCCTTACTTGAGGACTGGGCTCAGCCTGAGCGTCACAATGTGTGTTTGTGACCAATGTGGCCCGCGAGCATGGGCGGGGCCGCATGGGCCACACTGGTTTCAACTACACTGAACGTTGGACAACATGCCAACCACAAGATTTCTTGCCATGGGGAAGGAGTTCTGATTTCTGCATCACCTTCAACCCTGGGCAGTGATTGGAGATAAGGTCTAGGTTCTGAAACCTGAAAACCGAGGTTGGGAAGAGATGACGACCTAAGGCCATGGCGGCTCGATGTGCTCAGTGTGCGGCCAGCTGTCTGGGAGGGTCCAGGGGGTCCAGGCTCAGGCTGTGTCAGAAAGGGCATTAGTGCCCTGGTCAGCCTATATATTTGGGGTACAGCCAAGGTCGGTGCAGGTTGATCCTCATTTGGGGTTACTGGGTAGCACCAGAGGACAATGTTTTTCCTCTGCAGAGCCGGTAGAGTGCTGCATTGTAGTTCTGGATTGCCAAACTGGAGGGCTTGTGGGCCAGTAGTCTGACGACAAAAGTCTGAGAACACAAGCTAGGCTTAGGTTTCTGGGTGAGGCCATGGCAGGCACAATCTACAGACCTGAATCGAGATCTGGTGCATCTGAAGTCAGGGCGAGGATCAGACGATCGCTCAGGTTGGAGTTTCTGTCCCTGATGGCCCCTTCATGAATGGGCAGGGCATCACGAGGCCATGGGTGTTTTCCCACGATGGGAGTTGTGAGAAGCTCCAAACTGCAGAGAGTCTTCTGCAGGACAATTGAGACCTGTTGTTTGGCTCCAGGCCAATGATTCTGAGCAGGGTTCTAAGGATGGATGGCTGGGTAGCCCACCTCGCATTCCAATTTTCTCCTAGCAACAAGACAGGTTAGATCTCCTGGATCTGTGGGGAGCAACCGAGGACCCTGAGTTGAAATGGACACCCCTGGGGATGGGTCCTAACGTGCTTTTGTGTCTATAGAGACCTTGGAATGAAGCGGTGGCACTGGGGCCCTAAAGGGTTCTCCTAAACAGAGGCTTTGACACAGCTCCAACGTGCAAGTTTCCCATGTGTAGATGAGATGTTTTCTGATGGGTGAGTCAAGAAACAGCTATATGCTGCTTTTGAAATCCAGGCCTCTGAGGAGAGATGCCTGGAAACCAAAGCAATGGATCTGATGAGTGCCTAGGGGCCTGTTCTGTCCTTTTTACCTCTGGGGACATCTGTCTATGGGTCTGAGTGCAGGTAGGTGCTCAGTTGGGCTCAGATTGCCCCTGTTTTACCTGGGAAGCCACCACTATTGTGATGGATCAGGGACTTTGGAGGTTTATCCTATTAGAAGGGTTGTGGCCATTGGAATGGGCACACACAATTCCCTTGGAGAGGGCAAGTACAGTCCTCAGGTTTGGCTCCAGGGGCCTGAGCCTGTAGGTTGTGTAGGCCAGTGCTGTTTGGACAGTTGTCTGAAAACACAAACTCGGCTTATGTTTCGGGTCATAGGTATGGCAGGACTGATCTACAGACCATGAGGAGAACTCTTCGGGATTTCAAAGAAGGGCGAGTGTGAGGCTCCTGCTCAAGTTTTTGTCTCTGGATATCGTGTCACTCATGGTCGTGCAATTTCTGGATGACCTTATGGGAAATGGACGAGTCTTACTCTCTGGTGGTTTGGCCCCGTCCAAAGAGTTTGGGGTCATTTTGTGGGCTGAAAGAAGTACGTTTTTTGTTGTTGTTGTTGTTGTTGTTGTTGTTGTTGATTTGTTTTTTAACCTCAGGTGTCCCACCAAATGATGGATTCCAGAGTAGAGCCCTGGCGAGGGGCGACTGGACAATCAGAAATCTGGTTAAAAATTGGGGCCTAGGGACATGTCAAGCCCATTATGACATCTAATGATCCAGCCACTGAGAGGACTTACTAGAGGACAGGACTCATGCTGAGGGTCACAATGCGTGTGTATGCCCTCGTCCCACTCAAGAATGGGCGGGGCCTCAGGGTGAATGCTTGTTTCTCCAACACCGAACGTTGGACAACGTGCCAACCACAAGGGTTCTTTCCATGTGTAAGCAGGAGTTCTGATTTCTGCATCACACTCACCCCTGGGCAGTGATTGGAGATAAGGTCTCGGTTGTGAAGCCTGAAAACTGAGGTAGGGAAGAGATGATGACCTAAGGCCATGGCGGGTTTTATGTGCTCAGTGTGCGGGCAGCTTTCTGGGTGTTGGTCAGGAGGTCCGGGCTCAGGTTGTGTTCGACAGTGCATTAGTGCCCAGGTTAGACTATATAATTAGGGTACAGTCGAGTGCTGTGTAGGTTTACCCTCATTTAAGGTGCCTGGGCAGCTCATGAGTCCATAATTTTTTTTCTAGAGGGCAGGCAGAGTGCTGCATTGTGGGTCCGGAATTGCCAAACTTGAGGGCTTCGGGGCCAGGAGTGTGAGGACGGAAGTCTGAGAAGACAAGCTAGACTTGGGTTTCAGGGCGAGGGCCCGGCAGGTACCCCCTGCAGTTCTGAACCAATATCTCATGCATCTGAAGTCAGGGCGAGGATCAGACGTTGGCTCAGGTTGGAGTTTCTGAGCATGACGGGCGCTTCATGAAGGGAGCGGAATCTCGAGGCCATTGAGGTATTCCCACGTTGGGAGTTTTGGGATGCCCCCTTCAAGGATTCCTTCTGCGGCACAATTGAGACCTGTTGGACAGCTCCAGGACATCCCATATGGAATGACTCCAGAGCACCGTTCGCGGATGGATGCCTGGGAAGCCCGCCTCGCATTCCAATTGTCTCCTAGCAACAAGACAGTTTACATCTGATGGCTCTGCGGGAGCAACCGGGGTGGCTGAGTTGAAATGGACTTTCCTGAAAATGGGTCCTAATAAGTTTTTGTGTCCATGAGGGCCTTGGAATGGGGCGGTGGCACCCGGACCCTGAAGTACTCTCCTAAGCTTTGGACATGGCTCCCATGCACAGGTTTCCTTGTGGAGACGAGATGAGTTCTGATGGGTGCCTCAGGAAAACTCCTATGCTCGTATTGGAATCAGGCTTTTGAGGACACATGCCTGTAACCCAAAGCAATGGATCCTATTATGGCCTAGGGTCCTGTCTGGTTCAATCTTCTTCTCTGGGGACATCCATCTATGGTATGAGTGGAGGTCGATTATCAGCTGGTGTCAGACAGCCCTTGTTTGTTCCGGGCGACCTACACTATTGGGATGGCCTCGGGGACTTTGGAGGTTTCTCCTAATTTGTACGATTTTGGACCATGGATTGGTAGGCACAGTCCTAATGTGTGGCTCCAGGGCCCAGCCTGGAGGGTGTGTGGCCCAAGACTTTGAGGACAGAAGTCTGAAAACACAAACTCAGCTTAGGTTTGGGGACGTAGGTATGGCAGGCCCGATCTACAAACCATGAGAAGAACTCTTCAGGATATGAAGAAATTGCGAGTCTGAGGCGCTTGCTCAGGCTTTTGTCTCTGGATTTTGTATCAGCGATGGCCGTGGAATGTCGGGGAGGCCTCATGGGCCATGGACGAATCTTCCTCTCTGAGGATTTGGCCCGATTCCCAATTGCTTTTCGTCAATCTGTGGGATGGGAGGTCTCCTTTCAGTTTTTTTACCTCAGGTGTCCCACCAAAAGAGGAATTCCAAAGCCAAGCCGTGGGGAAGACTGACGGGACAACCCGAACTATCGTTAAAAATTGGGGCCTAGAGGCATGGCAAGCCCAATATTCTATCTCTTCATCCAGCCACTGAGTGGCCTTACTTGTGGACTGGGCTCAGCCTGAGCGTCACAATGTGTGTTTGTGACCAATGTGGCCCGCGAGCATGGGCGGGGCCGCATGGGCCACACTGGTTTCAACTACACTGAACGTTGGACAACATGCCAACCACAAGATTTCTTGCCATGGGGAAGGAGTTCTGATTTCTGCATCACCTTCAACCCTGGGCAGTGATTGGAGATAAGGTCTAGGTTCTGAAACCTGAAAACCGAGGTTGGGAAGAGATGACGACCTAAGGCCATGGCGGCTCGATGTGCTCAGTGTGCGGCCAGCTGTCTGGGAGGGTCCAGGGGGTCCAGGCTCAGGCTGTGTCAGAAAGGGCATTAGTGCCCTGGTCAGCCTATATATTTGGGGTACAGCCAAGGTCGGTGCAGGTTGATCCTCATTTGGGGTTACTGGGTAGCACCAGAGGACAATGTTTTTCCTCTGCAGAGCCGGTAGAGTGCTGCATTGTAGTTCTGGATTGCCAAACTGGAGGGCTTGTGGGCCAGTAGTCTGACGACAAAAGTCTGAGAACACAAGCTAGGCTTAGGTTTCTGGGTGAGGCCATGGCAGGCACAATCTACAGACCTGAATCGAGATCTGGTGCATCTGAAGTCAGGGCGAGGATCAGACGATCGCTCAGGTTGGAGTTTCTGTCCCTGATGGCCCCTTCATGAATGGGCAGGGCATCACGAGGCCATGGGTGTTTTCCCACGATGGGAGTTGTGAGAAGCTCCAAACTGCAGAGAGTCTTCTGCAGGACAATTGAGACCTGTTGTTTGGCTCCAGGCCAATGATTCTGAGCAGGGTTCTAAGGATGGATGGCTGGGTAGCCCACCTCGCATTCCAATTTTCTCCTAGCAACAAGACAGGTTAGATCTCCTGGATCTGTGGGGAGCAACCGAGGACCCTGAGTTGAAATGGACACCCCTGGGGATGGGTCCTAACGTGCTTTTGTGTCTATAGAGACCTTGGAATGAAGCGGTGGCACTGGGGCCCTAAAGGGTTCTCCTAAACAGAGGCTTTGACACAGCTCCAACGTGCAAGTTTCCCATGTGTAGATGAGATGTTTTCTGATGGGTGAGTCAAGAAACAGCTATATGCTGCTTTTGAAATCCAGGCCTCTGAGGAGAGATGCCTGGAAACCAAAGCAATGGATCTGATGAGTGCCTAGGGGCCTGTTCTGTCCTTTTTACCTCTGGGGACATCTGTCTATGGGTCTGAGTGCAGGTAGGTGCTCAGTTGGGCTCAGATTGCCCCTGTTTTACCTGGGAAGCCACCACTATTGTGATGGATCAGGGACTTTGGAGGTTTATCCTATTAGAAGGGTTGTGGCCATTGGAATGGGCACACACAATTCCCTTGGAGAGGGCAAGTACAGTCCTCAGGTTTGGCTCCAGGGGCCTGAGCCTGTAGGTTGTGTAGGCCAGTGCTGTTTGGACAGTTGTCTGAAAACACAAACTCGGCTTATGTTTCGGGTCATAGGTATGGCAGGACTGATCTACAGACCATGAGGAGAACTCTTCGGGATTTCAAAGAAGGGCGAGTGTGAGGCTCCTGCTCAAGTTTTTGTCTCTGGATATCGTGTCACTCATGGTCGTGCAATTTCTGGATGACCTTATGGGAAATGGACGAGTCTTACTCTCTGGTGGTTTGGCCCCGTCCAAAGAGTTTGGGGTCATTTTGTGGGCTGAAAGAAGTACGTTTTTGTTGTTGTTGTTGTTGTTGTTGTTGTTGTTGATTTGTTTTTTAACCTCAGGTGTCCCACCAAATGATGGATTCCAGAGTAGAGCCCTGGCGAGGGGCGACTGGACAATCAGAAATCTGGTTAAAAATTGGGGCCTAGGGACATGTCAAGCCCATTATGACATCTAATGATCCAGCCACTGAGAGGACTTACTAGAGGACAGGACTCATGCTGAGGGTCACAATGCGTGTGTATGCCCTCGTCCCACTCAAGAATGGGCGGGGCCTCAGGGTGAATGCTTGTTTCTCCAACACCGAACGTTGGACAACGTGCCAACCACAAGGGTTCTTTCCATGTGTAAGCAGGAGTTCTGATTTCTGCATCACACTCACCCCTGGGCAGTGATTGGAGATAAGGTCTCGGTTGTGAAGCCTGAAAACTGAGGTAGGGAAGAGATGATGACCTAAGGCCATGGCGGGTTTTATGTGCTCAGTGTGCGGGCAGCTTTCTGGGTGTTGGTCAGGAGGTCCGGGCTCAGGTTGTGTTCGACAGTGCATTAGTGCCCAGGTTAGACTATATAATTAGGGTACAGTCGAGTGCTGTGTAGGTTTACCCTCATTTAAGGTGCCTGGGCAGCTCATGAGTCCATAATTTTTTTTCTAGAGGGCAGGCAGAGTGCTGCATTGTGGGTCCGGAATTGCCAAACTTGAGGGCTTCGGGGCCAGGAGTGTGAGGACGGAAGTCTGAGAAGACAAGCTAGACTTGGGTTTCAGGGCGAGGGCCCGGCAGGTACCCCCTGCAGTTCTGAACCAATATCTCATGCATCTGAAGTCAGGGCGAGGATCAGACGTTGGCTCAGGTTGGAGTTTCTGAGCATGACGGGCGCTTCATGAAGGGAGCGGAATCTCGAGGCCATTGAGGTATTCCCACGTTGGGAGTTTTGGGATGCCCCCTTCAAGGATTCCTTCTGCGGCACAATTGAGACCTGTTGGACAGCTCCAGGACATCCCATATGGAATGACTCCAGAGCACCGTTCGCGGATGGATGCCTGGGAAGCCCGCCTCGCATTCCAATTGTCTCCTAGCAACAAGACAGTTTACATCTGATGGCTCTGCGGGAGCAACCGGGGTGGCTGAGTTGAAATGGACTTTCCTGAAAATGGGTCCTAATAAGTTTTTGTGTCCATGAGGGCCTTGGAATGGGGCGGTGGCACCCGGACCCTGAAGTACTCTCCTAAGCTTTGGACATGGCTCCCATGCACAGGTTTCCTTGTGGAGACGAGATGAGTTCTGATGGGTGCCTCAGGAAAACTCCTATGCTCGTATTGGAATCAGGCTTTTGAGGACACATGCCTGTAACCCAAAGCAATGGATCCTATTATGGCCTAGGGTCCTGTCTGGTTCAATCTTCTTCTCTGGGGACATCCATCTATGGTATGAGTGGAGGTCGATTATCAGCTGGTGTCAGACAGCCCTTGTTTGTTCCGGGCGACCTACACTATTGGGATGGCCTCGGGGACTTTGGAGGTTTCTCCTAATTTGTACGATTTTGGACCATGGATTGGTAGGCACAGTCCTAATGTGTGGCTCCAGGGCCCAGCCTGGAGGGTGTGTGGCCCAAGACTTTGAGGACAGAAGTCTGAAAACACAAACTCAGCTTAGGTTTGGGGACGTAGGTATGGCAGGCCCGATCTACAAACCATGAGAAGAACTCTTCAGGATATGAAGAAATTGCGAGTCTGAGGCGCTTGCTCAGGCTTTTGTCTCTGGATTTTGTATCAGCGATGGCCGTGGAATGTCGGGGAGGCCTCATGGGCCATGGACGAATCTTCCTCTCTGAGGATTTGGCCCGATTCCCAATTGCTTTTCGTCAATCTGTGGGATGGGAGGTCTCCTTTCAGTTTTTTTACCTCAGGTGTCCCACCAAAAGAGGAATTCCAAAGCCAAGCCGTGGGGAAGACTGACGGGACAACCCGAACTATCGTTAAAAATTGGGGCCTAGAGGCATGGCAAGCCCAATATTCTATCTCTTCATCCAGCCACTGAGTGGCCTTACTTGAGGACTGGGCTCAGCCTGAGCGTCACAATGTGTGTTTGTGACCAATGTGGCCCGCGAGCATGGGCGGGGCCGCATGGGCCACACTGGTTTCAACTACACTGAACGTTGGACAACATGCCAACCACAAGATTTCTTGCCATGGGGAAGGAGTTCTGATTTCTGCATCACCTTCAACCCTGGGCAGTGATTGGAGATAAGGTCTAGGTTCTGAAACCTGAAAACCGAGGTTGGGAAGAGATGACGACCTAAGGCCATGGCGGCTCGATGTGCTCAGTGTGCGGCCAGCTGTCTGGGAGGGTCCAGGGGGTCCAGGCTCAGGCTGTGTCAGAAAGGGCATTAGTGCCCTGGTCAGCCTATATATTTGGGGTACAGCCAAGGTCGGTGCAGGTTGATCCTCATTTGGGGTTACTGGGTAGCACCAGAGGACAATGTTTTTCCTCTGCAGAGCCGGTAGAGTGCTGCATTGTAGTTCTGGATTGCCAAACTGGAGGGCTTGTGGGCCAGTAGTCTGACGACAAAAGTCTGAGAACACAAGCTAGGCTTAGGTTTCTGGGTGAGGCCATGGCAGGCACAATCTACAGACCTGAATCGAGATCTGGTGCATCTGAAGTCAGGGCGAGGATCAGACGATCGCTCAGGTTGGAGTTTCTGTCCCTGATGGCCCCTTCATGAATGGGCAGGGCATCACGAGGCCATGGGTGTTTTCCCACGATGGGAGTTGTGAGAAGCTCCAAACTGCAGAGAGTCTTCTGCAGGACAATTGAGACCTGTTGTTTGGCTCCAGGCCAATGATTCTGAGCAGGGTTCTAAGGATGGATGGCTGGGTAGCCCACCTCGCATTCCAATTTTCTCCTAGCAACAAGACAGGTTAGATCTCCTGGATCTGTGGGGAGCAACCGAGGACCCTGAGTTGAAATGGACACCCCTGGGGATGGGTCCTAACGTGCTTTTGTGTCTATAGAGACCTTGGAATGAAGCGGTGGCACTGGGGCCCTAAAGGGTTCTCCTAAACAGAGGCTTTGACACAGCTCCAACGTGCAAGTTTCCCATGTGTAGATGAGATGTTTTCTGATGGGTGAGTCAAGAAACAGCTATATGCTGCTTTTGGGGCCTGTTCTGTCCTTTTTACCTCTGGGGACATCTGTCTATGGGTCTGAGTGCAGGTAGGTGCTCAGTTGGGCTCAGATTGCCCCTGTTTTACCTGGGAAGCCACCACTATTGTGATGGATCAGGGACTTTGGAGGTTTATCCTATTAGAAGGGTTGTGGCCATTGGAATGGGCACACACAATTCCCTTGGAGAGGGCAAGTACAGTCCTCAGGTTTGGCTCCAGGGGCCTGAGCCTGTAGGTTGTGTAGGCCAGTGCTGTTTGGACAGTTGTCTGAAAACACAAACTCGGCTTATGTTTCGGGTCATAGGTATGGCAGGACTGATCTACAGACCATGAGGAGAACTCTTCGGGATTTCAAAGAAGGGCGAGTGTGAGGCTCCTGCTCAAGTTTTTGTCTCTGGATATCGTGTCACTCATGGTCGTGCAATTTCTGGATGACCTTATGGGAAATGGACGAGTCTTACTCTCTGGTGGTTTGGCCCCGTCCAAAGAGTTTGGGGTCATTTTGTGGGCTGAAAGAAGTACGTTTTTGTTGTTGTTGTTGTTGTTGTTGTTGTTGTTGATTTGTTTTTTAACCTCAGGTGTCCCACCAAATGATGGATTCCAGAGTAGAGCCCTGGCGAGGGGCGACTGGACAATCAGAAATCTGGTTAAAAATTGGGGCCTAGGGACATGTCAAGCCCATTATGACATCTAATGATCCAGCCACTGAGAGGACTTACTAGAGGACAGGACTCATGCTGAGGGTCACAATGCGTGTGTATGCCCTCGTCCCACTCAAGAATGGGCGGGGCCTCAGGGTGAATGCTTGTTTCTCCAACACCGAACGTTGGACAACGTGCCAACCACAAGGGTTCTTTCCATGTGTAAGCAGGAGTTCTGATTTCTGCATCACACTCACCCCTGGGCAGTGATTGGAGATAAGGTCTCGGTTGTGAAGCCTGAAAACTGAGGTAGGGAAGAGATGATGACCTAAGGCCATGGCGGGTTTTATGTGCTCAGTGTGCGGGCAGCTTTCTGGGTGTTGGTCAGGAGGTCCGGGCTCAGGTTGTGTTCGACAGTGCATTAGTGCCCAGGTTAGACTATATAATTAGGGTACAGTCGAGTGCTGTGTAGGTTTACCCTCATTTAAGGTGCCTGGGCAGCTCATGAGTCCATAATTTTTTTTCTAGAGGGCAGGCAGAGTGCTGCATTGTGGGTCCGGAATTGCCAAACTTGAGGGCTTCGGGGCCAGGAGTGTGAGGACGGAAGTCTGAGAAGACAAGCTAGACTTGGGTTTCAGGGCGAGGGCCCGGCAGGTACCCCCTGCAGTTCTGAACCAATATCTCATGCATCTGAAGTCAGGGCGAGGATCAGACGTTGGCTCAGGTTGGAGTTTCTGAGCATGACGGGCGCTTCATGAAGGGAGCGGAATCTCGAGGCCATTGAGGTATTCCCACGTTGGGAGTTTTGGGATGCCCCCTTCAAGGATTCCTTCTGCGGCACAATTGAGACCTGTTGGACAGCTCCAGGACATCCCATATGGAATGACTCCAGAGCACCGTTCGCGGATGGATGCCTGGGAAGCCCGCCTCGCATTCCAATTGTCTCCTAGCAACAAGACAGTTTACATCTGATGGCTCTGCGGGAGCAACCGGGGTGGCTGAGTTGAAATGGACTTTCCTGAAAATGGGTCCTAATAAGTTTTTGTGTCCATGAGGGCCTTGGAATGGGGCGGTGGCACCCGGACCCTGAAGTACTCTCCTAAGCTTTGGACATGGCTCCCATGCACAGGTTTCCTTGTGGAGACGAGATGAGTTCTGATGGGTGCCTCAGGAAAACTCCTATGCTCGTATTGGAATCAGGCTTTTGAGGACACATGCCTGTAACCCAAAGCAATGGATCCTATTATGGCCTAGGGTCCTGTCTGGTTCAATCTTCTTCTCTGGGGACATCCATCTATGGTATGAGTGGAGGTCGATTATCAGCTGGTGTCAGACAGCCCTTGTTTGTTCCGGGCGACCTACACTATTGGGATGGCCTCGGGGACTTTGGAGGTTTCTCCTAATTTGTACGATTTTGGACCATGGATTGGTAGGCACAGTCCTAATGTGTGGCTCCAGGGCCCAGCCTGGAGGGTGTGTGGCCCAAGACTTTGAGGACAGAAGTCTGAAAACACAAACTCAGCTTAGGTTTGGGGACGTAGGTATGGCAGGCCCGATCTACAAACCATGAGAAGAACTCTTCAGGATATGAAGAAATTGCGAGTCTGAGGCGCTTGCTCAGGCTTTTGTCTCTGGATTTTGTATCAGCGATGGCCGTGGAATGTCGGGGAGGCCTCATGGGCCATGGACGAATCTTCCTCTCTGAGGATTTGGCCCGATTCCCAATTGCTTTTCGTCAATCTGTGGGATGGGAGGTCTCCTTTCAGTTTTTTTACCTCAGGTGTCCCACCAAAAGAGGAATTCCAAAGCCAAGCCGTGGGGAAGACTGACGGGACAACCCGAACTATCGTTAAAAATTGGGGCCTAGAGGCATGGCAAGCCCAATATTCTATCTCTTCATCCAGCCACTGAGTGGCCTTACTTGAGGACTGGGCTCAGCCTGAGCGTCACAATGTGTGTTTGTGACCAATGTGGCCCGCGAGCATGGGCGGGGCCGCATGGGCCACACTGGTTTCAACTACACTGAACGTTGGACAACATGCCAACCACAAGATTTCTTGCCATGGGGAAGGAGTTCTGATTTCTGCATCACCTTCAACCCTGGGCAGTGATTGGAGATAAGGTCTAGGTTCTGAAACCTGAAAACCGAGGTTGGGAAGAGATGACGACCTAAGGCCATGGCGGCTCGATGTGCTCAGTGTGCGG
Organism: Mustela nivalis; assembly: GCF_964662115.1. NCBI lineage: Eukaryota > Metazoa > Chordata > Mammalia > Carnivora > Mustelidae > Mustela > Mustela nivalis. The sequence goes on from NW_028135841.1 coordinate 230,027, forward strand.
CCAGCTGTCTGGGAGGGTCCAGGGGGTCCAGGCTCAGGCTGTGTCAGAAAGGGCATTAGTGCCCTGGTCAGCCTATATATTTGGGGTACAGCCAAGGTCGGTGCAGGTTGATCCTCATTTGGGGTTACTGGGTAGCACCAGAGGACAATGTTTTTCCTCTGCAGAGCCGGTAGAGTGCTGCATTGTAGTTCTGGATTGCCAAACTGGAGGGCTTGTGGGCCAGTAGTCTGACGACAAAAGTCTGAGAACACAAGCTAGGCTTAGGTTTCTGGGTGAGGCCATGGCAGGCACAATCTACAGACCTGAATCGAGATCTGGTGCATCTGAAGTCAGGGCGAGGATCAGACGATCGCTCAGGTTGGAGTTTCTGTCCCTGATGGCCCCTTCATGAATGGGCAGGGCATCACGAGGCCATGGGTGTTTTCCCACGATGGGAGTTGTGAGAAGCTCCAAACTGCAGAGAGTCTTCTGCAGGACAATTGAGACCTGTTGTTTGGCTCCAGGCCAATGATTCTGAGCAGGGTTCTAAGGATGGATGGCTGGGTAGCCCACCTCGCATTCCAATTTTCTCCTAGCAACAAGACAGGTTAGATCTCCTGGATCTGTGGGGAGCAACCGAGGACCCTGAGTTGAAATGGACACCCCTGGGGATGGGTCCTAACGTGCTTTTGTGTCTATAGAGACCTTGGAATGAAGCGGTGGCACTGGGGCCCTAAAGGGTTCTCCTAAACAGAGGCTTTGACACAGCTCCAACGTGCAAGTTTCCCATGTGTAGATGAGATGTTTTCTGATGGGTGAGTCAAGAAACAGCTATATGCTGCTTTTGAAATCCAGGCCTCTGAGGAGAGATGCCTGGAAACCAAAGCAATGGATCTGATGAGTGCCTAGGGGCCTGTTCTGTCCTTTTTACCTCTGGGGACATCTGTCTATGGGTCTGAGTGCAGGTAGGTGCTCAGTTGGGCTCAGATTGCCCCTGTTTTACCTGGGAAGCCACCACTATTGTGATGGATCAGGGACTTTGGAGGTTTATCCTATTAGAAGGGTTGTGGCCATTGGAATGGGCACACACAATTCCCTTGGAGAGGGCAAGTACAGTCCTCAGGTTTGGCTCCAGGGGCCTGAGCCTGTAGGTTGTGTAGGCCAGTGCTGTTTGGACAGTTGTCTGAAAACACAAACTCGGCTTATGTTTCGGGTCATAGGTATGGCAGGACTGATCTACAGACCATGAGGAGAACTCTTCGGGATTTCAAAGAAGGGCGAGTGTGAGGCTCCTGCTCAAGTTTTTGTCTCTGGATATCGTGTCACTCATGGTCGTGCAATTTCTGGATGACCTTATGGGAAATGGACGAGTCTTACTCTCTGGTGGTTTGGCCCCGTCCAAAGAGTTTGGGGTCATTTTGTGGGCTGAAAGAAGTACGTTTTTTTGTTGTTGTTGTTGTTGTTGTTGTTGATTTGTTTTTTAACCTCAGGTGTCCCACCAAATGATGGATTCCAGAGTAGAGCCCTGGCGAGGGGCGACTGGACAATCAGAAATCTGGTTAAAAATTGGGGCCTAGGGACATGTCAAGCCCATTATGACATCTAATGATCCAGCCACTGAGAGGACTTACTAGAGGACAGGACTCATGCTGAGGGTCACAATGCGTGTGTATGCCCTCGTCCCACTCAAGAATGGGCGGGGCCTCAGGGTGAATGCTTGTTTCTCCAACACCGAACGTTGGACAACGTGCCAACCACAAGGGTTCTTTCCATGTGTAAGCAGGAGTTCTGATTTCTGCATCACACTCACCCCTGGGCAGTGATTGGAGATAAGGTCTCGGTTGTGAAGCCTGAAAACTGAGGTAGGGAAGAGATGATGACCTAAGGCCATGGCGGGTTTTATGTGCTCAGTGTGCGGGCAGCTTTCTGGGTGTTGGTCAGGAGGTCCGGGCTCAGGTTGTGTTCGACAGTGCATTAGTGCCCAGGTTAGACTATATAATTAGGGTACAGTCGAGTGCTGTGTAGGTTTACCCTCATTTAAGGTGCCTGGGCAGCTCATGAGTCCATAATTTTTTTTCTAGAGGGCAGGCAGAGTGCTGCATTGTGGGTCCGGAATTGCCAAACTTGAGGGCTTCGGGGCCAGGAGTGTGAGGACGGAAGTCTGAGAAGACAAGCTAGACTTGGGTTTCAGGGCGAGGGCCCGGCAGGTACCCCCTGCAGTTCTGAACCAATATCTCATGCATCTGAAGTCAGGGCGAGGATCAGACGTTGGCTCAGGTTGGAGTTTCTGAGCATGACGGGCGCTTCATGAAGGGAGCGGAATCTCGAGGCCATTGAGGTATTCCCACGTTGGGAGTTTTGGGATGCCCCCTTCAAGGATTCCTTCTGCGGCACAATTGAGACCTGTTGGACAGCTCCAGGACATCCCATATGGAATGACTCCAGAGCACCGTTCGCGGATGGATGCCTGGGAAGCCCGCCTCGCATTCCAATTGTCTCCTAGCAACAAGACAGTTTACATCTGATGGCTCTGCGGGAGCAACCGGGGTGGCTGAGTTGAAATGGACTTTCCTGAAAATGGGTCCTAATAAGTTTTTGTGTCCATGAGGGCCTTGGAATGGGGCGGTGGCACCCGGACCCTGAAGTACTCTCCTAAGCTTTGGACATGGCTCCCATGCACAGGTTTCCTTGTGGAGACGAGATGAGTTCTGATGGGTGCCTCAGGAAAACTCCTATGCTCGTATTGGAATCAGGCTTTTGAGGACACATGCCTGTAACCCAAAGCAATGGATCCTATTATGGCCTAGGGTCCTGTCTGGTTCAATCTTCTTCTCTGGGGACATCCATCTATGGTATGAGTGGAGGTCGATTATCAGCTGGTGTCAGACAGCCCTTGTTTGTTCCGGGCGACCTACACTATTGGGATGGCCTCGGGGACTTTGGAGGTTTCTCCTAATTTGTACGATTTTGGACCATGGATTGGTAGGCACAGTCCTAATGTGTGGCTCCAGGGCCCAGCCTGGAGGGTGTGTGGCCCAAGACTTTGAGGACAGAAGTCTGAAAACACAAACTCAGCTTAGGTTTGGGGACGTAGGTATGGCAGGCCCGATCTACAAACCATGAGAAGAACTCTTCAGGATATGAAGAAATTGCGAGTCTGAGGCGCTTGCTCAGGCTTTTGTCTCTGGATTTTGTATCAGCGATGGCCGTGGAATGTCGGGGAGGCCTCATGGGCCATGGACGAATCTTCCTCTCTGAGGATTTGGCCCGATTCCCAATTGCTTTTCGTCAATCTGTGGGATGGGAGGTCTCCTTTCAGTTTTTTTACCTCAGGTGTCCCACCAAAAGAGGAATTCCAAAGCCAAGCCGTGGGGAAGACTGACGGGACAACCCGAACTATCGTTAAAAATTGGGGCCTAGAGGCATGGCAAGCCCAATATTCTATCTCTTCATCCAGCCACTGAGTGGCCTTACTTGAGGACTGGGCTCAGCCTGAGCGTCACAATGTGTGTTTGTGACCAATGTGGCCCGCGAGCATGGGCGGGGCCGCATGGGCCACACTGGTTTCAACTACACTGAACGTTGGACAACATGCCAACCACAAGATTTCTTGCCATGGGGAAGGAGTTCTGATTTCTGCATCACCTTCAACCCTGGGCAGTGATTGGAGATAAGGTCTAGGTTCTGAAACCTGAAAACCGAGGTTGGGAAGAGATGACGACCTAAGGCCATGGCGGCTCGATGTGCTCAGTGTGCGGCCAGCTGTCTGGGAGGGTCCAGGGGGTCCAGGCTCAGGCTGTGTCAGAAAGGGCATTAGTGCCCTGGTCAGCCTATATATTTGGGGTACAGCCAAGGTCGGTGCAGGTTGATCCTCATTTGGGGTTACTGGGTAGCACCAGAGGACAATGTTTTTCCTCTGCAGAGCCGGTAGAGTGCTGCATTGTAGTTCTGGATTGCCAAACTGGAGGGCTTGTGGGCCAGTAGTCTGACGACAAAAGTCTGAGAACACAAGCTAGGCTTAGGTTTCTGGGTGAGGCCATGGCAGGCACAATCTACAGACCTGAATCGAGATCTGGTGCATCTGAAGTCAGGGCGAGGATCAGACGATCGCTCAGGTTGGAGTTTCTGTCCCTGATGGCCCCTTCATGAATGGGCAGGGCATCACGAGGCCATGGGTGTTTTCCCACGATGGGAGTTGTGAGAAGCTCCAAACTGCAGAGAGTCTTCTGCAGGACAATTGAGACCTGTTGTTTGGCTCCAGGCCAATGATTCTGAGCAGGGTTCTAAGGATGGATGGCTGGGTAGCCCACCTCGCATTCCAATTTTCTCCTAGCAACAAGACAGGTTAGATCTCCTGGATCTGTGGGGAGCAACCGAGGACCCTGAGTTGAAATGGACACCCCTGGGGATGGGTCCTAACGTGCTTTTGTGTCTATAGAGACCTTGGAATGAAGCGGTGGCACTGGGGCCCTAAAGGGTTCTCCTAAACAGAGGCTTTGACACAGCTCCAACGTGCAAGTTTCCCATGTGTAGATGAGATGTTTTCTGATGGGTGAGTCAAGAAACAGCTATATGCTGCTTTTGAAATCCAGGCCTCTGAGGAGAGATGCCTGGAAACCAAAGCAATGGATCTGATGAGTGCCTAGGGGCCTGTTCTGTCCTTTTTACCTCTGGGGACATCTGTCTATGGGTCTGAGTGCAGGTAGGTGCTCAGTTGGGCTCAGATTGCCCCTGTTTTACCTGGGAAGCCACCACTATTGTGATGGATCAGGGACTTTGGAGGTTTATCCTATTAGAAGGGTTGTGGCCATTGGAATGGGCACACACAATTCCCTTGGAGAGGGCAAGTACAGTCCTCAGGTTTGGCTCCAGGGGCCTGAGCCTGTAGGTTGTGTAGGCCAGTGCTGTTTGGACAGTTGTCTGAAAACACAAACTCGGCTTATGTTTCGGGTCATAGGTATGGCAGGACTGATCTACAGACCATGAGGAGAACTCTTCGGGATTTCAAAGAAGGGCGAGTGTGAGGCTCCTGCTCAAGTTTTTGTCTCTGGATATCGTGTCACTCATGGTCGTGCAATTTCTGGATGACCTTATGGGAAATGGACGAGTCTTACTCTCTGGTGGTTTGGCCCCGTCCAAAGAGTTTGGGGTCATTTTGTGGGCTGAAAGAAGTACGTTTTTTTTTTTTGTTGTTGTTGTTGTTGTTGTTGATTTGTTTTTTAACCTCAGGTGTCCCACCAAATGATGGATTCCAGAGTAGAGCCCTGGCGAGGGGCGACTGGACAATCAGAAATCTGGTTAAAAATTGGGGCCTAGGGACATGTCAAGCCCATTATGACATCTAATGATCCAGCCACTGAGAGGACTTACTAGAGGACAGGACTCATGCTGAGGGTCACAATGCGTGTGTATGCCCTCGTCCCACTCAAGAATGGGCGGGGCCTCAGGGTGAATGCTTGTTTCTCCAACACCGAACGTTGGACAACATGCCAACCACAAGGGTTCTTTCCATGTGTAAGCAGGAGTTCTGATTTCTGCATCACACTCACCCCTGGGCAGTGATTGGAGATAAGGTCTCGGTTGTGAAGCCTGAAAACTGAGGTAGGGAAGAGATGATGACCTAAGGCCATGGCGGGTTTTATGTGCTCAGTGTGCGGGCAGCTTTCTGGGTGTTGGTCAGGAGGTCCGGGCTCAGGTTGTGTTCGACAGTGCATTAGTGCCCAGGTTAGACTATATAATTAGGGTACAGTCGAGTGCTGTGTAGGTTTACCCTCATTTAAGGTGCCTGGGCAGCTCATGAGTCAATAATTTTTTTTCTAGAGGGCAGGCAGAGTGCTGCATTGTGGGTCCGGAATTGCCAAACTTGAGGGCTTCGGGGCCAGGAGTGTGAGGACGGAAGTCTGAGAAGACAAGCTAGACTTGGGTTTCAGGGCGAGGGCCCGGCAGGTACCCCCTGCAGTTCTGAACCAATATCTCATGCATCTGAAGTCAGGGCGAGGATCAGACGTTGGCTCAGGTTGGAGTTTCTGAGCATGACGGGCGCTTCATGAAGGGAGCGGAATCTCGAGGCCATTGAGGTATTCCCACGTTGGGAGTTTTGGGATGCCCCCTTCAAGGATTCCTTCTGCGGCACAATTGAGACCTGTTGGACAGCTCCAGGACATCCCATATGGAATGACTCCAGAGCACCGTTCGCGGATGGATGCCTGGGAAGCCCGCCTCGCATTCCAATTGTCTCCTAGCAACAAGACAGTTTACATCTGATGGCTCTGCGGGAGCAACCGGGGTGGCTGAGTTGAAATGGACTTTCCTGAAAATGGGTCCTAATAAGTTTTTGTGTCCATGAGGGCCTTGGAATGGGGCGGTGGCACCCGGACCCTGAAGTACTCTCCTAAGCTTTGGACATGGCTCCCATGCACAGGTTTCCTTGTGGAGACGAGATGAGTTCTGATGGGTGCCTCAGGAAAACTCCTATGCTCGTATTGGAATCAGGCTTTTGAGGACACATGCCTGTAACCCAAAGCAATGGATCCTATTATGGCCTAGGGTCCTGTCTGGTTCAATCTTCTTCTCTGGGGACATCCATCTATGGTATGAGTGGAGGTCGATTATCAGCTGGTGTCAGACAGCCCTTGTTTGTTCCGGGCGACCTACACTATTGGGATGGCCTCGGGGACTTTGGAGGTTTCTCCTAATTTGTACGATTTTGGACCATGGATTGGTAGGCACAGTCCTAATGTGTGGCTCCAGGGCCCAGCCTGGAGGGTGTGTGGCCCAAGACTTTGAGGACAGAAGTCTGAAAACACAAACTCAGCTTAGGTTTGGGGACGTAGGTATGGCAGGCCCGATCTACAAACCATGAGAAGAACTCTTCAGGATATGAAGAAATTGCGAGTCTGAGGCGCTTGCTCAGGCTTTTGTCTCTGGATTTTGTATCAGCGATGGCCGTGGAATGTCGGGGAGGCCTCATGGGCCATGGACGAATCTTCCTCTCTGAGGATTTGGCCCGATTCCCAATTGCTTTTCGTCAATCTGTGGGATGGGAGGTCTCCTTTCAGTTTTTTTACCTCAGGTGTCCCACCAAAAGAGGAATTCCAAAGCCAAGCCGTGGGGAAGACTGACGGGACAACCCGAACTATCGTTAAAAATTGGGGCCTAGAGGCATGGCAAGCCCAATATTCTATCTCTTCATCCAGCCACTGAGTGGCCTTACTTGTGGACTGGGCTCAGCCTGAGCGTCACAATGTGTGTTTGTGACCAATGTGGCCCGCGAGCATGGGCGGGGCCGCATGGGCCACACTGGTTTCAACTACACTGAACGTTGGACAACATGCCAACCACAAGATTTCTTGCCATGGGGAAGGAGTTCTGATTTCTGCATCACCTTCAACCCTGGGCAGTGATTGGAGATAAGGTCTAGGTTCTGAAACCTGAAAACCGAGGTTGGGAAGAGATGACGACCTAAGGCCATGGCGGCTCGATGTGCTCAGTGTGCGGCCAGCTGTCTGGGAGGGTCCAGGGGGTCCAGGCTCAGGCTGTGTCAGAAAGGGCATTAGTGCCCTGGTCAGCCTATATATTTGGGGTACAGCCAAGGTCGGTGCAGGTTGATCCTCATTTGGGGTTACTGGGTAGCACCAGAGGACAATGTTTTTCCTCTGCAGAGCCGGTAGAGTGCTGCATTGTAGTTCTGGATTGCCAAACTGGAGGGCTTGTGGGCCAGTAGTCTGACGACAAAAGTCTGAGAACACAAGCTAGGCTTAGGTTTCTGGGTGAGGCCATGGCAGGCACAATCTACAGACCTGAATCGAGATCTGGTGCATCTGAAGTCAGGGCGAGGATCAGACGATCGCTCAGGTTGGAGTTTCTGTCCCTGATGGCCCCTTCATGAATGGGCAGGGCATCACGAGGCCATGGGTGTTTTCCCACGATGGGAGTTGTGAGAAGCTCCAAACTGCAGAGAGTCTTCTGCAGGACAATTGAGACCTGTTGTTTGGCTCCAGGCCAATGATTCTGAGCAGGGTTCTAAGGATGGATGGCTGGGTAGCCCACCTCGCATTCCAATTTTCTCCTAGCAACAAGACAGGTTAGATCTCCTGGATCTGTGGGGAGCAACCGAGGACCCTGAGTTGAAATGGACACCCCTGGGGATGGGTCCTAACGTGCTTTTGTGTCTATAGAGACCTTGGAATGAAGCGGTGGCACTGGGGCCCTAAAGGGTTCTCCTAAACAGAGGCTTTGACACAGCTCCAACGTGCAAGTTTCCCATGTGTAGATGAGATGTTTTCTGATGGGTGAGTCAAGAAACAGCTATATGCTGCTTTTGAAATCCAGGCCTCTGAGGAGAGATGCCTGGAAACCAAAGCAATGGATCTGATGAGTGCCTAGGGGCCTGTTCTGTCCTTTTTACCTCTGGGGACATCTGTCTATGGGTCTGAGTGCAGGTAGGTGCTCAGTTGGGCTCAGATTGCCCCTGTTTTACCTGGGAAGCCACCACTATTGTGATGGATCAGGGACTTTGGAGGTTTATCCTATTAGAAGGGTTGTGGCCATTGGAATGGGCACACACAATTCCCTTGGAGAGGGCAAGTACAGTCCTCAGGTTTGGCTCCAGGGGCCTGAGCCTGTAGGTTGTGTAGGCCAGTGCTGTTTGGACAGTTGTCTGAAAACACAAACTCGGCTTATGTTTCGGGTCATAGGTATGGCAGGACTGATCTACAGACCATGAGGAGAACTCTTCGGGATTTCAAAGAAGGGCGAGTGTGAGGCTCCTGCTCAAGTTTTTGTCTCTGGATATCGTGTCACTCATGGTCGTGCAATTTCTGGATGACCTTATGGGAAATGGACGAGTCTTACTCTCTGGTGGTTTGGCCCCGTCCAAAGAGTTTGGGGTCATTTTGTGGGCTGAAAGAAGTACGTTTTTTTTTTTTTTTGTTGTTGTTGTTGTTTTTGTTGATTTGTTTTTTAACCTCAGGTGTCCCACCAAATGATGGATTCCAGAGTAGAGCCCTGGCGAGGGGCGACTGGACAATCAGAAATCTGGTTAAAAATTGGGGCCTAGGGACATGTCAAGCCCATTATGACATCTAATGATCCAGCCACTGAGAGGACTTACTAGAGGACAGGACTCATGCTGAGGGTCACAATGCGTGTGTATGCCCTCGTCCCACTCAAGAATGGGCGGGGCCTCAGGGTGAATGCTTGTTTCTCCAACACCGAACGTTGGACAACGTGCCAACCACAAGGGTTCTTTCCATGTGTAAGCAGGAGTTCTGATTTCTGCATCACACTCACCCCTGGGCAGTGATTGGAGATAAGGTCTCGGTTGTGAAGCCTGAAAACTGAGGTAGGGAAGAGATGATGACCTAAGGCCATGGCGGGTTTTATGTGCTCAGTGTGCGGGCAGCTTTCTGGGTGTTGGTCAGGAGGTCCGGGCTCAGGTTGTGTTCGACAGTGCATTAGTGCCCAGGTTAGACTATATAATTAGGGTACAGTCGAGTGCTGTGTAGGTTTACCCTCATTTAAGGTGCCTGGGCAGCTCATGAGTCCATAATTTTTTTTCTAGAGGGCAGGCAGAGTGCTGCATTGTGGGTCCGGAATTGCCAAACTTGAGGGCTTCGGGGCCAGGAGTGTGAGGACGGAAGTCTGAGAAGACAAGCTAGACTTGGGTTTCAGGGCGAGGGCCCGGCAGGTACCCCCTGCAGTTCTGAACCAATATCTCATGCATCTGAAGTCAGGGCGAGGATCAGACGTTGGCTCAGGTTGGAGTTTCTGAGCATGACGGGCGCTTCATGAAGGGAGCGGAATCTCGAGGCCATTGAGGTATTCCCACGTTGGGAGTTTTGGGATGCCCCCTTCAAGGATTCCTTCTGCGGCACAATTGAGACCTGTTGGACAGCTCCAGGACATCCCATATGGAATGACTCCAGAGCACCGTTCGCGGATGGATGCCTGGGAAGCCCGCCTCGCATTCCAATTGTCTCCTAGCAACAAGACAGTTTACATCTGATGGCTCTGCGGGAGCAACCGGGGTGGCTGAGTTGAAATGGACTTTCCTGAAAATGGGTCCTAATAAGTTTTTGTGTCCATGAGGGCCTTGGAATGGGGCGGTGGCACCCGGACCCTGAAGTACTCTCCTAAGCTTTGGACATGGCTCCCATGCACAGGTTTCCTTGTGGAGACGAGATGAGTTCTGATGGGTGCCTCAGGAAAACTCCTATGCTCGTATTGGAATCAGGCTTTTGAGGACACATGCCTGTAACCCAAAGCAATGGATCCTATTATGGCCTAGGGTCCTGTCTGGTTCAATCTTCTTCTCTGGGGACATCCATCTATGGTATGAGTGGAGGTCGATTATCAGCTGGTGTCAGACAGCCCTTGTTTGTTCCGGGCGACCTACACTATTGGGATGGCCTCGGGGACTTTGGAGGTTTCTCCTAATTTGTACGATTTTGGACCATGGATTGGTAGGCACAGTCCTAATGTGTGGCTCCAGGGCCCAGCCTGGAGGGTGTGTGGCCCAAGACTTTGAGGACAGAAGTCTGAAAACACAAACTCAGCTTAGGTTTGGGGACGTAGGTATGGCAGGCCCGATCTACAAACCATGAGAAGAACTCTTCAGGATATGAAGAAATTGCGATTCTGAGGCGCTTACTCAGGCTTTTGTCTCTGGATTTTGTATCAGCGATGGCCGTGGAATATCGGGGTGGCCTCATGGGCCATGGACGAATCTTCCTCTCTGAGGATTTGGCCCGATTCCCAATTGCTTTTCGTCAATCTGTGGGATGGGAGGTCTCCTTTCAGTTTTTTTACCTCAGGTGTCCCACCAAAAGAGGAATTCCAAAGCCAAGCCGTGGGGAAGACTGAAGGGACAACCCGAACTATGGTTAAAAATTGGGGTCTAGGGGCATGGCAAGCCCAATATGCTATCTCTTCATCCAGCCACTGAGTGGCCTTACTTGAGGACTGGGCTCAGCCTGAGCGTCACAATGTGTGTTTGTGACCAATGTGGCCTGCGACCATGGGCGGGGCCGCATGGGCCACACTGGTTTCAACTACACTGAACGTTGGACAACATGCCAACCACAAGGTTTCTTGCCATGGGGAAGGAGTTCTGATTTCTGCATCACCTTCAACCCTGGGCAGTGATTGGAGATAAGGTCTAGGTTCTGCAACCTGAAAACCGAGGTTGGGAAGAGATGACGACCTAAGGCCATGGCGGCTCGATGTGCTCAGTGTGCGGCCAGCTGTCTGGGAGGGTCCAGGGGGTCCAGGCTCAGGCTGTGTCAGAAAGGGCATTAGTGCCCTGGTCAGCCTATGTATTTGGGGTACAGCCAAGGTCGGTGCAGGTTGATCCTCATTTGGGGTTACTGGGTAGCCCCAGAGGACAATGTTTTCCTCTGCAGAGCCGGTAGAGTGCTGCATTGTAGTTCTGGATTGCCAAACTGGAGGGCTTGTGGGCCAGTAGTCTGACGACAAAAGTCTGAGAACACAAGCTAGGCTTAGGTTTCTGGGTGAGGCCATGGCAGGCACAATCTACAGACCTGAATCGAGATCTGGTGCATCTGAAGTCAGGACGAGGATCAGACGATCGCTCAGGTTGGAGTTTCTGTCCCTGATGGCCCCTTCATGAATGGGCAGGGCATCACGAGGCCATGGGTGTTTTCCCACGATGGGAGTTGTGAGAAGCTCCAAACTGCAGAGAGTCTTCTGCAGGACAATTGAGACCTGTTGTTTGGCTCCAGGCCAATGATTCTGAGCAGGGTTCTAAGGATGGATGGCTGGGTAGCCCACCTCGCATTCCAATTTTCTCCTAGCAACCAGACAGGTTAGATCTCCTGGATCTGTGGGGAGCAACCGAGGACGCTGAGTTGAAATGGACACCCCTGGGGATGGGTCAATGTGCTTTTGAGTCTATGGAGACCTTGGAATGAAGCGGTGGCACTGGGGCCCTAAAGGGTTCTCCTAAACAGAGGCTTTGACACAGCTCCAACGTGCAAGTTTCCCATGTGTAGATGAGATGTTTTCTGATGGGTGAGTCAAGAAACAGCTATATGCTGCTTTTGAAATCCAGGCCTCTGAGGAGAGATGCCTGGAAACCAAAGCAATGGATCTGAATAGTGCCTAGGGGCCTGTTCTGTCCTTTTTACCTCTGGGGACATCTGTCTATGGGTCTGAGTGCAGGTAGGTGCTCAGTTGGGCTCAGATTGCCCCTGTTTTACCTGGGAAGCCACCACTATTGAGATGGATCAGGGACTTTGGAGGTTTATCCTATTAGAAGGGTTGTGGCCATTGGAATGGGCACACACAATTCCCTTGGAGAGGGCAAGTACAGTCCTCAGGTTTGGCTCCAGGGGCCTGAGCCTGTACGTTGTGTAGGCCAGGGCTGTTTGGACAGTTGTCTGAAAACACAAACTCGGCTTATGTTTCGGGTCATAGGTATGGCAGGACTGATCTACAGACCATGAGGAGAACTCTTCGGGATTTCAAAGAAGGGCGAGTGTGAGGCTCCTGCTCAAGTTTTTGTCTCTGGATATCGTGTCACTCATGGTCGTGCAATTTCTGGGTGACTTCATGGGAAATGGACGAGTCTTACTCTCTGGTGGTTTGGCCCCGTCCAAAGAGTTTGGGGTCATTCTGTGGGCTGGAAGAAGTACGTTTTTTTTTGTTGTTGTTGTTGTTGTTTTCTTTTTTAACCTCAGTTGTCCCACCAAATGATGGATTCCAGAGTAGAGCCCTGGGGAGGGGCGACTGGACAATCTGAAATCTGGTTAAAAATTGGGGCCTAGGGACATGTCAAGCCCATTATGACATCTAATGGTCCAGCCACTGAGAGGACTTACTAGAGGACAGGACTCATGCTGAGGGTCACAATGCGTGTGTATGCCCTCGTCGCACTCAAGAATGGGCGGGGCCTCAGGGTGAATGCTGGTTTCTCCTACACTGAACGTTGGACAACGTGCCAACCACAAGGGTTCTTGCCATGGGTAAGGAGGAGTTCTGACTTCTGCATCACACTCACCCCTGGGCAGTGATTGGAGATAAGGTCTCGGCTGTGAAGCCTGAAAACTGAGGTAGGGAAGAGATGATGAACTAAGGCCATGGCGTGTTTTATGTGCTCAGTGTGCGGGCAGCTTTCTGGGTGTTGGTCAGGAGGTCCGGGCTCAGGTTGTGTTAGACAGTGCAGTAGTGCCCAGGTTAGACTATATAATTTGGGTAAAGTCGAGTGCTGTGTAGGTTTACCCGCATTTAAGGTGCCTGGGCAGGTCATGAGGCAATAGTTTTTTTTCTAGAGGGCAGGCAGAGTGCTGCATTGTGGGTCTGGAATTGCCAAACTTGAGGGCTTCGGGGCCAGGAGTGTGAGGACGGAAGTCTGAGAAGACAAGCTAGACTTGGGTTTCAGGCGAGGGTACGGCAGGTACCCCCTGCAGATCTGAACCAATATCTCATGCATCTGAATTCAGGGCGACGATCAGACGTTGGCTCAGGTTGGAATTTCTGAGCATGACGGCCGCTTCATGAAGGGAGCGGAATCTCGAGGCCATTGAAGTTTTCCCACGTTGGGAGTTGTGGGATGCCCCCTTCAAGGATTCCTTCTGCGGGACAATTGAGACCTGTTGTACAGCTCCAGGACATCCCATATGGAATGATTCCAGAGCACCGTTCGCGGATGGATGCCTGGGAAGCCCTCCTCGCATTCCAATTGTCTCCTAGCAACAAGACAGTTTAGATCTGATGGCTCTGCGGGAGCAACCGGGTTGGCTGAGTTGAAATGGACTTTCCTGAGGATGGGTCCTAATGTGTTTTTGTGTCCATGAAGGCCTTGGAATGGGGCGGTGGCACCGGGACCCTGAAGTACTCTCCTAAGCTTTGGACATGGCTCCCATGCACAGGTTTCCTTGTGGAGACTAGATGAGTTCTGATGGGTGCCTCAGGAAACCCCCTGAGGGTGAAAACACACACCCTTCATGCCAGGGCCCCTGGAACCACACATCAGGATTGTTCCTGCCCTCTCAAAGGGAATTCTTCATATTCCTTTGGCCACAACCATATAAATCAGGAGAAATCTCCAATGTCCCTGGGACCATCCCAATATTGTAGGCTGCTCGGAACAAACAGGGGTGATCTGACACTACCTGAGCAACTAGCTCCACACAGACTCGGAGACAGATGTCCCCAGAGAAGAACATTGAACTGGACAGGCCCCTAGGCCCTAATCAGATCCATTGCTTTGGTTTCCAGGCATCTCTTCTCAGAGGCCTGGTTTCCAATACCAGCCTATGGGGTTTCCATAGGCTCCTTCAGTGCAAGTCTTGTCTGCCCATTGGAAACTTGCTCGAGGAGCTATGTCAGAACCTCAGAGGCCTGGTTTTCAATACCACCATATGGGGGTTTCCTGAGGCATCAGTCAGAACAAATGTCTTCTCCACATGGGAAATGTGCTCTTTCAAGCTGTGTCAAAACCTCCGGCTAGGAAAATCCTTCAGGCCCCGGTGCCACCACCTCATTCCAAGGTCTCCATGGACAAAATCCCACATTAGGACCCATCTGCAGGAGAGTCTATTTCAACTCAGTGCCCTTGGGTTCTCCCCTAGAGCCAGCAGATCGAACCTATCTTGTCACTAGGAGACAATTGGAATGTGAGGCGGGCTGGCTAGGCATCCATCTGTAGAAAACGACTCTGAAGTAATTCCATATGGGACGTCCTGGAGCCATCCAACAGGTCACAGCTGTCCTGCAGAAGGAATCCTTGCGCTTTGGAGCACCTCACAACTCCCATCATGGGAAAAGCTCTGTGGCCTCGTGGTGCACTGTCCCCTTCATGAAAGAGCCATCTTGGACAGAAACTCCAACCTGAGCCAACGTCTAATCCTCGCCCTGACTTCAGATGCACGAAATCTTGATTCAACTCTGCAGAGTGTGCCTGCCGAAACCCCGCCCCGAAGCAAAACCTAGCTATTGTTCTCAGACTTCGTCCTCACACTCCGAGCCCACCAGCCCTCCAGTTAGGGAATTCTGGAGAGACACAATGCAGCACTCTGACTGCCCTCCAGAAGAGAAACGTTGTCCTATGGGGCTAACCAGAAACACCAAATGAGGATCAACCTGCATGCCACTTGACTCTACCCCAATTATACAGTTTCGCTTCGGCGTTAATGCCCTGTCTTGCACAGCCTGAGGTCTGAATTCCCAACCGACACCCAGACAGCTGGCTGTACACTGAGCACATCAGACCCGCCATGGCTTTAGGTCATCATCTCTTTTCAACCTTGGTTTTCAGGCTTCAGAACCTAGACCTTATATATACTCACTACCCAGGGGTGAACGTGATGCAGAAATGAAACTCCTTCTTCCTCAAGGCAAGAAACCTTGTGGTTGGCATGTTTTCCAACGTTCAGTGTAGGAGAATCCAGTGTAGCCCATGAGTCCCCGCCCATGCTTGAGAACCGCAATGGGCACAAACACATTGGGACCCTCAGTGTGAGCCCTGTCCTCAAGTAAAGCCTCTCAGGGGCTGGACCAAGAACCCGCATTGCCATCCCTAGTCCCCCAATATTAATGAGAGGTTGAGAGTTCTAGTCACCCCTATTCAGGTCTCTGCTCTGGAACCCCTGAGGAAAAAAAATATTGAAGGTTCTCCTCCATCCCCTGAATGAGCCCCAAAACTTGGGATCTGACCAAATCTTAAAAGAGAAAGAATCATCCATGGCCAAAGAGGCCATCCCGTCATTCCATGGCCATCATTGACACAAAATCTAGAGACAAAATCCTGGAGATATGCCTCACACTTGCCCTTTGTTCATAGCCTGATAAATTCTCCTCACGGTCTATAGATCAGGCATGTCATACCTACGTCCCCAAATCTAAGCTGAGTTTGGGTTTTCAGGTTTCTGTCCCCACTGTCCTGGCCCACACACCCTCCAGGCTGGGTCCCCTGGAGCCATGCCTCAGGACTGTGCCTGCCTTCTCCAAGCAAATTCTGCCCATTCCATTGGCCACAACCCTAAAGAATAGGAGAACACTCCAACGTCCCTGAGGCCATCCCAATAGTGTTGGCCACTCAGGGCAAACAGGGTGATCTGTCCCAAGATGAGCAACTACCTCAACTCAGATCCATAGACAGATAACCCCAGAGAAGAAGATTGAACCGGACAGGCACCTAGGCCCTAATCAGATCCATTGCTTTTGATTCCAGGCATCTCTCCTCAGAGGCCTGGTTTCCAATACCAGCATATGTGTTCTTCAGGAGGTACCAGTCTGAACAAATCTCATTTCCACATGGGAAACATGCATTTTGGAGCTGTGTCACAACCTCCAGTTAAGGGAAACCTTCAGGTCCCAGCAGCCAACACCCCATTCCAAGGTCTCCATGGACACAAACCCGCATTATGACCCATCCGCAGGCGAGTCCATTTCAACACATCCCCTTTGGTTGCTCCCCAAAAGAAGCAGATCGAACCTGCCTTGTCACTAGGAGACAATAGGAATGTGAGGCGGGCACTCCAGGAATCCATCCTTAGAACCCTGCACTGCTGTGGTTCCGCATGGGACGTCCTGGAGCAATCTGACCAGTCTCGACTGTCCCGTAGAAGGAATCCTTGCCGATTGGAGCAACTTACAATGCCAATCGTGGGAAAGTCTCCATAGCCCCATGATGCCCCCCACCATCATGAAGGGGCCATCCTGAACAGAAACTTCAACCTGAGCCTACGTCTGATCCTCGCCCTGACTTCAGATGCATGAGATTTAGATTTAGCTCTACAGAGTGTGCCTGCCATGATCTTGACCCAAAACCGAAGCCTAGCTTGTGTTCTCTCACTTCCTTCCTCACAATTCTGGCCGACAAGCCCTCCAGTGTGAGAATTCCGTCGCCACAATGCAGCACTCTTCCTTCCCTCCAGAAGAAAAACGTTGCCCCTGGGGCTACCCAGAAACGCCAAATGAGGATCAACCTGCATGCCACTCAACTTTACTCCAATTATACAGTCTAAGCTTGGCACTAATGCCCTGTCTGACACAGCCTGAGCCTGGACCTCCTGGATGACACCCAGAAAGGTGGTGTCACACCTAAGGACTGTGCCAGTGCTCTCCAAGGGAACTCTGCCCGTTTCATTTGCCACAACCTTACAGATTAGGAGAAACCTCCAATTCCCAAGACCAGCCCAATAGTGTTGGCCTCCCCCAACAAACATGGGTGATCTGACACAAGCTGAGCAGTGACCTCCATTCTGAATCTTAGACAGAGACACTCAGAGGAGAATATTGAAAAGGACAGGCCCCTAGACCGTAATCAGATCCATTGCTTTGGATTCCAGGCATTGTTCCCCAGATGCTTGGTTTCCAATACCAGGTTGTGGGGGTTTCAGAACAAATCTCGTCTCTACATGGGAAACTTGCTCTTTGGAGCTGCATCAAAACCTCAGGTTAGGAGAATTCTTCAGGGCAACAGAGCCACTGCCCCATTCCAAGGGATCCATGGACACAAATCCACATCATGACTGATCCTCATGAGAGTCCATTTCAATTCAGCCCCCTCGGTTGTTCCCCCAGTGACAGCAGATCGAATCCTCCTTTTCACTAGGACACAACTGGAATGCAAGTTGGACTGCCCAGGCATCCATCATTAGAACTGTGCTTTGGAGCATTTCTTATGGGACGTCCTTGATCCATCCAAAAGGTCGTGACTGTCCCGCTGACGGAATCCTTGTGGTTTGGAGCATCACACACTCACAAAGTTGGAAATCTTCCATGGTTTCCTGATGCCCCCCCACCTTCATGAAGGGGACATCATGTACAGAAACTCCAACCTAAGCCAACATCTGATCCTCGCCCTGACTTCAGATGCACGAGATCTCATTTCAGGTCTGTAGAGTGTGCCTGCCATGTCACCGCTGCGAATTCTAAGCTGAACTTGTGTTCTCAGACTTCTGTCCAAAAACACCTGGCCCACAAGCCCTGAAGTTGGCAATTCTGGAGCCAGAATGCAGCACTCTGCCTGCCCTCCAGAAGAAAATCTTTGCCCTATGGGGCCAACCAGAAACCCCAAATGAGGACCAACCTTCACATCACTCGACTGTACCCCAATTATACAGTCTAGCCTGGGGACTAATGCCCTGCCTAACACAGCCTGAGCCCAGACCTCATGATGGACACAGACATCTGGCCGCACACTAAGTGCATCGGACCCACCATGGCCTTAGGTCGTCATCTCTTACCAACCTCGGTTTTCAGGCTTCAGAATCTAGACCTTATCTCTACTCACTGCCATGCCGTGTACGTGATGCAGAAATTAGAACTCATCCTTCCCCATGACCAGAAACCCTGTGGTTGGCATGTTGTCCAACGTGCAGTGTAGGAGAAACCGGCATGGCCCATGAGGCCTCAGACATGCTTGAGGGCTGCGATGGGCACAAACACACATTAGGACCCTAAGCATGAACCCTGGCCTCAAGTAAAGCCTCTCCGGGGCTGGACCAAGAGCCCACATATGGAGATTACCATGCCCCTACTCCCCAAACCTTAACCAGTGCTTGAGAAGTCTAGTCACCCCTACTCAGATCTCTTCTCTAGAATCCCTCCTTGGTGGGACACATGAGGTTAAAAAAAAAATAGAGAAAGGACTCCTACCGTCCAAAGAATGACCGCAAACACTTGGAATTGGGCCAAATTCACAGAGAGAAATACTCGTCCATGGCTGATGAGGCCATCCTGACATTCCACGGCCACCATTGACACAAAATCCGGAGACAAAAGCCTGAAAAAGCGCCACACACTCGCCCTTTGTTCAAAGCCTGAAAAATTCTCACGGTCTGTAGATCGGGCCTGCCATACCTATGTCCCCAAACCTAAGCCAAGTTTGTGTTTTCAGACTTCTGTCTCCATTGTCCTGGCCCACACACCCTCAAGGCTTGGCCCCATGGAGCCACACCTCAGGACTGTGCCTGCCCTCTCCATGGGAATTCTGCTCATTCCTTTGGCACAACCTGACAGATTAGGAGAAACATCCGAAGTCCCCGAGGCCACCCCAATATTGTAGGATGTCCGGGACAAACAGGGACCATCTGCCACAAGCTGAGCCACTACCTCCAATCAGACCTGTAGATAGATATCCATAGAAAAGAAGATTGAACAGGACAGGCACCTAGGCCCTAAACGGATTCATTGCTTTTGTTTTCATGTATCTCTCCTCAGAGGCCTGGATTCCAATACCAGCACATGGGGGTTTCTGGAGCTACCAATCAGAACAAATCGCATGCCACATGGGAATCATGCTATATGGAACTGTGTCAAAACCTCCAGTTAGGAGGAGATTTCACGTCACTGGAGCCACCGCCCCATTCCAATGTCTCAATGGACACAATCCCACATTATGACCCATCCTCAGGAGAGTCCATTTCAACACAAACCTGGCGGTTGCTCACCCAGTGCCAGCAGATCAAACCTGCTTTATCACTAGGAGACAATTGTAATGCGAGTTCGTTTGTGTTTGAGTTTGTGTTTTCAGACTTCTATCCTGACATCCCTGTCCCACACACCCTCCAGACTGAGGCCCCTGGAGCCACACCTCAGGACTGTGCCTGCCCTCTCCAAGGAAATTCTTCCCATTCCATTGGCCACAACCCTACAGATAAGTAGAAACGTCCAAAGTCCCAGAGGCCATTCCAATAGTGTAGGCCACCCAGGACAAAGAGGGGCGAACTCTCACAAGCTGAGCAACGACGTCAACTCACCCATAGACAGATAACCCAAGAGAAGAAGATTAAACTGGACTGGCCCCTAGAATGTAATTGGTTCCATTGCTTTTTTTTCTAAGCATCTCTCCTCAGAGGCCTGTTTTCCAATACCAGCATATGGGGGATTCCAGAGATACCAATCAGAACAAATCTTGTCTTCACATGGGAAACTTATCCTTTGGAGCTCTGTAAAAGTCTCCAGTTAGGAGAAACCTTCAGGTAGCCGGAGCAACCGCCCTATTCCAAGGTCTCCATGGACACATACCCGCATTATGACCATTCGGCAGGAGAGTACATTTCAACTCAGCCCCGTCGATTACTCCCCCAGAGGCAGAATATCAAACCTGCCTTGTCGCTAGGAGACAACTGGAATGCAAAGCAGACTCTCTAAGCATCCATCCTTGGAATCCTGCTCTGGCACCGTTCCATATGTGATGTCCTGGAGCCTTCCAACAGGTCTTGACTGTCCCACAGAAGGAATCCTTGCAGATTGGAGCATCTCACAACTCCTATCGTGGGAAAACCTACATGGCCTCATGAGATGCTCCCCTATATAAAGGGGCCATCATGGACAGAAACTCCAACCTAAGCCAACTTCTGATGCATTGCTTTGGTTTCTAGGTATCTCTCCTCAGAGGCCTGGTTTCCAATATCAGAATATGGGGGTTTCCTAAGGAAACAATCAGAACAGATCTCATCTCCACATGGGAAACTTGCTCTTTGGAGCTGTGTCAATACCTCAGGTTAGGAGGATCCTTCAGGGCGCTGGCACCATGGCCCAATCCCAAGGTCTCCAAGGACACAAACTTACATTATGAACCATTCTCAGGAGAGTCCATTTCAAATCAGCCCCCTCGGCTGCTCACCCAGAGCCAGCAGATCAAACCTTCCTTGTCACTAGGAGACAGTTAGAATGGGAGGCGGGCTTCCCAGGCATCCATCCTTAGAACCCTGCTCTGGAGAACTTCTTTATGGGACGTCTTGAATCCAACTAACCTGTCTTGACTGTCTCGCAGAATGAATCCTTGTGGTTTGAAGCATCACACAATAACACTGTGAGAAAACCTCCATTTCCTCATGATGCCCCACACCTTCATAAATGGGCCATCACGGACAGAAACTCCATCCTAAGCCAAAGTCTGATCCTCGCCCTGAATTCAGAAGCATGAGATCTCGATTCAGCACTTGAGAGTGTGCCTGCTGGGCCCTCTCCCCGAAAACTAAGCCTAACTTGTGTTCTCAGACGTCCGTCCTCAGAATCCTGGCCACACTCCTCCAGTTTGGAAATTCTGGAGACACAATGCAGCACTCTGCCTGGCCTCCAGAAGAAAAATGTTGCCCTATAGGGCTAAACAGAAACACCAAATGAGTAACAACCTGCATGCCACTCGACCATACCCCAATTTTACAGTCTAGCCTGTGCACTAAAGCCCTGTCTGACACAGCCTGAGGGCAGACCTCCAGTCCAACACCCAGACAGTTGGCTGTACACTGAGCATATCAAACCCACAATGGCTTTAGGCCATCATCTCTACCCAACCTCAATTTTCACCTTCAGAACCTAGACCTTATCTCCACTCACTGCTCAGGAGTGAACGTGATGCAAGAATCAGAAATTCTCCTTCGCCTTGGCAAGAAACCTAGTGGTTGGCATGTTGTCCAATGTTCATTGTAGGAGAAAGCAGCATGGACTATGAGGCCCCACCTATCCCTGAGGGCCACAATTTGCACAAACACACATTGTGACCCTCAGCGTGAGCCCTATCCTCATGTAAAGCCTCTTAGTGACTGGAACAACAGCCCACATATGGGGCTTGCAAAGCCCCTAGTCCCCCAATCTCAACCAGAGTTCGAGATGTCTAGTCACCCCTACTCAGGGCTCTACTCGGAATCCCTCTTTGGTGGGACACCTGAGGTAAAAAAAAAAAAAAAAATACAGAAAGGACTCTTCCCATTCACAGAATGATCCCAACCACTTGGGATCAGGCCAAATCACCAGAGAAAGAATTGTCCATGGCCCTTGAGGACACCCCGACATTCCACGGCCGCCATTGACACAAAATCCAGAGACAAAACCCTGAGCAAGCACCACATACTCGCCCTTTGTTCATAGCCCGGAAAATTCTCACGGTCTGTAGATCGAGCCTTCATACATACATCCCCAAACCTAAGCTGAGTTTGTGTTTTCAGTCTTCTGTCCCCACAGTCCTGGCCCACACACCATCCAAGCTGGGGCCCCTGGAGACACACCTCAGGACTGTGGCTTCCCTCTCCAGGGGAATTCTGCCATTTCCATTGGCCACAACCCTATAGATTAGGAGAATCCTCCAAACTCCCCCAGGCCATCCGAATTGTGTTGGCTGCCCAGGACAAACAGGGATGATCTTTCACAAGTTAGGAAACCACCTCCACTCAGAGCCAGAGACAGATATCCCCATAGAATAAGATTGAACTGGAAGGGCACTTAGGCCCTAATCAGATCCATTGCTTTTGATTCCAGTCATCTCTCCTCAGAGGCCTGGTTTCCAATACCAGCATATGGGAGATTTCTTAGGCACTCATCAAAACAATTCTCTTCTCTACATAGGAAACATACTCTTTAGAGCTCCATCAAAACCTCCGGTTATGAACATCCCTCAAGGCCCCGGATCAAGCACCCCATTCCAAGGTCTACATGGACACAAATGCACATTATGACCAATCCTCAACTCACCCATTTCAACACACCCGCCTCGGTTGCTCCCCTAGATCCAGCAGATCGAACTTGCCTTGGCTCTATGAGACACCTGGAATGGGAGGCAGGCTGCCCAGGCATCCATCCTTAGAACCCTGCTCTGGATAACTTCCTGATGGGATGTCCTGGAGCCATCCAACAGGTCTCGACTGTCCCACAGAAGAAATCATTGTGGTTTGGAGCATCTCACAATTCCCATCGTCGGAAAACCTCCATGTCCTCGTGACACCCTCCCCTTCATGAATGGGCCATCATGGACAGAAACTCCGACCTAAGAAAACGTATGATCCTAGCTCTGTCTTCAGGTATACGGGATCTCGAATCATCTCTGCAGAGGGTGCCTGCCGTCCCCTCACCCCGAAATCTAAGTCTGGCTTGTGTTCTCAGAATTTTTTCCTCACACTCCTGGCCCACAAGCCTTCCAGTTTGGGAATTCTGGAGCCACTATGTTGCACGGTGTCTTCCCTCCAGAAGAAAAACGTTGCCCTCTGGGGCTACCCAGTAACCACAAATGAGTACCATCCTGCACAAAACTCGACTGCACCCCAATGATACAGTCTAGCCTGGGCACTAATGCCCTGTCTGCCACAGCCTGAGCCTGCACCTCCCAACCCACACTCAACAGCTGGCCGAACACTGAGCACATCAGACACACCATGGCCTTAGGGCTTCATCTCTTCCCAACCTCAATATTCAGGCTTCAGAACCTAGACCTTAAATCCAATCACAGTCCAGGAGTGAAAGTGTTGCAGAAATTAGAACTCCATCTTCCCCATTGCCAGAAAACTTGTGGTTCCCATACTGTGCAACGTTCAGTGTAGGAGAAAACAGCATTGTACATTAGGCCACGCCCTGACTTGAGGGGCTCCTTGGGCACAAAAACACATTGTGAAACTCAGTGTGAGAACTATCCTCAAGGAAGGCCTCTCAGTGTCTGGACCAAGAGCCCACATATGGGGCTTGCCATGTTCTTAGGCCCAATATTAACCAGAGGTCTGGTTGTCCAGTTGCCCCCACCCACGACTCTGCTCTGGAATCTTTCTTTTGGTGGCCCAACTGAGGAAAAAAAAAAAAAAACAAAAAACAAAAAAAAAATAAACAAAAAAAACAGAAAGGCCTCCTCCCTTCCCACAGATTGACGCCAAACTCTTGGGATCGGGTCAAATCCCCAGAAAGGAAGCCTCATCGATGGCCCATGAGGACCCCCCGACATTCCATGGCAATCGGTGACACATTTCCAGAAAAAAAAATAAAAACAAAAGCATGAACACGCACCTCACATTCGCCCTTTGTTCATATCCCGAAGAGGTCTCCTCACGGTCTATAGATCAGGCCGGCCATACCTACATTCCCCAACCTAAGTGGAGTTTGTGTTTTCAGACTTTGTCCAAATAGCCCTGGACCACACACGCTCCACACTTGGGTCCCTGGAGCCACACCTCAGGACTGTGCTTCCCTTTCAAGGAAATTCTTCCCATTACATTGGCCACAACCTTGCAAATTAGGAAAAACATCCAAAGTCACCGAGGCCATCCCAATAGTGTAGGCCGCCCAGGACAAACAGGGGTGATCTCAAACCAGCTGAGCAACTACCTCCACTCAGACAACAGATATCCCCAGAGAAGAATATTGAACCGGACAGGACCCAAGGCCCTAATCAGATCCATTGCTTTGGTTTCCAGGCATCTCTCCTCAGAGGCCTCGTTTCCAATACCAGCGTATGGTGGTTTCCTGAGGCACCAATAAGAACAAATCTCGTCTCCCCATGGAAAACTTGCTCATTGGAGCTTTGTCATAACCTCTGGTTAGGAGAATCCTTCAGGGCCCTGGTGCCACTGCCCCATACCAGGGTCTCCATGGACTCAAACCACCATTAAGACCATCCTCAGGAAAGTCCATTTCAACTCCGCCCCCTCTGTTGCTACCCCAAGCCAGCAGATCAAACGTTTCTTGTTGCTAGGAGACAATTGGAATGTGAGGCTGGCTGCCCAGGCATCCATACTTAGAACCCTGTTCTGGAAAAATACCTTATAAGACGTCCTGGAGCCATCCAACAAATCTTAATTGTCCCACAGAAGGAATCCTTGCGGTTTGGAGCATCTCACAACTCCAATAGTGGGAAAACCCCCATGGCCTCATAATGCCCCCCTTCCTGAAGAGGCCAACATGGACAGAAACTCAAACCTGAGCCAAAGTCTGAACCTCGACCTGACTTCAGACGCATGAGATCTCAATTCAGCTCTGCAAAGTGTGCCTGCCATGTCCTTGCCCCGAAACCTAAGCCTAGCTTGTGTTCTCAGACTTCCGTCCTCACTCTCCTGGCCCACAAGCCCTCCAGTTTGGGAATTCCGAAGCCACATTGCAGCACTCTGCCTGCCCTCCAGAAGAAAAACTTTGCCCTATGCTGCTAATAAGTAACCCCAAATGATTTTCTAATGCATGCCACTCGATTGTAAAGCAATTATACAGCCCACCCTGTATACTAATGCCCTCTCTGGCACAGCCTGAGACAAGACATCCCAAACGACACCCAGACAGCTAGCCCCAACCTGGACACTTAGGACCCGCTATGGCTGTAGGTCGTCATCTCTTCCCAACCTCGGTTTTCAGGCTTCAGAACCTAGACCTTATCTCCAATCACTGCCCAGGGGTGAACGTGATGCAGAAATTAGAATTCCTCCTTCCCCATGGCCTGAAAACTTGTGGTTGGCATGTTGTCCAACGTTCAATGTGGGAAAACCTGCATTGTCCGAAAGGCCACGCCAGTGCTTGAGGGCCGCCTAGGGCACAGACATGCATTTGACCTGCAGCGTGAGTCCCGTATTAAAGTAACACCTCTCAGTGGCTGATCAAGATCCTGCCAATGGGGCTTGTCATATCCATAGGCCCCCAGGCTTAACCAGAGGGCGAGTATTCCAGTGGTCAGTACCCACTGCTATGCTCTAGAATCCCTCTACTGGGGGGACACATGAAGCAGAAAACAGGACACTTCCCTTCCCACAGAATGAACCCAAACTCTTGGGGGCTGGACAAACTACCAGAGAGGGAGTCTTCTACGACCCATGTGGCAACTCCTACATTAAACGGCCATTGTGGACAAAACATCCAGAGACAAAAGCCTGAGCGACTGCCTCCCTCTCACCCTTCTTTCATATCCAGAGGAGCTCCCCTCATGGACTGTAGATCAGGCCTGCCGTAACCTCGGCCCCAAACCTGAGCTGAGTTAGGGTTTTTGGATGGCTGTCTGCAGAGCCATGGCCCACACAGCCTCCAGGCTGGGGTCTCTGGAGCCACACCACAGAACTGTGCCTGCTCTCTCCTAAGAAACTGCCCATTCCATTGGCCACAACTCTACAAAATAGTAGAAACCTCAAGGTCCCCAACGACATCCCACTACCGCAAGCCGCACTGGACAAATAGGGGCATAATGACACAAGCTGAGCAACTACTACCTCCATGCAGACACACAGACAGATATCCGCAGAGACAGAAGATTGAACCAGACAGGCCAATAGGCCCTATTATGAACTCTTGCTTTGGTGTCCAGGTATCAGTCCTCAGAGGCCTGGGTTCGAGGACCAGCATATGGGGCTTTCCTGAGGCACCAGACAGAAGTCCTCTCATCTCCACATGGGAAGCTTCCTTGTTGGAGATGTGTCAAGCCCTTCGGGTTGGAGAGTCCTGCAGAGTCCCTTAGCTACTGCCACATTCCAAGGTCTCCATGGCCACCAACCCACATTATGACTCATCCTCAGGAGAGTCCATTTAAACTCAGCCTTCTGGGTAGCTCACCCAAGAGCGCGCAGATTGAGCGTGCCTTGTCTCGACCAGGCAATGGGAAGGTGAGTTGGTGTTTCTCGGCATCCATGCTTAGGCCCCTGCTCTCGAGTCTTTCTGTATGGGGCATCCTGGAACCATCCAATAGTACTCGACTGTCCTGAAGAAGGAAACTTTGAAGTTTGGAGCAGCTCACCACTCCCAACGTAGGAAAACCTCCCTGGCCTCATGACGCCCCCAACCCCTTCACGAAGGGGCCGTCATGGACACAAACTCCAGCTTGAGGCCACATCTGATAATCGCCCTGACCTCACCTGCAGGAGATCTCGATTCAGCCTCTGCAGAGTGGGCCTGCCATGCTCTTGGCCCCAAAACTCGTGCTAGCTTGTGTTTTCAGACTTCCTTCCTCACAACCCTGGCCACACCCCTCCAGTTTGGCAATTCTGGAGACACAATGCAGCACTCTGCCTGCCCTCCAGAAGAAAAATGTTGCCCTATAGGGCTAACCAGAAACGCCAAATGAGTAACAACCTGCATGCCACTCGACCATACCCCAATTATACAGTCTAGCCTGTGCACTAAAGCCCTGTCTGACACAGCCTGAGGGCAGACCTCCAGTCCAACACCCAGACAGCTGACCATACATAGAGCATATCACACCCACAATGGCTTTGGGCCATCATCTCTACCCAACCTGTTTTCACCTTCAGAACCTAGACCTTATCTCCACTCACTGCTCACGAGTGAACGTGATGCAAGAATCAGAACTTCTCCTTCGCCTTGGCAAGAAACCTAGTGGTTGGCATGTTGTCCAATGTTCATTGTAGGAGAAAGCAGCATGGACTATGAGGCCCCACCTATGCCTGAAAGCCACAATGTGACAAAGACACATTGTGACCCTCAGCGTGAGCGCTATCCTCATGTAAAGCCTCTTAGTGACTGGAACAACAGCCCACATATGGGGCTTGCCAAGCCCCTAGTCCCCCAATCTCAACCAGAGTTCGAGATGTCTAGTCACCCCTACTCAGGGCTCTACTCGGGAATCCCTCTTTGGTGGGACACTTGAGGTAAAAAAAAAAATACAGAAAGGACTCTTCCCATCCACAGAATGATCCCATCCACTTGGGATCAAGCCAAATCACCAGAGAAAGAATTGTCCATGGCCCATGAGGACACCCCGACATTCCACGGCCACCATTGACACAAAATCCAGAGACAAAACCCTGAGCAAGCGCCACATACTCGCCCTTTGTTCATAGCCCGGAAAATTCTCACGGTCTGTAGATCGAGCCTTCATACATACATCCCCAAACCTAAGCTGAGTTTGTGTTTTCTGACTTCTGTCCCCACAGTCCTGGCCCACACACCATCCAAGCTGGGGCCCCTGGAGACACACCTCAGGACTGTGGCTTCCCTCTCCAGGGGAATTCTGCCATTTCCATTGGCCACAACCCTATAGATTAGGAGAATCCTCCAAACTCCCCCAGGCCATCCGAATTGTGTTGGCTGCCCCGGACAAACAGGGATGATCTTTCACAAGTTAGGAAACCACCTCCACTCAGAGCCAGAGACAGATATCCCCATAGAATAAGATTGAACTGGACGGGCACTTAGGCCCTAATCAGATCCATTGCTTTTGATTCCAGTCATCTCTCCTCAGAAACCTGGTTTCCAATACCAGCATATGGAGGATTCCTTAGGCACTCATCAAAACAATTCTCTTCTCTACATAGGAATCATACTCTTTAGAGCTCCATCAAAACCTCCGGTTATGAACATCCCTCAAGGCCCTGGATCAAGCACCCCATTCCAAGGTCTACATGGACACAAATGCACATTATGACCCATCCTCAACTCACCCATTTCAACACACCCGCCTCGGTTGCTCCCCTAGATCCAGCAGATCGAACTTGCCTTGGCTCTATGAGACACCTGGAATGGGAGGCAGGCTGCCCAGGCATCCATCCTTAGAACCCTGCTCTGGATAACTTCCTGATGGGATGTCCTGGAGCCATCCAACAGGTCTCGACTGTCCCACAGAAGGAATCATTGTGGTTTGGAGCATCTCACAATTCCCATCGTGGGAAAACCTCCATGTCCTCGTGACACCCTCCCCTTCATGAATGGGCCGTCATGGACAGAAACTCCGACCTAAGAAAACGTATGATCCTAGCTCTGTCTTCAGGTATACGGGATCTCGAATCATCTCTGCAGAGGGTGCCTGCTGTCCCCTCACCCCGAAATCTAAGTCTGGCTTGTGTTCTCAGAATTTTTTCCTCACACTCCTGGCCCACAAGCCTTCCAGTTTGGGAATTCTGGAGCCACTATGTTGCACGGTGTCTTCCCTCCAGAAGAAAAACGTTGCCCTCTGGGGCTACCCAGTAACCACAAATGAG
This sequence comes from Mustela nivalis, assembly GCF_964662115.1. NCBI lineage: Eukaryota > Metazoa > Chordata > Mammalia > Carnivora > Mustelidae > Mustela > Mustela nivalis. The sequence continues at coordinate 258,643 of NW_028135841.1, forward strand.
TACCATCCTGCACAAAACTCGACTGCACCCCAATGATACAGTCTAGCCTGGGCACTAATGCCCTGTCTGCCACAGCCTGAGCCTGCACCTCCCAACCCACACTCAACAGCTGGCCGAACACTGAGCACATCAGACACACCATGGCCTTAGGGCTTCATCTCTTCAAAACCTCAATATTCAGGCTTCAGAACCTAGACCTTAAATCCAATCACAGTCCAGGAGTGAAAGTGTTGCAGAAATTAGAACTCCATCTTTCCCATTGCCAGAAAACTTGTGGTTCCCATACTGTGCAACGTTCAGTGTAGGAGAAACCAGCATGGTACATTAGGCCACGCCCTGACTTGAGGGGCTCCTTGGGCACAAAAACACATTGTGAAACTCAGTGTGAGACCTATCCTCAAGGAAGGCCTCTCAGTGTCTGGACCAAGAGCCCACATATGGGGCTTGCCATGTTCTTAGGTCCCAATATTAACCAGAGGTCTGGTTGTCCAGTTGCCCCCACCCACGACTCTGCTCTGGAATCCCTCTTTTGGTGGTCCAACTGAGGTAAATAAATAAATAAATAAATAAACAGAAAGCCCTCCTCTTTTTCCACAGAATGACACCAAACTCTTGGGATCGGGTCAAATGCCTGAAATGGAGCCTCATCGATGGCCCATGAGGACACCCCAACATTCCATGGCAATCGTTGACACATTTCCAGAAAAAAAAAAAAAAAGCATGAGCAAGCACCTCACATTCGCCCTTTGTTCATATCCCGAAGAGGTCTCCTCACGGTCTATAGATCGGGCCGGCCATACCTACATCCCCCACCTAAGTGGAGTTTCTGTTTTCAGACTTTTGTCCAAATAGCCCTGGACCACACACGCTCCACACTTGGGTCCCTGGAGCCACACCTCAGGACTGTGCTTCCCTTTCAGGGGAATTCTTCCCATTCCATTGGCCACTACCTTGCAAATTAGGAAAAACCTCCAAAGTCACCGAGGCCATCCCAATAGTGTAGGCCGCCCAGGACAAACAGGGGTGATCTCAAACCAGCTGAGCAACTACCTCCACTCAGACAACAGATATCCCCAGAGAAGAATATTGAACCGGACAGGACCCAAGGCCCTAATCAGATCCATTGCTTTGGTTTCCAGGCATCTCTCCTCAGAGGCCTCGTTTCCAATACCAGCATATGGTGGTTTCCTGAGGCACCATTAAGAACAAATCTCGTCTCCCCATGGAAAAATTGCTCATTGGAGCTTTGTCATAACCTCTGGTTAGGAGAATCCTTCAGGGCCCTGGTGCCACTGCCCCATACCAAGGTCTCCATGGACTCAAACCAACATTAAGACCATCCTCAGGAAAGACCATTTCAACTCAGCCCCCTCTGTTGCTACTCCAAGCCAGCAGATCAAACGTTTCTTGTTGCTAGGAGACAATTGGAATGTGAGGCTGGCTGCCCGGGCATCCATACTTAGAACCCTGTTCTGGAAAAATACCTTATAAGACGTCCTGGAGCCATCCAACAAATCTTAATTGTCCCACAGAAGGAATCCTTGCGGTTTGGAGCATCTCACAACTCCAATAGTGGGAAAACCCCCATGGCCTCATAATGCCCCCCCCCTTCCTGAAGGGGCCAACATGGACAGAAACTCAAACCTGAGCCAAAGTCTGAACTTCAACCTGACTTCAGACGCATGAATTCTCAATTCAGCTCTGCAGAGTGTGCCTGCCATGTCCTTGCCCCGAAACCTAAGCCTAGCTTGTGTTCTCAGACTTCCGTCCTCACTCTCCTGGCCCACAAGCCCTCCAGTTTGGGAATTCCGAAGCCACAATGCAGCACTCTGCCTGCCCTCCAGAAGAAAAACTTTGCCCTATGCTGCTAATAAGAAACCCCAAATGATTTTCTAATGCATGCCACTCGATTGTAAAGCAATTATACAGCCCACCCTGTATACTAATGCCCTGTCTGGCACAGCCTGAGACAAGACATCCCAAACGACACCCAGACAGCTGACCCCAACCTGGACACATAGGAACCGCTATGGCTGTAGGTCGTCATCTCTTCCCAACCTCGGTTTTCAGGCTTCAGAACCTAGACCTTATCTCCAATCACTGCCCAGGGGTGAACGTGATGCAGAAATTAGAATTCCTCCTTCCCCATGGCCAGAAACCTTGTGGTTGGCATGTTGTCCAACGTTCAATGTGGGAAAACCTGCATTGTCCGAAAGGCCACGCCAGTGCTTGAGGGCCGCCTAGGGCACAGACATGCATTGTGACCTGCAGCGTGAGTCCCGTATTAAAGTAACGCCTCTCAGTGGCTGGACCAAGATCCTGCATATGGGGCTTGTCATATCCATAGGCCCCCAGGCTTAACCAGAGGGCGAGTATTCCAGTTGTCAGTACCCACTGCTATGCTCTAGAATCCTTCTACTGGGGGGACACATGAAGCAGAAAACAGGACACTTCCCTTCCCACAGAATGACCCCAAACTCTTGGGGGCTGGACAAACTACCAGAGAGGGAGACTTCTACGACCCATGAGGCAACTCCTACATTAAACGGCCATTGTGGACAAAACATCCAGAGACAAAAGCCTGAGCGACTGCCTCCCTCTCACCCTTCTTTCATATCCAGAGGAGCTCCCCTCATGGACTGTAGATCAGGCCTGCCGTAACCTCGGCCCCAAACCTGAGCTGAGTTAGGGTTTTTGGATTCTGTCTGCACAGCCATGGCCCACACAGCCTCCAGGCTGGGGTCTCTGGAGCCACACCAAGAACTGTGCCTGCTCTCTCCTAAGAAACTGCCCATTCCATTGGCCACAACTCTACAAAATAGTAGAAACCTCAAGGTCCCCAAGGACATCCCACTACCGCAAGACGCACTGGACAAATAGGGGCATAATGACACAAGCTGAGCAACTACTACCTCCATGCAGACACACAGACAGATATCCGCAGAGACAGAAGATTGAACCAGACAGGCCCCTAGGCCCTATTATGAACTCTTGCTTTGGTGTCCAGGTATCACTCCTCAGAGGCCTGGGTTCGAAGACCAGCATACGGGGCTTTCCTGAGGCACCAGACAGAAGACCTCTCATCTCCACATGGGAAGCTTCCTTGTTGGAGTTGTGTCAAGCTCTTCGGGTTGGAGAATCCTGCAGAGTCCCTTAGCTACTGCCACATTCCAAGGTCTCCATGGCCACCAACCCACATTATGACTCATCCTCAGCAGAGTCCATTTAAACTCAGCCTTCTGGGTAGCTCACCCAAGAGCCCGCAGATTGAGCGTGCCTTGTCTCGACCAGGCAATGGGAAGGTGAGTTGGCGTTTCTCGGCTTCCATGCTGAGGCCCCTGCTCTCGAGTCTTTCTGTATGGGGCATCCTGGAACCATCCAATAGTACTCGACTGTCCTGAAGAAGGAAACTTTGAAGTTTGGAGCAGCTCACAACTCCCAGCGTAGGAAAACCTCCCTGGCCTCATGACACCCGCACCCCCTTCAGGAAGAAGCCGTCATGGACACAAACTCCAGCTTGAGGCAACCTCTGATAATCGCCCTGACCTCACCTGCAGGAGATCTCGATTCAGCCTCTGCAGAGTGGGCCTGCCATGCTCTTGGCCCCAAAACTCGTGCTAGCTTGTGTTTTCAGACTTCCTTCCTCACAATCCTGGCCACACCCCTCCAGTTTGGCAATTCTGGAGACACAATGCAGCACTCTGCCTGCCCTCCAGAAGAAAAATGTTGCCCTATAGGGCTAACCAGAAACGCCAAATGAGTAACAACCTGCATGCCACTCGACCATACCCCAATTATACAGTCTAGCCTGTGCACTAAAGCCCTGTCTGACACAGCCTGAGGGCAGACCTCCAGTCCAACACCCAGACAGCTGGCCATACACAGAGCATATCACACCCACAATGGCTTTAGGCCATCATCTCTACCCAACCTCAGTTTTCACCTTCAGAACCTAGACCTTATCTCCACTCACTGCTCAGGAGTGATCGTGATGCAAGAATCAGAACTTCTCCTCCACCTTGGCAAGAAACCTAGTGGTTGGCATGTTTTCCAACGTTCAGTGTAGTTGAAACCAGTGTGGCCCATGAGTCCCCGCCCATGTTTAAGAGCCACATTGGTCACAAACACACATTGTGTCCCTCTGTCTGATCCCAGGCCTCAGGTAAGGCCTCTCAGTGGCTGGATGAAGAGACAGCATATTGGGCTTGCCATGCCCCTAGGCCCCAAATTTTACCCATAGTTCAGGTTCTCCCTTCACTTTTCCCCAGGGCTCTTCTTTGGAATTCCTCTTTTGGCGGGACACCTGAGGTAACAATCCTGAAAGGAGTCCTCCCATTCCACAGATTGACGAAAAACATTTGGGATCGGGCCAAATCCACAAAGAGCAAAATTCGTCCATGGCCCATGAGGCCTCCCCGACATTCCACGGCCATCGCTGATACAAAATCCAGAGACAAAAGCCTGAGCAAGTGCCTCAGACTCGCTCTCTCTTCATATCCGGAAGAGTTCTTCTCATGGTTTATAGATCGGGCCTGCCATACCTACGTCCCCAAACCTAAGCTGAGTTTGTGTTTTCAGACTTCTGTCCTCAAAGTCCTGGGCCACACACCCTCCAGGCTGGGGCCCCTGGAGTCACACATTAGGACTGTGCCAACCCAATCCATGGGAATTCTGCCAATGCCATTGTCCAAAACAGTAAAATTTGGAGAACCCTACAAATCCCTGAGGCCATCCCAATAGTGCAGGTCGCCCGGGACAAACAAGGGCGGTCTGATACCTGCTGAGCATCTACCTCCACTCATACCATAGATGGATGTCCCCTGAGAAGAAGATTGAACCAGACAGGACCCTAGGCCATAATAGGAAACATTGCTTTGGATTACAGGCATGTCTCCTCAAAAGCCTGGATTCCAATACCAGCATAGAGGTTTTCCTGAGGCACCCATCAAAACAAATCTCGTCTCCACAAAGGAACCTTGTGCATCGAGCTATGTCAAAAGCTTAGGAGAATACTTCAGGGTCCCGGTGCCACCGCCCCATTTTAAGGACCTCATGGACACAAACACACATTAGGACCCATCCTCAGGAAAGTCCATTTCAAGTCAGCCACCCCGGTTTCTCCCGCAGAGCCATCAGATCTAAACTGTCTTGTTGCTGGGAGACATTTGGAATGCGAGGCGGGCTTCCCAGGCATCCATCCTCGAACGGTGCCCTGGAGTCATTCCATATGGGATGTCCTGAAGCTGCCCAACAGGTCTCAATTGTCCCGCAGAAGGAATCATTGATGGGGGCATCCCACAACTCCCAACGTGGGAAAAACTCCATGGCCTTGAGATTCCGCTCCCTTCATGAAGGGTCCGTCATGCACAGAAACTCCAACCTGAGCCAACGTCTGATCCTCGCCCTGACTTCAGATGCATGAAATATTGGTTCAGATCTACAGTGGTACCTGCCGTGTCCTCGGCCTGAAACCCAAATCTAGCTTGTGTTCTCAGACTTCCGTCCTCACACTCCTCTACACGAAGCCCTCAAGTTTAGCAATTCCGGACTGACAATGAAGCACTCTGCCTGCCCTCTAGAAAACAAATTTTGCCTAATGAGTTGCCCAGACAACTTATATGAGGATAAATCTACGTGGCACTCGACTGTACCCAAATTATATAGTCTAACCTGGGCACTAATGCACTGTCTGACACAACCTGAGCCTGGACCTCCTGACCAACACCCAGACAGCTGACCGCACACTGAGCACATCAGACCCGCCATGGCCTTAGGTCATCATCTCTTCCCTACCTCAGTTTTTAGGCTTCAGAACCTAGACCTTATCTCCAATCACTGCCCAGGGGTGCCTGTGATGCAGAAATCATAACTCTTCCTTACCCATGGCACGAAACCTTGTGGTTGGCATGTTGTCCAACGTTCAGTGTAGGAGAAACCAGGATTCACCATGAGGCCCTGCCCATTCTTGTTTGCGAAGTGGGCATAAACACGCATTGTGACCCTCAGCGTGAGTCCTGTCCTCTAGTAAGTCCTCTCAGTGGCTCGACCATTAGATGTCATAATGGGCTTGACATGTCCCTAGGCCACAATTTTTAACCAGATTTCTGGTTGTCCGTTCCCCCCTCCCCAGGGCTCTACTCTGGAATCCCTCATTTGGTGGGACACCTGAGGTTAAAAAACAAAACATGGCAAATCAACAACAACAACAAAACGGACTTCTTCCATGCCACAGAATGACCCCAAACTCTTTGGACGGGGCCAAACCCCCAGAGTGTAAGACTCGTCCATTTCCCATGAAGTCACCAGGGAATTTCACGACCATGAGTGACACGATATCCAGAGACAAAAACTTGAGCACGAGCCTCACACTCGCCCCTTATTCATATCCCGAAGAGTTCTCCTCATGGTCTGTAGATCAATCCTGCCATACCGATGACCTGAAACATAAGCCGCGTTTGTGTTTTCAGACGACTGTCCAAACAGCTCTGCCTACACACCCTACAGGCTCAGGCCCCTGGAGCCAAACCGGAGGAGTGTACTTGCCCTCTCCAAGGGAATTGTATGTGCCCATTCCAATGGCCACAACCCTACTAATAGGATAAACCTGCAAACTCCCTGAGGCCATGCCAATAGTGGTGGCTTCCCAGGACAAACTCGGGCAATCTGAGCCCATCTGAGCACCTACATGCACTCAGACGCATAGACTGATGTTCTCAGAGGTAAAAAGGTACGAACAGGCCCCTAGGCACTATTCGGATTCATTGTTGTGGTATCTAGTCATCTCTCCTCAGAGGCCTGGATTTCAATACCAGCATATGGCTGTTTCCTGACTCATCTGTCATAAAAAATCTCATCTATATATGGGAAACTTGCACGTTGGAGCTGTGTCAAAGCCTCTGTTTGAAAAAACCCTTCAGGACCCCAGTGCCACCGCTTCATTCCAAGGTCTCCATAGACACAAAAACATATTAGGATCCATCCACAGGAGAGTCCATTTCAACTCAGATCCAGATTGCTCGCCCAGATCCAGCAGATATAACCTGTCTTGTTGCTAGGACACAATTGGAATGCAAGGTGGGCTACCCAGGCATCCATCCTTAGAACCCTGCTCGGAATCGTTGGCCTGGAGCCAACCAACATGTCTCAATTGTCCTGCACAAGAATCTTTGCAATTTGGAGCTTCTCACAACTAACATCGTGGGAAAACCCCCACGGCCTCTTGACCCCCCCGTCCCTTCATGAAGGGGCCATCAGGGACAGAAACACCAACCTGAGCGATCTTCTGATCCTCGCCCTGACTTCAGAAGCACGAGATCTCGATTCAGGTCTGTAGATTGTTCCTGCCTTGTCCTCACGCAGAAACCTAAGCCTAGCTTGTGTTCTCAGATTTCCGTCTTCAGACTACTGGCCCACAAGCCTCCAGTTTGCAAACCAGAACTATAATGCAGCACTCTTCCAGCCTTCAGGAAGAAAAACATTGCCCTGTGGGGCTACCCAGAAACTCCAAATGAGGATCAACCTGCACGCCATTCGACTGTACCCCAAATATATAGGCTGACCTGGGCACTATTGCCCTTTCTACACAGCCTGAGCCTGGACTTCCTGGCCCCACCCAGAAAGCTGGTCGAACACTGAGCACGCCGGACGAGCCATGTCCTTAGGTCGTCATCTCTTCCCAACCTCGATTCTCAAGTTTCAGAACCTAGACCTTATCTCCAATCACTGCCCAGGCTTGTAAGTGATGCAGAAATAACAACTCCTTCCCCGTGGCTAGAAACCATGTGGTTGGCATGTTTTCCAATGTTCAGTGTAGTTGAAACCAGTGTGGCCCATGAGGCCCCGCCCATGTTTATGGGCCACATTGGTCACAAACACACATTGTGACCCTCAGCCTGATCCCAGTCCTCAGGTAAGGCCTCTCAGTGGCTGGATGAAGAGACAGCATATTGGGCTTGCCATGCCCCTAGGCCCCAAATTTTACCCATAATTCGGGTTGTCCCTTCGCTTTTCCCCAGGGCTCTTCTTTGGAATTGCTCTTTTGGCGGGACACCTAAGGTAACCAACCTGAAAGGAGTCCTCCCATTCCACAGATTGACGAAAAACAATTGGGATCGGGCCAATTCCACAGAGAGGAAGATTCGTCAATGACCCATGAGGTTTCCCAGACAATCCACGGCCATCGCTGATACCGAATCTAGAGACAAAATACTGAACAAGCACCTCAGACTCGCTCTTTCTTCATATCCTGAAGAGTTCTTCTCATGGTTTATAGATCGGGCCTGCCATACCTACGTCTCCAAACCTAAGCTGAGTTTATGTTTTCAGACTTCTGTCCTCAAAGTCCTGGGCCACAAACCCTCCACGCTGCGGTCCCTGGAGCCACACATAAGGACTGTGCCTACCCAATCCATGTGAACTCTGCCCATTCCATTGTCCAAAACCGTAAAATTAGAAGAACCCTCCAAATCCCTGAGGCCATCCCAATAGTGCAGGTCGCCCGTGACAAACAAGCGCGGTCTGATAGCAGCTGAGCATCAACCTCCACTCATACCATAGATGGATGTCTGCAGAGAAGAAGATTAAACCAGACAGGACCCTGGCCATATCGGATCCATTGCTTTGGTTACAGGCATGTCTCCTCAAAAGCCTGGATTCCAATACCAGCATAGGGGTTTTCCTGAGGCAGCAATCAGAACAAATCTCGTCTCCACAAGGAAACATGTGCATCGAGCTATGTCAAAAGCTTAGGAGAATACTTCAGGGTCCTGGTGCCACGGCCCCATTCCAAGGCCCCATGGACACAAACACACATTAGGACCCATCCTCAGGAAAGTCCATATCAAGTCAGCCACCCCGGTTGCTCCCGCAGAGCCATCAGATCTAAACTGGCTTGTTGCTAGGAGACAATTGGAATGCGAGGCTGGCTTCCCAGGCATCCTCCCTTGAACTGTGCTCTGGAGTCATTCCATATGGGATGTCCTGGTGTTGCCCAAAGGTCTCAATTGTCCCGCAGAAGGAATTCTTGAAGGGGGCAACCCACAACTCCCACGTGGAAAAAACTCCATGGACACGAGATTCCCGCTCCCTTCATGAAGGGGCCGTCAGGCACAGAAACTCCAACCTAAGCCAAAGTCTAATTCTCTCCCTGACTTCAAATGGATGAGATATTGGTTCAGATCTGCAGGGGGTACCTGCCGTGCCCTTGCCCTGAGCCCAAGTATAGCTTTTGTTCTCAGAATTCCGACCTCACTCTCCTGGCCTCAAAGCCCTCATGATTGGTAAATCCGGTCCGACAATGCAGCACATGGCCTGCTTTCTGGAAAAAAAATATTGCCTAAAGAGCTGCCAAGGCACCTTATATGAAGATAAACCTACACGGTACTCGACTTTGCCCGAATTATATAGTCTAACCTGGGCACTAATGCACTGTCTGACACAACCTGAGCCCGGACTTCCTGACCAACACCCAGACAGCTGACCGCACACTGAGCACATCAGAACCGCCATGGCCTTAGGTCATCATCTCTTCCATACCTCAGTTTTCAGGCCTCAGAAACTAGACTTTATCTCCAATCACTGCCCAGGGGTGAGTGTGATGCAGAAATCAGAACTTCTCCTTACACATGGCAAGAAACCTTGTGGTTGGCATGTTGTCCAACGTTCATTGTAGGAGAAACTAGCATTCACCCTGAGGCCCGCCTATTCTTGAGTGCGACGAGGGCATAAATATGCATTGTGACCCTCAGGGTGAGTCCTGTCCTCTAGTAAGTCCTCTCAGAGCCTGGATCACTAGATGTCATAATGGGCTTGACATAACCCTAGGCCCCAATTTTTAACCAGATTTCTGGTTGTCCAGTCACCCCTCCCCAGAGCTCTACTCTGGAATTCCTCATTTGGTGGGACAACGGAGGTTAAAAAATGAAACAAAACAAAGCAACAACAACAAAAAAAACGACTTCTTCCATCCCATAGAATGACCCCAACCTCTTTGGAAGGGGCCAAATCCCCAGAGAGTAAGACTCGTCCATTTCCCATGAAGTCACCCGGAAATTTCACGACCATGAGTGACATGATATGCAGAGACAAAAAGGTGAGCAATAGCCTCATACTCGCTTTTTTTTCATATACCGAAATGTTCTCCTCATGGTCTGTAGATCAGTCCTGCCCTACCTATGACCCGAAACAGAAGTCGAGTTTGTGTTTTCAGACAACTGTCCAAACAGCCCTGGCTTACACACCCTATAGGCTCAGGCCCCTGAAGCCAAACCTGAGGACTGTTCTTGCCCTCGCAAGGGAATTGTGTGAGCCCATTCCAATGGCGACAACGCAACTAAAAGTATAAACCTTTAAATTCCCTGATGCCATCCCATAGTGTTGGCTTCCAAGGACAAACACGGGCAATCTGAGTTCATCTGAGCACCTACCTGCACTCTGACCCATAGATAGATGTCGCCCGAGGTAAAAAGAAACCAACAGGCCCCTAGGCACTAATCGGATTCATTGCTTTGGTTTCCAGGCATCTCTCCTCAGAGGCCTGGATTTCAATACCAGAATATGGCTGTTTCTTGACTCACCCATCAGAACAAATCTCCTCTACACATGGGAAACTTGCATGGTGGAGCTGTGTCAAACCTCTGTTTAGGAGAAGCCTTCAGGGCCCTAGTGCCACCGCTTAATGCCACAGTCTCCATAGACACAAAAACATATTAGGACCCATCCACAGGAGAGTCCATTTAAACTCAGCCTCCTCGGTTGCTCCCCGAGATCCAACAGATCTAGCCTATCTTGTAGCTAGGAGAATATTGGAATGCGAGGTGGGCTACCCAGCCATCCATCCTTAGAACCCTGCTCAGAATCGTTGGCCTGGAGCCAACCAACTGGTCTCAATTGTCCCACAGTAGAATCTTTGCAGTTTGGAGCTTCTCACAACTCCCATGGTGGGAAAACCCCCACGGCCTCGTGATTCCCCCCCTTTATGAAGGGGCCATCAGGGACAGAAAGTCAAACCTGAGGCATCGTCTGATGCTCAACCTGACTTCAGGTGCACGAGATCTCGATTCAGGTCTGTAGATTGTGCCTGCCATGTCCTCACCATAAAACCTAAGCCTAGCTTGTGTTCTCAGAGTTCCGTCCTCAGACTACCGGCCCACAAGCCCTCCAGTTTGGCAATCCGGAAGTACAATGCAGCACTCTGTGGGCCCTCCAAGAGAAACATTGCCCTCTGGGGCTACCTAGAAACCCCAACTGAAGATCAACCTGCACGCCATTTGGCTGTACACCAAATATATAGGCTGATCTGGGCATCATTGCCTTCTCTGACACAGCCTGAGCTGGACCTCCTGGCCCCACCCAGACAGCTGGCCGCACACTAGGCACATTGGAACCGCCATGGCCTAAGTTCGTCATCTCTTCCCAACCTCGGTTTTCAGGCTTCAGTACCTAGACCTTATCTCTAATCACTGCCCAGGTTTGAAAATGTTGCAGAAATCAGAACTCGTTCCCTTGGCAAGAAACCTCGTGGTTGGCATGTTGTCCAACGTTCAGTGTAGTTGAAACCAGTGTGGCACATGAGACCCAGCCCATGCTTGAGGGCAACATTGGTCTCAAACACACATTGTGACCCTCAGCCTGAGCCCGGTCCTCATGCAAGGCCTCTCAGTGGCTGCATGAAGAAACAGCATATTGGGCTTGCCATGCCCCTAGAGCCCAATTTTTAACCATAGTTCGGGTTGTCCCTTCACTCTTGCCCAGGGCTCTGCTTTGGAATTCCTCTTTTGGTGGGACACCTCAGGTAACAAACCTGAAAGGAGTCCTCCCATCCCACAGATTCACGAAAAAGAATTGGGATCGGACCAGATCCACAGAGAGGAAGATTCGTCCATGGCCCATGAGGCCTCCCCGACTTTCCACGGCCATCGCTGATACAAAATCCAGAGACAAAAGCCTGAGCAAGCGCCGCAGACTCGCTCTTTCTTCATATCCTGAAGAGTTCTTCTCCTGGTTTGTAGGTTGGGCTTGCCATACCTACGTTCCCAAACCTAAGATGAGTTTGTGTTTTTTGATTTCTGTCCTCAAATTCCTGGGCCACATGCCCTCCAGACTGAGCCCCTGGAGCCACACATTAGTACTGTGCCTACCCAATCCATGGGAATTCTGCCCATGCCATTGTCTCAAACCGTTCAAATTAGGAGAACCCTCCATAGTCCCTGAGGCCATCCCAATGGTGTAGGTTGTCCCGGACAAACAAGGGCCGTCTGACACCAGCTGAGCATCAACCTCCACTCATACCATAGATGGATGTCCCCAGAGAAGAAGATTGAACCAGGCAGGACCCTAGGACATAATGGGATCCATAGCTTTGGTTTACAGGCATGTCTCCTCAAAAGCCTGGATTCCAATACCAGCATAGGGCTTCTCCTGAGGCACCCATCAGAACAAATCTCGTCTCCACAAGGAAACTTGTGCATGGGAGCTATGTCAAAGGCTTAGGAGAATACTTCAGGGTGCCGGTGCCACCGCCCCATTCCAAGGCCCTCAGGGACACAAGCAAACATTAGGACCCATCCTCCGGAAAGTCCATTTCAACTCAGCCACCCCGGTAACACCTGCTGAGCCATCAGATCTATACTGTCTTGTTGCTAGAAGAAAATTGGAATGCGAGGCGGGCTTCCCAGGCATTCATCCTCGAATGGTGCTCTCGAGTCATTCCATATGTGATGTCCTGGAGCTGTCCAACAGGTCTCAATTGTCCCGCAGAAGGAATCTTTGAAGGGCCATCTCACAACTCCCAACGTGGGAAAACCTCCATGGCCTAGAGATTCCACTCCCTTCATGAATGGGCCGTCATGTACAGAAACTCCAACCAGAGCCAATGTCTGATCCTCGCCCTGAATTCAGATGCATGAGATATTGGTTCAGATCTGCCGAGGTACCTGCCGTGCCCTCGACCTGAAACCCAAGTCTAGCTTGTGTTCTCAGACTTCCGTCCTCACACTCCTGGCCCAGAAGACCTCAAGTTTGGCAATTCCGAACCCACTGTGCAGCACTCTGCCTGCCCTCTAGAAAAAAAATATTGCCTCATGAGCTGCCCAGGCACATCATATGAGGATAAACCTACACGCCACTTGACTGTACGTAAATTATATACTCTAAGCTGTGCACTAATGCACGGTCTGACACACCTGAGCCTGGACCTCCTGACTAACACACAGACAGCTGACCACTCACTGAGCACAACAGACCAGCCATGGCCCTCGGACATCATCTTTTCCATACCTCAGTTTTCAGGCTTCAGAACCTACCTTTTCTCCAATCACTGCCCAGGGGTGATGGTATGTAGAAATCAGAACTCCTCCTTACCCATGGCAAGAAACCTTGTGTTTGGCATGTTGTCCAATGTTCAGTGTAGGAGAAACCAGCATTCACCCTGAGGCCCAGCCCATTCTCAAGTGCGACGAGGGCATAAACACACCAAACTCTTTGGACGAGGCCAACCTTCTAAAGAGTAAGACTCGTCCATTTCCCATGAAGTCACCCGGAAATTTCACCACCATGAGTCACACGATATCCAGAGATAAACTTGAGCAAGAGCCTCACACTCGCCCTTTTTTCATATCTCGAAGAGTTCTTCTCATGTTCTGTAGATCAGTCCTGCCATACCTATGACCCAAAACATAAGCCGAGGTTGTGTTTTCAGACAACTGTCCAAACAGCCCTGGCCTACACCCCAAAGGCTCAGGCCCTTGGAGCCAAACCTGAGGACTGTACTTGCCCTCTCCAAGGGAATTGTGTGTACCCATTCCAATGGCCACAATCCTACTAATAGGATAAACCTTCAAAGTTCCTGAGGCCATCCCAATAGTGGTGGCTTCCCAGGACAAACAGGAGCAATCTGAGCACATCAGAGCACCTACCTGCACTCAGACCCATAGACTGATGTCCCCAGAGGAAAAAAGGAATGAACAGACCACTAGGCACTAATCGGATCCATTGCTATGGTTTCCAGGCATGTCTCCTCAGAGGCCTGGATTTCAATACCAGCATATGGCTGTTTCTTGACTCACCCATAAGAACAAATCTCATCTACATATGGGAAACTTGCACGGTGGAGCTGTGTCAAAGTCTCTGTTTAGAAGAACCCATCAGGGACCCAGTGCCACCGCTTCATTCCAAGGTCTCCATAGACACAAAAACATATTAGGACACATCCACAGGAGAGTCAATTTCAACTCGGCCTCCTCAGTTGCTCCCCCAGATCCAGCAGATCTAACCTTTCTTGTAGGTAGGAGAAAATTGGAATGCCAGGTGGGGTACCTAGCCATCCATCCTCAGAAGCATGCTTGGAATCCTTGGCCTGGCGCCAACTAACAGGTCTCAATTGTCCTGGAGAAGAATCTTTGTAGTTTGGAGCTTCTCACAACTCCCATCGTGCGAAAACCCCCATGGCCTCGTGATTCCCCCCCTTCATGAAGGGGCCATCAGGGACAGAAAGTCCAACCTGAAGATCGTCTGATCCTCACCCTGACTTCAGATGCACGAGATCTCGATTCAGGTCTGTAGATTGTGCCTGCCATGTCCTCACCCATAAAAACTAAGCCTAGCTTGTGTTCTCAGACTTCAGGCCTCAGACTACTGGCCTACAAGCCCTCCAGTTTGGCAATCCAGAAGTACAATGCGGCACTCTGCCTGCTCCCTGGAAGAAGAACATTGCCCTCTGGGGCTACCCAGAAACCCCAAATGAGGATCAACCTGCACGCCATTTGGCTGTACACCAAATATATAGGCTGAAGTGGGCACAATTGCCAATTCTGACACAGCCTGAGCCTGGAACTCCTGGCCCCACCCAGACAGCTGGCCGCACACTGAGCACATCGGACCCGCCATGGCCTTAGGTCGTCATCTCTACCCAACCTCGGTTTTCAGGCTTCAGAACCTTGACCTTATCTCCAATCACTGCCCAGGTTTGAAAATGTTGCAGAAATCCGAACTCGTTCCCTTGGCATGAAACCTCGTGGTTGGCATGTTGTCCAACTTTCAGTGTAGTTGAAACCAGTGTGGCACATGAGACCCAGCCCATGCTTGAGGGCCACATTGGTCTCAAACACACATTGTGACCCTCAGCCTGAGCCCGGTCCTCAGGCAAGGCCTCTCAGTGGCTGCATGAAGAAACAGAATATTGGGCTTGCCATGCCCCTAGACCCTAATTTTTAACCATATTTCGGGTTGTCCCTTCACTCTTGCCCAGGGCTCTGCTTTGGAATTCCTCTTTTGGTGGGACACCTCAGGTAACAAACCTTAAAGGAGTCCTCCCATCCCACAGATTCACGAAAAAGAATTGGGATAGGGCCAAATCCACAGAGAGGAAGATTCGTCCATGGCCCATGAGGCCTCCCCGACATTCCATGGCCATCGCTGATATAAAATCCAGAGACAAAAACCTAACTAAGAGCCTCAGACTCGCTCTTTCTTCATATCCTGAAGAGTTCTTCTCATGATTTGTAGTTCGGCCGTGCCATACCTACGTTCCCAAACCTAAGCTGAGTTTGTGTTTTTTGAGTTCTGTCCTCAAAGTCCTGGGCCACACACCCTCCAGGCTGGGCCCCTGGAACCACACATTAGGACTGGGCCTAACCAATCCATGGGAATTCTGCCCATTCCATTATCCAAAACCGTACAAATTAGGAGAAACCTCCAAATTCCCTGAGGCCATACCAATGGTGTAGGTTGTCCGGGACAAAAAAGGGCCGTCTGACACCAGCTGAGCATCTACCTCCACTCATACCATAGATGGATGTCCCCAGAGAAGAAGATTGACCAGACAGGACCCCAGGCCATAATGGGATCCATATCTTTGGTTTACAGGCATGTCTCCTCAAAAGCCTGGTTTCCAATACCAGCTGAGGGCTTCTCCTGAGGCACCCATCAGAACAAATCTCGTCTACACATGGGAAACTTGCATGTTGGAGCTCTCTCAAAGCCTCTGGTTAGAAGAACATTTCAGGTTCCCGGTGCCAGCGCCTCATTCCAAGGTCTCCATGGAGACACACCCACATTAGGACCCATCCACAGGAGAGTCCATTTCAACTCAGCCCCCTCAGTTGCTCCCCCTGATCCAGCAGATCTAACCCGTCTTGTCGCTAGGAGATGATTGGAATGAGAGGCAGGCTTCCCAGACATCCATACTTAGAACCATTCTCAGAATTATGCTGTATGGGAAGTCCTGGAGCCAACCAACAGGTCTCAATAGTCCCGCAGAAGAATCTTTACTGTTTGGAGCATCTCACAACTCCCATCGTGGGCAAACCTCCATGGCCTCGTGATCCCGCCCCCTTTGCTTCATGAAGGGGCCATCAGGGACAGAAGCTTCAACCTGATCGATCGTCTGATCCTCGCCCTGACTTCAGATGCAGGACATCTTGATTCAGCTCTGCAGAGTGTGTCTGCCGTGCCCTTGCCCAGAAACGTAAGTCTAGTTTGTGTTCTCAACTTCCATCCTCACATTCCTGGCCCACAAGCCCTCCAGTTTGGCAATTCCAGAACTACAAGGCAGCACTCTGCCTGCTTTCCGGAAGAAAAACATTGCCCTCTGGGGCTACCCAGATTCCCCAAATGAGGATCAACCTGCATGCCACTTGACTGGACCCCAATTATACAGGCTGCCCTGGGCACTATTGCCCTTTCTGGCACAGCCTGAGACTGAACCTCCTGGCTCGCACCCACCCAGCTAGCCACACACTGAGCACATCAGACCCGCCATGGCCTTAGGTCATCATTTCTTTCCAACCTCGGTTTTCAGGCTTCAGAACCTAAACCTTATCTCCAGTCACCACCCAGGGTTGAACATGATGCAGGAATCAGAACTCCTTCCCCATGGCAAGAAACCTTGCGGTTGGCATGTTGTCCAACGTAAAATGTAGTTGAAACCAGTGTGGCCCATGAGGCCCTGCAGATGCTTGAGGACCAAGTCGTTCACAAACATGCATTCTGACCCTCAACGTGAGCCCAGTTCTCAAGTAAGGCCTCTCAGTGGCTGGAACAAAAGACAGCATATTGGGCTTGTCATGCCCCTAGGCCCCAATTTTTAACCAGATTTCTGGTTGTCCAGTCTCCCCTCCCCAGGGCTCGGCTTTGGAATCCCTCTTTTGGTGGGACACCTGAGGTAACAAAACTGAAAGGACTTCTCCCATCCCACAGTTTGACCCAAAACAATTGGAATCGGGCCAAATCCACTGAGCGGAAGACTCGTCCATGGCCCATGAGGCCTCCTGGACATTCCACGCCCATCGTTGACACAAAATCCAGAAACAAAAGCCTGAACAAGTGCCTCACAATCTCTCTTTCTTCATATCTGGAAGAATTCTCCTCACGGTCTGTAGATCGGGCCTGCCATACCTACGTCCCTAAACCTAAACTGAGTTTGTGTTTTAGACTTCTGTCTCCACAGTCCTGAGGCACACACCCTGCAGGCTGGGGCCCCTGGAGCCACATCAAAACTGTGCCTTCCCTCTCCACGGGAATTCTGCCCATTCCATTGTCCACAATCATAAAATTAGGAGAAACCTCCAAAGTCCCCAAGGCCTTCACAATAGTGTAGGCCGCCTGGGACAAACAAGGGCCATCTGACACCAGCTGAGCATCTAACTCCACTAATACCTTAGATGGATGTACACAGAGAAGAAGATTCAACCGGACAGGCCGCTAGGCTCTAAATGGAGCCATTGCTTTGGTTTCCAGTTATCTCTCTTCAGAGGCCTATATTCCAATAACAGTATATGGGGGTTTCCTGAGGCACCAATCAGAACAAATCTCGTCTCCACATGGGAAACTTGTCCTTTGGAGATGTCTCAAAACCTCCGGTTAGGAGAATCCTTCAGGGCCCATGCACCAACGCCCCATTCCAAGGTCTCCATGGACACAAACCCACATTAGCATCCATCCTCAGGAGAGTCCATTTCAACTCAGCCCCCTTGGTTGCTCTGACAGAGCCAGCATATCAAACCTGTCTATTTGCTAGGAGACAACTGCAATGTGAGGCGGGCTTCCCATGCATCCATCCTAAGATCCCTGCTCTGGTGTCATTCTGTATGGTATGTACTGGAGTGATACAAAAGGTCTCAATTGTTGATCAGAAGGAATCCTTGTTGTTTGGAGCATCTCACAACTCCCATTGTGGGTAAACGTCCATGGACTGGAGATGCTGTCCCCTTCATTAAGTGGCCAGAATGGACAGAAATTCAAACCTAAGCCTAGGTTTGAACCTCGCCCTGACTTCAGATTCATGATATCCCGATTCAGATCTGCAGAGGGTGCCTGCCATGCCCTCGCCCAGAACCTAAGCCTAACATGTGTTCTCAGACTTCCGTTCTCACACTCCCCGTCCACAAGGCATCCACTTTGGAAATTCCGGAGCCACAATGCAGCACTCTGCCTGTCCTCCAGAAGAAAAACATTGCCCTTGGGGCTACCCAGAAATGCCAAATAAAGATCAACCTGCACGGAACTCAGTTGTACCCCAATTATACAATCTACCCTGGGCACTAATGCCCTGTCTGACACAGCCCAAGCTTGGACCTCCCGACCAACACCCAGACAGCTGGCTCCACGCTGAGCATATCGGACCCGACATGGTCTTAGGTCGTCATCTCTTCCCAACCTCGGTTTTCAGACTTCACAACCTAGACCTTATCTCCAATCCCTGCCCAGGGGTGAATGACATGCAGAAATCAGAATTAATACTTCCCCATGGCAAGAACTCATGTGGTTGACATGTTGACTATCATTCAGTGTAGGAGAAACAAGCATGCACCATGAGTCCCCACCCATGCTTGAGTACCACAAGGGCATAAACACGCATTGTGACCCTCAGCATGAGTTCTGTCCTCAATGAAGGCCTCTCAGTGGCTGGACCATTAGAAGGCATATTGGGCTTGCCATGCCCCTAGGCCCGTATTTTTAGTTAGATTTCTTGTTGTCCAGGGCTCTGCTCTGGAATCCCTCTTTTGGTGGGACACCTTAGTTAACAAAACTGAATCCCACAGATTAACCCAAAACAATTGGGATCTGGCCAAATCCACAGAGAGAAAGACTCTTCCATGGCCCATGAGGACTCCTCGACATTCCACAGCCATCATTGACACAAAATCCAGGGGCAAAAGCCTGACAAGTGTCACACTTTCACCCTTTATTCATATCCCAAAAAGTTCTCCTCATAGTCTGTAAATCGGACCTGCCATACCTACGTCCCAAAACCTAAGCTGAGTTTGTGTTTTCAGACATCTGTCCCCACAGTCCTTGCCCACACACCCTCAAGGCTGGGCCCTTGGAGCCACACATCAGGTCTGTGCCTGCCCACTCCACAGGAATTCTGCCCATGCCATTGTCCATAATCATACAATTTAGGAGAAACCTCCAAAGTCCCCGAGGCCATCCCTATAGTGTAGGCCGCCCGGACAAACAGGAGCGGTCTGACACCAGCTGAGCAACTACCTCCATTTCATAAAATAGACAGATGTCGACAGAGAAGAAGATTGAACCAGAGAGGCTCCTAGGACCTAATTGGATGCATTGCTGTGGTTTCTATGTATCTCTCCTCAGAGGCCTGGTTCTAATACCAGCATATGTGGGTTTCCTGAGGCACCAATTAGAACAAATCTTGTCTCCACATGGAAAACTTGCTCTTTCGAGTTGTTTCAAAATCTCCGGTTACAATCCTTTAGAGCCCTGGGGCCACCACCCCATTCCAACGTCCTCATGGACACAAACACACATTAAGACCCATCTTCAGGAGAGTCCATTTCAACTCAGCTCCCACGATTGCTCCTGCATAGCCATCAGATCGTACCTGTCTTGTGGCAGGGAGACAATTGGTGTAAGAGGCAGTCTGCTCAGGCATCCATCCTTAGAACCCGGCTCTGGAGTCATTCCATATGGGATGTCCTGGAGCCATCCAACAGTTCTCAATTTTCCCGCAGAAGGAATCCTTGCAGTTTGGAGCATCCCACAACTCCCAACGTGGGAAAACCTCCATGGCCTCGAGATTCCACCCCTTTGATGAAGGGGCCATCATGGACATAAACTCCAACCTGCACCTAAGTCTGATCCTCGTCCTGACTTCAGATGAATGAGATTTTGATTTGGATCTGCAGAGGGTGCCTGCCGTGCCCTCGCCCTGAAACTTAAGTCTAGCTTATGATCTCAGACTTACGTCCTCACACTCCTGGTCCCGACGCCCTTAAGTTTGGCAATTCTGGACCCACAATGCTGCACTCTGCCTGCCCACCAGAAGAAAAATGTTGCCCCAGTGAGCTTCCCTGACACAATAAATGAGGATGAACCTACATGGAACTCAACTGTACCCAAATTATACATTCTAACCTGGGCACTAATGCACTGTCTGACACAGCCTGAATCCATACCTCCTGAACAACACCCAGAAAGCTGACCGCACACTGAGCACATCGGACCCTCCATGACCTTAGGTTATCATCTCATCCCAACCTCGATTTTCTGGATTCAGAACTTAGATCTTATCTCCAGTCACTGCCCAGGGGTGAACATGATGCAGAAATCAGAATTCCTCCTTCCCCATGGAAAGAAACCTTGTGGTTCGTATGTTGTCCAAAGTTCAGTGTAGGAGAATCAAGCATGGCCCATGAGTCCCCGCCCATGCTTGATGCCTACATTGGGCACAAACATGCATTGTGACCCTCAGTGTGAGCACTGTACTCAAGTAAGACCTCTCAGTGGCTGGACCAAGGTAACCCATATGGGGATTGCCATGCCCTTAGGCCCCCAATCTTATACAGAGTTCGGGTTGTCCAGTCGCCCCTTCCTAGGGTTCTGCTCTGGAATCCCTCTTTAGTGGCACACCTGAGGTAAAAAAAAAATAAATAAAATAAAATAAAAATAAAAAACAGAATGGACTCCTCCCATCCCACGGAATGACCCCAAAATATTGGGATCATCCAAATCCCCATAGAGGAACTCTCACCCATGGTCCATGAGGACGCCCCTACATTCCACGGCCATCAGTGACACAAAATCCAGAGTCAAAAGCCTGAGCAAGTGCCTCACACTCACTCTTTGTTCATATCCTGAAGAGTTCTGCTCAAGGTCTGTAGATCGGGCCTCCCATACCTATGTCCCCAAACCTAAGACGAGTTTCTGTTTTTAGACTTCTGTCCCCACAGCTCTGACCCACACACCATCCATGCTTGAGCCCCTAGAGCCACACCTCAGGATTGTGCCTTCCCTCCCCAAAGGAATTCTGCCCATTTCATTGGCCACAAACTTGCAAATTAGGAGAAACCTCCAAAGTCTAAGTGGCCATCCCAATAGTGTAGACTGCCCAGGACAAATAGGGGCAATCTGACACCAGCTGAGGAACTACCTCCACTCAATCCCATAGACAGATGAACCGAGAGAAGAAGATTAAACCAGACAGGCCCCAGGCCCTAATCAGATCCATTGCCTTGGTTTCCAGGCATCTCTCCTCAGAGTTCTGGTTTCCAATACCAGCATATTGGGGGTTACTGAAGCACCAATGAGAACAAATCTTGTTTCCCCATGGGAAAAATGCTTCTTGGAGCTGTGTCAAAACCTCTGGTTAGGAGCATCCTTCAGAGCCCTGGTGCCACTGCCCCATTCCAAGGTCTCCATGGACACAATCCCACATTATGACCGATCCTCAGGAGAATGCATTTCAACTCAGCCCCCTCGGCTGCTACATCATAGGCAGCAATCAAACGTGCCGTTTCGCTAGGAGACAATTGGAATGCAAGGCCGGATGCCCAGGCATCAATCCTTAGAACCCTGCTCTGCAATTGTTCCATATGGGATGCCCTGGAGCCATCCAACAGGTTTCAACTGACCCGCAGAAAATCCTTGTGGTTTGGAGCATCTCACTACTGCCATCATGGGAAAACACCAATGGTGTGATGACCCCCCTTCATGAAGGGGCCATCATGGACAGAAACTCCAACCTGAGCCAACATATGAACCTCGCCCTGACCTCAGATGCATGAAATCTCAATTCAGCTCTGCAGAGTGTGCCTGCCATGTCCTCGCCCTGAAACCAAAGCAAAGCTTAAGTTCTCAGACTTACATCCTTGCATTCCTGGCCCCAAGGACTCCAGTTTGGCAGTTCCGGAGCCAGAATGCAGCACTCTGCCTGCCCTCCAGAAGAAAGACTTTGCCCTATGGGGCTACGGAGAAACCCCAAATAATTATCTTCTGCATGCCACTCAACTGTACCCCAATTATACAGCGTATCTGGGCACGAATGCCCTGTCTGGCACAGCCTGAGTGCAGACCTCCTGAACGACACCTAGAAAGCTGGCCCCAAACTGAACACATCGGACCCGCCATGGCCTTAGGTCGTCATCTCTTCCAAACCTCGGTTTTCAGGCTTCAGATCCTAGACTTTATCTCCAATTAGTGCCCAGAGGTGAACGTGATGCAGAAATCAAAACTCCTCCTTCCCCATGGCAAGAAACCCTGAGGTTGGCATGTCCAAGGTTCAGTGTAGGAGAAACCTGCAAGCTCAATGAAGTCCCGCCCAATATTGAGGACCACCTTGGGCACAAACACACATTGTGACCCTCAGCATGAGTCCACTATTCAAGTAACGTCTCTCAGTGGCTGGACCAAGAATCTGCATATGGGCTTGCCATGCCCATAGGACCCCAGGCCTAACCAGAGGGTGGGTATTCCAGTTGTATGTACCCAGTGCTCTGCTCTAGAATCCCTCTATTGTGGGGACACATGAGGCAGAAAACAGGACTCCTCCCTTCCCACAAAATGACCCCAATCTCTTGGGAGCCGGACAAATCACCAGAGAGGGAGACTTCCATGGCCCATGAGACCATGCTTACATTAAATGACCATCATGAATACAACATCCAGAGACATAAGCTTGAACGACCGCCTCTCACTCGCCTTACTTTCTAATCACAATGAGCTCCCCTCACGGACTGTAGATCACTCCTGCCATAACCTCAGCCCCAAACCTCAGCCGAGTTTGTGTTTTTGGATGTCTGTCCCCACAGCCCTGGCCCACACAGCCGCCAGGCTGGGGCCTCTGGAGCCACACCACAGGACTGTCCTGCTCTCTCCAAGGAGACTATGCCCATTCCATTGCCCATAACCCCAAAGAATAGGAGAAACCTCAAGGCCCCCGAGGACATCCCACTACTATAAGCCTCTCTGGACAAAGGCATCCTGACACTAGCTGAGCAACTACCTCCATGCAGAAACACAGACAGATGTCGGCAGAGACAGTAGATTGAACCAGACAGGCCCCTGGGCCCTAATCTGAACTCTTGCTTTGGTTTCCAGGTGTCACTCCTCAGAGGTCTGGGTTTGAAGACCAGCATCTGGGGCTTTCCTGAGACACCAAACAGAACAACTATCGTCTACACATGGGAAGCTTCATTGTTGGAGCTGTGTCAAACCCTTCGGTTTGGAGAAACCTGCAGAGTCCCTGAGCCACCGCCACATTCCAAGGTCTCCATGGCCACCAACCCACAGAATGACTCATCCTCAGGAGAGTCCATTTCAACTCAGCCCTCTGAGAAACCCGCCCAAGAGCCTGCAGATTGAGCCTGCCTTGCCCCAAGCAGCCAGTGGGAATGTGAGGTGGCATTTGCAGACATTCATGCTTAGACCCCTTCTCTCGAGTCTTTCTGTAGGGTTCATCCTAGAACCATCTCATAGTACTCGACTGTCCTACAGAGGAAACCTTGATGTTTGGGGCAGCTCATAACTCCCAGCGTTGGGAAACCTCCCTGGCCTCATGACGCCCCCACCCCCTTCAGGAAGGGGCCATAATAGACAAAAACTCCAACCTGAGGCAACGTCTGATACTCGCCCTGACCTCAGATGCACGAGATCTTGATTCAGTCTCTGCAGAGTGGGCCTGCCATGCCCTCGGCCCCAAACCTAACGCTAGCTTGTGTTTTCAGACTTCCCTCTTCACACTCCTGGCAAACAAGCCCTCCAGACTGGGAATTCCAGAACCACCACACAGTTTTCTGCCTGCCCACCAGAAGAAAAACGTTGCCCTATGGGGCTCTCCAGAAACCACAAATGAGAACCAACCTGCTCTGGCCTCGACTGCACCCTAACTGGAAAAGCTACCCTGGTCAGTAATGCTCTGTCTGACACAGCCTGACGTCCCGACAGACAAGGAAACAGCTGGCTGCACACTAAGCACATCAGACAGGCCATGGCCTTATGCTGTCATCTCTTCCCAACCTGGGTTTTCAGACATCTGACCCTAGATATTATATCAAATCCTGGCAAACGTGGGTAACTGAAGCACAAATCAGATCTTCTCCTTCCCCATGGCTGGAAAGCTTGCTGTTGGCATGGAGTCATACCTTCAGTGTAGGAGAAACCTTCATGGCCCCTGAGGCCAAGCCTAAACTTGAGTGCCTCCTTGGGTACAAACTCGCATTGGGACCATCAGCATGGGCCCCATGTCGAAGTAAGGTCTCTCAGGGCCTGGACTAAGAGCCCGCATATGGGGCTTGCCAAGCCCCTATGATTCCAATCTTCACAAGAGCTCGAGTATTCCATTTGCTCGAACCCAGGACTGTGATCTGGAGTCCCTCTCCTGGAAGAACACCTGAGCCAGACAGCAGGACTCCACCCTTCCCACAAAATGTCCCCAAAATCTTAAGAGCTGGACCAACTCCTCAGAGAGGGAGACTCTTCCATAGCCCCTGAGGTCACCCCTACATTCCACGGCTATGGGAGACAAAACATCCAAAGACAAAAGCTTGCGTGACTGCCTCCCATTTGCCCTTCTTTCATAAGCTGAGGATCTCCTCTCACGGTCTGTGGGTCCATCCTGCCATGCTCTCGGCTCCGCACCCAAGCCGAGTTTGTGTTTTCAGAATTCTGTGCCCACAGCCCGGACCCACACACCCTCCAGGCTAGGGCCTATGGAGACACACTGAAGGACTGTGCCAGTCCTCTCCAAGAAAACTGTACCCAATCCATTGGCCACAACCCTAGAGATTAGGAAAATCCAATAAGGTCTCCAAGGCCATGCCTCGGCCATGGACTAAGAGGGGCACTCTGACACCAGCTGAGCAACTATCTCCACTTAGATACTCAGACAGTGTCCCCAGAGACAGAAGATTGAAACGGACAGGCATCTAGGCTCTAATCTGAACCCTAGCTTTGGTTTCCAGGTGTCTCTACTCAGATAACTGGTTTGAAGACCAGTATCTGGGGCTTTTCTGAGGCACCAAAGAGAACCTGTCTCATCTCCACATAGGGATCTCTTTTTAATTGGAGCAATATTACACCCTTCAGTTAGGCGAATACTTCATGGCCCCTGAGCTGCCAACATATTCCAAGGTCTCCATGCACACAAACCCACATTATGACCCATCCGCAGGAGAGTCCATTTCAATTCAGCCCCCTAGTTAGCTCGCCCCAGAGCCAGTAGTTCAAACATGTCTTGTCACAAAGAGCCAATGGGAATGTGAGGTATGCTGTACAGGCATCCATCCTTCGAATCCTGCTCTCCAGTCTTTCCGTATGGGACATCCTGGAGCCATTCAACAGGACTCGACTGTCCAGCAGATGGAAAGCTTGTGGTATGGGTCAACGCACAAACTAGAGTTTGTGCTGGTGTCTAAGGTGCTGTGCAGGATTCTCCAATCTTGAGGGTTTGGCACAGGTCGAAGGGCATGGTTTCCTACTGGGGACAGGAGATATTCTATTGTGTGGCTCAGGGACCACATGTTGTATCCTAAGTTGGTATTTCAGAACAGGACCCTGAGGACAGATGCCTGAAAACCTAATCTAGTGTTCCAATGACGTCCTAGGAGCATGTCAGGTACAATCTTCTGACCCAGGAACATTGAAATGGCTGTCTGCTTGGATGTAGGTGATCAGGGCGTTTCAGACTGGCATTTGTGTCCAGTGCTGCCGACAATATTGGGTTGGGCTCAGGGCTCTTGCGTGTTTCTCCTAAACTGGAAGGTTTGGGCAGGTTTGACGGGCACAGTTTCCTTGGGGATGGCAGGCCTAGTCATGTGTTGTGGATCCAGAGACCCTGTCCTGGAGGGCATATGAGCCATGGTTTTGGGAGAGAAGTCTGCAAACACAAATGTGGGTTATGTTTAGTGGAAAGGTGATCACAGGCCCAATGAGTAGACCTGGAGTGCAGCTTGTCAGGAGTAATTAGGGTGACTGGAAGGCAGTAGCACAGGCTTTTCTCTCTATATTGTGTGTCCAGGATGGCCTCGGAATGCAGGTATAGTCTCATGGGTCCATGGGAAACTTTTCCTCTCTATGGATCTGTGCAGCTCATAGTTTGGTGGCTTTTTTGGGGAAGGGAAGAGTGTTGTTTTCCATCTTATGGCTGCCCCAAAACAGGGATTCCAGATACAGGCTCTTTTTCTGGGCATCTGGGACTTCCCACCAAGGGTTAGGATTTGCACCTAGGGGTGTATGAGGCCTGCAATGCGGGATCATGATGGTGCAACTGAGAGGGATTGTTTGAAAGCTTGCTCAGGCTGAGTCTCACAATGCCTGTTTGCTCCCATGGCGGCCCTCAGGAGTGGGAGTGGTCTCATTGGTCATATATCTGGCTCCCTCTTAGAGAGTTGGACACCCAACCCAACAGCCAAATGTCCTGCCATGAGGAAGGATGAGTTCTCTTCCGTCAGGTTCCTCTGTGCTTCAGGTTGCCCCATTGGCAGGGTTTCCAGCAAGGTTTCGAGATAGGTGCCTGAATACCAAGGATGGGTGGAGATGACGTACTTGGGCCATAGCAATCCCAAATGCTAGATATGAGGCCTAAAACTCGGTCGGGGCTCAGGCTCTGTCAGACACAGCGCTAGTGGCCATGGCAGCCTTTATATCAGAGTAGATTCGAGGGCGGAGCAGATTGATCCTCATGTGGAGTTTCTTGGGAAGATTCCCAGGCATTTGTTCATTCAATAGGGAAGGCAGAATGCTGTGTTGTGGCTCCAGATTTCCCAATCACGAGAGCTTGGGGACCAGTCAGTTTTGGGTGGAATTGTAAACAAAAGCTATGGTTCAATTCAGTGCCAAGCAGAAGGCAGTTCCAATTTGTAGCAGTTTACTCGAGACATCCAGCACTGGAATAAGGGTGGATGTCAGATGCTTGCTCACACTAGAGTTTTTGTCTATGATGACCGACAAGTGGAGGGGTGGTATAAAGAGGCCATGGAGGAGTTCACATGCTGAGGCCTGTGAACTGCTGCAAAAAGTAACATTTCTTTGTACAGAGTAGGTGAAGTCTGGTTTGTTTACTCTAGGTTTCCCCATGTGGAAAGTTTGTGAAGAAGAGCTCTCCGGCATGGATGCCAGGAAAGCACACCTCCATTGACAATTGCAGCTGAGGAACATGGCAGATTCGTTCTGGTGGCTCTGGGACAAAGTGCCAAGGCCTTGAGTTGACATGGGATCTCTTGCAGATGGGTCACAATGCTTGTTTGTTACCAGGGAGAACTTAGAATGTGCTGGTTGCTAAGGTGCCATGCAGGATTCTCCTACCCTGAGGTTTTGGCACAGGTCGAAGAGCATGGTATTCTTCTGGGGACAGGGGATGTTCTGTCGTGTGGCTCAGAGACCACATGATGTGTCATAGATTGGTATTTCAGAACAGGCCCCTGAGGACAGATGCCTAAAAACCTAATGGGGTTCCATTGAGAGCCTACTGGCATTTTAGGTTCAATCGTCTATCTCACGATCATTGACTTGGCTATTTCCCTGGATGTAGGTGATAAGGGTGTTTCAGACTGCGCATTTCCATCCCGAGTGGCCGGCAATATTGGTGTGGGCTCAGGGGCCACACAGGTTTCTCCTAATCTGGAAGGTTTGGGCAAATCTGATATGCACAGTGTCCTTGGGGTTGGCAGCCAGAGTTCTGTGGTGTGGCTCCAGAGATCACATTCTGGTGGGCATGTGAGCCATGGTTTTGGGAGAGAAGTCTGCAAACACAAATACAAATTAGGGTGAGTGGCGAGGTGATCACAGGCCCAATGCGTAGACCTGGAGGGAAGCTCTTCATGAACTATAATTAGGGAGACTGGAAGGCAGTAGCACAGGCTTTTCTCTCTGGATTGTGTGTCCAGGATGGCCTTGGAATGCAGGTGTGGTCTCATGGGTCCATGGAAGTCTTTTCCTCTCTATGGATCCTGGTGGCTCTCCATAGTTTGGTGGCTTTTTCGGGGAAGGGGAGAGTGATGTTTTCCACCTTATGGGTGCCCCAAAACAGGGATTCCAGAGACGGGCTCTGGTTCAGGGCATCTGGGACATCACAACAAGTGCTAGGATTTGGGCTTAGGGCATATTAGGCCTGCAATGCGGGTTCATGGTGGTGCAACAGAGAAGGATTGTTTGAAAGCATGCTCAGGCTGAGGGTCACAAGGCCTGTTTGCCTCCAGGGCATCCCTGAGGAGTTTGTGTGGTCTCACTGGACTTGTAAATGACTCCCCCTTTCAGGGTTGAACACCCTTTTTAACAGCCAAGTTTCCTGATATGAAGAAGGAGGAGTTCTCTATTGTGCTTCAGGATGCCCCATTATCAGGGATTCCAGCAAAGGTCTGGGGACAGGTGCCTGAATACCAAGGATGGGTAGAGATGAAATACTTGAGCCATGGCATTTCCAAATACTAGATGTGGGGCTCAAACTCTGGTGACTGACACTAGGTCTGGGCTCAGGCTCTGTCAGACACAGCACTAGTGGCCAGGGCAACCTATAAATCAGCGTCCCTCCGATATAGGGCCGAGCAGATTGATCCTCATGTGGGGTTTCTGGCCAGACTCACCAGGCACTTGTTTCTATCGGGAAGGCAGAATGCTGTGTTGTGTCTCCATAATTCGCTATCAAGAAGGCTTGGGGACCAGTCGGGTGAGGAAGGAATTGTAAACACAAGCTACAGTTCAATTCACTGCCAAGCGGAAGGCAGTTCCTGTGTCCAGCAGCTTTTTCGAGATATCCAGCACCTTAGTAAGGGAGGACGTCGGATATTTGCTCACACTAGAGTTTGTGTCTATGATGACTGACAAATGGAGGGGTGGCGTCAAGAAGCCATGGAGGGATTTTCACGTTGAGACTCATGAGCTGCTCCAAATAGCAAGGTTTCGTTCTACTGGACAGGTGGAGTGTGGTTTATTTGCTCCAGGGTCCCCCATGTGGAAAGTTTGGGTAGCAGAGCTCTACCGCATGGATGCCTGGAATGTTCAACTTCATTGACCATTGCAACTGAAGAACATGGCAGCTTTATTCTGGTGTCTCTGTAGCAAAGTACCAAGTCCTTGATTTGACATGGAATCTCTTGCAGATGGGCCACACAGCTGGTTTGTTACCAGGTAGATCTTAGAATGTGCTGGTGGCTTAGTAGTTGTGCAGGAATCTACTACTCTGGGATTTTGCACAGATTGTAGGGCACGGTTTCCTTCTGGGGACAGGAGATGTTCTGTTGTGTGGCCCAGCCACCACATGTTGTATCATAAGTTCGCATTCTAAAACAGGCCTCTGAGGACACATGTCTGAAAACCGAATCAATGGTTCCAATGACGTCCTAGGGGCATGTTAGGTTCATTATTCTGACTCAGGACCATTGACTTGGCTGTGTTCCTGGATGTAGGAGATCAGGGTATTTCAGACTGTGCATTTGTGTTCAGAGCGGCCGCCGAAATTGGGGTAGGCCCAGAGGCCTTGTAGGTTTCTCCTAATCTAGACAGTTTGGGCAACTGTGATGGAAACAGTTTCCTTGTGGATGGCAGGGACAGTCCTGCAGTGTGGATCCAGAGACCCCATCCTGGAGGGCATGTGTGCCATGGTTTTGGTAGATAAGTCTGCAAACACAAATTTGAATTAGGGTGAGTGGCGAGGTGATCACAGGCCCAATGCATATACCTTGAGAGCAGCTCATCTGGAACTGTAATTAGGGTGAATGGAAGGCAGTAGCACAGGCTTTTCTCTCCGGATTGTGTGTCCAGGATGGCCTCGGAATGCAGGTGTGTTCTCATGGGTCCATGGGAGACATTGCCTCTCTATGGATCCTGGTGGCTCCTCATAATTTGGTGACATTTTTGGGGAAGGGATGAGTGCTGTTTTCCATCTGAAGGGTGCACCAAAACAAAAATTCCAGAGATGGTCTCTGGGTCTGGGCACCTCGAAAATCCCACCAAGTGTTATGATTTGAACCTACAGGCATACCAGGCCTGAAATGAGGGATCATTGTGGTGAATCTGAGAGGGATTTTTTGAAAGCATGCTCAGGGTGAGGGTCACAATGCCTGTTTGTGCCAAGGGTAGTCCTCAGGAGTGTGTGTGGTGTCATTGATGTTGTAACTGGCTCCCCCTTTGAGGGTAGAACACCCATCCCAAAAGCCAGGTTTATTGCCATGGGGAAAGAAGAGTTCTCTATTGTGCTTCAAGTTCCCTAATTGGCAGGGATCCCTGCCAAGGTCTGGGGACAGGTGCCTGAATATCAAGGATGGGTAGAGATGACATACTTGGGCCATGGCAATCCCAAATGCTAGATATGGGGCCTGCTCTCTAGTGGCTGAAACTCAGTAGAGCTCAGGCTCTGTCAGACACGGCACTAGTGGCCATGGCAGCCAATAAATCGGTGTTGACTCGAGGGCCGACCTGATTGATCCTCATGTGGGTTTTCAGGGCAGACTCACCAGGCATTTCTTCATTCGATGGGGAAGGCAGAATGCTGCGTTGTGGCCCCAGATTTCCCTATCAAGAGGGCTTAGGGACCAGTCAGGTGAGGATGGAATTGTAAACACAAGCTATGGTTCAATTCAGTGCCAAGTGGAAGGCAGTTCCAATGTGCAGTGGTTTATTCAAGACATCCAGCACCGGGATAAGGGTGCATGTCAGATGTTTGCTTAGACTGGAGTTTGTGTCTATGATGACCAACCAATGGAGTGGTGGCATCAAGAGGCCATGGAGCAGTTTACACGCTGAGGCCTGTGAGTTGATCCAAACATAAGGTTTCCTTCTACTGGACAGGGGAGGTCTGGTTTGTTTACACCAGGTTCCCCCATGTGCAAAGTTTGGGTAGCATAGTACTCGCACGTGGATACTGGAAAGCACACCTACATTGACCATTGCACCTAAGGAACATGGCAGGTTCTTCCTGGTTGCTCTAGGGCAAAGTACCAAGGCCTGGATTCTAATGAAGTTGGGTCACAATGCAGTTTTCTTACCACGGAAATCTTACTATGTGCTGGTGGCTAAGGGGCCATGTATGATTAGTCTATCCTGATGGTTTGACACCGGTCGAAGAACACGGTTTCTTTCTGGGTATCGGAGATGTTCTGTTGTGGGGCTCACGGACCAAATGTTGTATCATAAGTTGGTATTCCAAAACAGGCCTCTGAGGACAGATGCCTAAAAACTTCATCTAGGGTTCCAATGAAGTCCAAGGGGAATTTCAGGTTGAATCATCAGACTCAGGACCAATGACTTCGGTGTCTGCTTATATGTAGGCAACCAGGGTGTTTCTGACTGTGCCTTTGTGTACAGAGTGGCCTCCAATATTGGGGTGGGCTCTGGGGCCTTGCAGGTTTCTCCTAATCTTGAAGGTTTAGGCAAATTTGTGGGCACGGTTTCCTTGGGGGTGGCAGGCACAGTCCTGTGGTGTGGCTCCAGAGACTCCATCGTGGAGGGCATGTAAGCCATGGTTTTGGGAGAGAAGTCTGCAATCACAAACTCGGATTAGGTTGAGTTGCGAGGTGATCGTAGGCCCAATGCATAGACCTGGAGGGCAGATCGTCAGGAACTGTAAATCACGTACCTCGAAGGCACTAGCACTGGCTTTTGTATCTGGATTGTGTGTCCATGATAGCCTTGGAATGCAGGTGTGTTCTAATGTTTCCATGAGAGTATTTTCCTCTCTACGGATCCTGGAAGCTCCCAATAGTATGGTGGCTTTCTCATTTGAATGGAAGAGTGCTGTTTTCAATCTTAGATGTTCCCCAAAAAGGGATTCCAGAGAAGGGCTGTGAGTCTGGGTGCTTGGAAAATCCCACCAGGATTAGGATTTGGGCCTAGGGGAGTACCAGGCCTACAATGTGTGACTTGGAGGTACAACTGAGAGCGTTTGTTTGAAAGCATGCTAGTCTGAGTGTCTCAATGCCTGATGTGATTAGGGCAGCCCTTATGAGTGGGAGTTGTCTCCTTGGCCATGCAGCTGGCTACCACTTTAATGTAGGACACCCATCCCAACTACCAGGATTCCTGCCATGGAAAAGGAAGAATTCTCTATTGTGCCTCAGGTTCCCCCATTAGCAGGTATTCTAGCAAATGTCTGGGGACAGATGCCTGAATACCAAGGATGGGTAGAGATGAGGGACCTGAGACATGGCCAGTCTCACATGCCTGACTCTCTGAGTAGCTGACATGAATTGAGCACTCAGGCTCTGTCAGAAACAGAACTAGTGGTCAGGGCTGAGTATGAATCAGGGATCCCTCAAGGGCTGAGCAGATTGATCCTCATGCAGAGTTTCTGGGCAGAATCACCATGCCCTTCTTCTTTCTAAGGGGAAGGCAAAAAGCTGCGTTGTGGCCCCAGAATTCCCTATCAAGCGGGCTTGGGGACCAGTAGGGTGAGGATGGAATTGTAAACTCAAGCTAAGGTTCAATTCAGTGCCAAGCAAAAGGCAGTTCCATTGTGCAGTGTCTGATTCCAGATATCCAGCACCTGAGTAAAGGTGAAAGTCAGACATTTCCTCATGCTGGAGTTTATGTCTATGATGACCGATGAATGGAGGGGTGGCGTCAAGAGGCCATGGAGGATTTCACATGCTGGGGCTTGTGAGATGCTTCTAACAGCAAAGTTTCCTTCTACCAGACAGGGGGAGTCTGGTTTATTTGCTCCAGGGTCCCCCATGTGGAAAGTTTGGGTAGCAGAGCACTCCCAAGTGGATGCCTGAAAAGCACACCTCCAAAAAATTGCAGCTGAGAAACATGGCCAATTCGTTCTGGTGGCTCTTGGGCGAATTACCAAGGCCTGGAGTTGACATGAAGTCTCATGAAGATGGGTCATAATGCAGGTTTGTTACCATGGAGACCTTACAGTGTGCTGGTGGCTAAGGGACCATGTAGGATTCATCTACCCTGAGGGTTTGACACTGGTCAAAGGGCACGGTTTCCTTCTCGGACAAGAGATGTTCTGATGTGGGGCTAACGGACCAAATGTATCATAATTTGGTATTGCACAACAGGCCTCTGAGGATAGATGCCTGAAAATTTAATCTAGGGTTCCAATAAAATCCTAACGGAATGTCAGGTTCAATCCTCTGACTCAGTATCATTGACTTCAAAGTCTGCCTAGATGTAGGTGATCAGGGTGTTCCAGACTGTGCATTTGTGTACAGAGTGGCAACCAGTATTGGGGTGGGCTCAGGGGCCTTGCAGGTTTCTCCTAATCTGGAAAGATAGGGCAATTTGATGGGCACAGTTTCCTTGGCAATGGTGGGCACAGTCCTGTGGTGTGGCTCCAAAGACCCCATGCTGGAGGGCATGAGAGCCATGGTTTTCGGAGGGAAGTCTGCAAACACAAATGCGGGTTAGGTTTAGTGGCGAAGTGATTGTAAGCCCAATGCATACTCCTGGAGGGAAGCTCCGTGTGAAATGTAAATCGCATGCCTCAAAGGAGGTAGCACAGGCTTTTTTATCTGGATTGTGTATCCACGATGGACTAAGAATGCAGGTGTGGTCTCAGGTGTCCATGGGTGATATTTCCTCTCAAGTATCCTGGCGGCTCCTTATAATGTGGTGGCTTTCTCAGAGAGGAAAGAGTTCTGTTTTCCATATTAAGGGTGTCCCATAACAGGGATTGCAGAGAAGTGCTCTGGCTCTGGGCACCTGGAAATACCCACCAAGGGTTATGATTTGGGCATAGGGGCTTACCAGGCCTCCAATGCAAGTCCTGGAGATACAACTGAGAGCGTTTGTTTGAAAGCATGCTCAGGCTGAGGGTCACTATGCAAGCTTTTGCATAGGGTGGCCCTCAGGAATAGGGGTGGTCTCAATGGCCATTCAGTAGGCTAACACTCTGAGTGTTGGACACCCTTCCGAACTTACAGGAATCCTGCCATGGGGAATGAGGATTTACCTATTGTGATTCAGGTTCCCTCATTGGTAGGGATTCCAGGAAAGGTCTGGGGACACATGCCTGAATACCAAGGATGGGTAAAGATGACGGCTCTGTTCCGTGGCCAGTCTAACATGCGGGATATGGGCCCCGCCTTCTAGGTGGCTGACACGAGGTCGGGGCTTAGGCTCTGTCAGACACAACACTAGGGGCCAGGGCTGTCTATAATTCAGGGTTCCCTCAAGGGACAAGTAGATTGATCATAATGTGGAGTTTCTGGGCAGACTCACCAGGCCCTTCTTCTTTCTATTGGGAAGGCAGAATGCTGTGTTGTGGCTGCAGAATTCCCTATCATGAGGGCTTGTGGACCAGTAGGGTGAGGATGGAATTGTAAACCCAAGCTATGAATAAATTCAGTGACAAGCGAATGGCATTTCCAGTGTGCAGCGGCTGATTCAAATATCCAGCACCTGAGTAAGCGCAGACGTCAGATGTTTGCTCAAGCTGGAGTTTGTGTCTATAATGACCGACAAATGGAGAGGATTTGAAAAGAGGTCATAGAGGATTTCCCACACTTGAGCTTGTGAGATGCTCCAAACAGCCAGGTTTCCTTCTACAGGACAGGGCAGTCAGATTTGTTTGCTCGAGAGTCCCCCATGTGGAAAGTTTGGGTAGCAGAGCACTCCCACATGGATGCCTGGAAAGCACACTTTCACTGAACATTGCAGCTGAGGAACATGGCAGGTTCTTTCTGAAGGCTCTGGGGTGAAGTACCAAGGCCTGTAGTTGACATGGAATCTCATGAAGATGGCTCACAATGCTGGCTTGTTACCAGTGAGATCTTAGAATCTGCTGGTGGCTACGGGCCAAGTAGGATTCATCTACCCTGAGGGTTTGACACAGTTCCAAGAGCACGGCTTCCATCTAGAGAAAGGAGATGTTCTGTTGTGGGGATCAGGGACCATATGTTGTATCTTAAGTTGGTACTCCAGAACAGGTCTCTGATTACAGATGCCTGAAAACCTAATCAGGGGTTACAATGAGGTCATAGGAGCATGTCAGGTTCAATCTTCTGACTGAGAAACACTGACTTGGGTATCTGCCTGGATTCAGGTGATCAGCGTATTTCAGACTGCACATTTGTGTCCAGAGGGGCCTCCAGTATTGGGGTGGGCTCAGGGGCCTTGCAGGTTTCTCCTTATCTCGAAGTTTTAGGCAAATGTGACGGACACATTTTCCTTGGGGATGGCAGGCACAGTCCTTTGGTGTGGCTCCAGAGACCCCATCCTGGAGGAAATATGAGCCATGGTTTCGGGATAGAAGTCTGTAAGCACAAACTCGGGTTAAGGTTAGCGGTGAGGTGATCGCAGGCCCAATGCATAGACCTGGAGGGCAGCTCGTCTGGAACTATAAATTAGTTGCCTTGAAGGTGGTAGCACAGGCTTGTGTATCTGGCTTTTGTGTCCAGGATGGCCTCGGTATACAGGTGTGGTCTCATGGATCCATGGGAGATTTTTCCTCTCAAGGATCCTAGCGGCTCCCTATACTATGGTGGCTTTCTTGGCGAAGGGGAGAGTGCTATTTTCCATCTTAGGGGTGTCCCAAAACAGGGATTCCAGAGACAGGCTGTGTTTCTGGTCCCCTGAAAAATCCCACCAGGTGTTAGGATTTGTGCTTAGGGGCATATCAGGCCTGCAAATTTGGATTCTGGAATGCAACTGAGAGTGTTTGTTTGAAAGCATGCTCATGTTGGGGGTCACAATGCCTGCTTGTGTCCAGGGCGGCCCTCATGAGTGGGCGGGTTATCATTGGCCATTCAGCTGGCTACCACTCTGAGGTCTGGAAACCCATCCCAAGAGCCATCATTCCTGCCATGGGGAAGGAGGATTTCCCTATTGTGCTTCTGGTTCCCCCATTGGCAGGGATTTCAGCAAATGTCTGGGGACAGATGCCTGAATCAAGAATGGGTAGAGATGACAGCCCTGGGACATGGCTGGTCTCACATTCTGGAGTTGGAGCCCAGTCTCTGGGTCCTGACACGAGGTCAGAGACGAGGTTCTGTCAGACTCAGCGCTAGTGGCCAGGTAAACCTATAAATGGGGTTCACTCGAGGGTCGAGTAGATTTATCCTCATGTAGGGTTTCTGGGCAGTCTCTCCAGGCTGTTTTTTTCTTGCTATGGGGAAGGCAGAATGCTGTGTTGTGGCTTCAGAATTCCCTATCAAGAGAGCTTACTGAACACCAGGGTGAGGATGGAATTGCAAACCCAAGCTACTTTTTTTTTTTTTTCAAGATTTTATTTATTTGTCAGAGAGCGAGCAAGAGCAAGCACAGGCAGACAGAGTGGAAGGCAGAGTCAGACGGAGAAGCAGGCTCCCTGCGGAGCAAGGAGCCTGATGTGGGACTCGATCCCAGGACGCTGGGATCATGACCTGAGGCGAAGGCAGCTGTTTAACCAACTGAGCCACCCAGGCGTCCCGCCAAGCTACTTTTAAATTCAGTGCCAAGCATAAGGCAATTCCAGTGTGTAGCAGCTTATTCAAATATCCAGCACTTGAGTAAGTGCAGATGTCAGTTGATTGCTCACGCTGGAGTTAGTGTCTATGATGACCAACAAATGGATGGGTGGCCTCAAGAGGCCATGGAGGATTACCCACACTCAGGCTTGAGATACTCCATACAGCAAAGATTCCTTTTACCGTACAGGGGAGTCTGGTTTGTTTCCTCCAGGGTTCCCCATGTGGAAAGTTGGTATCAGAGCACTCCCGCTGGATGCCTGGAAAGTACACCTACATTGACCATGGCAGCAGAGGAACAAGGCAGTTTCATTCTGGTGGGTCTGGGCCGAAGTACCAAGGGCTGGAGTTGTCATGGAGTCTCATGAAGATGGGTCACAATGCTGGTATGTTGTCAGGGAGATCATAGAATGTGCTGGTTGCCAGGGGGCCTTGAAGGATTCATCTACCCAGAGTGTTTGACACAGGTCCAGAGCACAGCTTTCTTCTAAGGACAGGAGATGTTCTTTTGTGTGGCTCAGTGACCATATTGTATCATACATTGATATTCAGAACAGCCTTCTGAGTACAGATACCTGAAATCCTATTCTAGTGTTCCAGTGAATCCTAGGAGCATGTCAGGTTCAATCTTCTGTCTGAGGACCATTGACTTGGATATCAGCCTGGATGTAGGTGATATGGTGTGTCAGACTGTGCATTTGCGTCCAGAGTGGCCTCCAATATTGGGCTGGGCTTAGGGGCCTTGCAGGTTTCTCCTAATCTAGAGGGTTTGTTTAATAGTGACAATCACAGTTTCCTTTGGGAAGACAGGTACAATTCCGTGGTGTGGCTCCAGTTATCACAAACTGGAGGGCATGTGAGCCATGGTTTTGGGAGGCAAGTCTGAAAACACAAACTTGGGTTAGGGTTAGTGGCAAGGTTATCACAGGCCCAATGCATAGACATGGATGGCAGCTCTTCAGGAACTGTTAATCGGGTGACTCAAAGGCAGAATCACAGGCTTTTTTCTCTGTATTGTGTGCAGGATGGCCTCAGAATGCAGTTGTGGCCTCATGGGTCCATGGGAGATTTTTCCTCTCTAAGGATCCTGGTGGCTCCCAATAGTTGGTGGCTTTTTCGGGGAAGGGAAGAGTGCTGTTTTTCATGTTAGGGGTGCCCCAAAATATGGATTCCAGAGACGGACTCTGGGTTTGGTCCCCTGGAAAATCCCACCAAGTGTTAGGATTTGGGCCTAGTGGCTTACCAGGCCTGCATGCAGGATCCTGGAGGTGCAACTGAGAGGGCTTGTTTAAAATCATTCTCAGGCTGAGGGTCACAATACTTGCTTATGCCCAGGTGGCCCTCATGAGTGGGCGTGGTCACATTGGCCATGCAGCTGGCTCCCACTTTGAGGGTTGGAAAACCATCCCAACAGCCAGAATCCTGCCATGGGGAAAGA
Organism: Mustela nivalis; assembly: GCF_964662115.1. Lineage (NCBI taxonomy): Eukaryota > Metazoa > Chordata > Mammalia > Carnivora > Mustelidae > Mustela > Mustela nivalis. The sequence continues at coordinate 296,701 of NW_028135841.1, forward strand.
GGAGTTCTCTATAGTGCTTCAGGTTCCCCCATTAGCGGGGATTCCAGCAAAGGTCTGGGGACAGAGGCCTGAATACCAAGGATGGGTAAAGATAATGGACATGGGCCATGGCCAGTATCAAATCGTGGATATTGGCCCCGATCACTGGGTGGCTGACACTAGGTCTTGGCTCAGGCTCTGTCAGACACAGCACTAGTGCCCAGGGCAGCCTATAAATTGGGGTTCCCTCAAGTGCCGAGCAGATTGATCCTCATGTATGGTTTCTGGGCAGACTCACCAGGCCCTTCTTGTTTGTAAGGGGAAGGCAGAATGCTGCTTTGTGGCTCTAGAATTCACTATCAAGAGGGCTTGTGGACCAGGAGGCTGAGGATGGAATTGTAAACCTAAGCTATGGTTACATTCTGTATCAAGCAAAAGGAATTTCCAGTGTGCAATGTTTGAATCCAATATTCAGCACTTGAGTGAGGGTGGATGTCAGATATTTGCTCATGCTGGAGTTTGTGTCTATGATGACACAAAAATGGAGGGGTGGCGTCAAGAGGTTATGGAGGATTTCCCAATCTGGTGTTTTTGAGATGCTCCAAACAGCAAGGTTTCCTTCTACCAGACAGGGGCAGTCTGATTTGTTTCCTCCATGGTTCCCCATGTCGAAAGATCGGATAACATAGATCTCCCACATGGGTGACTGGAAAGCACACCTTCATTGACCATGACAGTGAAGGAACATGGCATCTGGTGGCTTTGAGGCGAAGAAATAAAGACTGGATTGGACATGGAACCTCATGAAGATGGGTCAAAATGTTGGTTTGTTACCAGGGAGATCTTAGAATGTGCTGGTGGTTAATGGGCCATGCAGGATTCATCTAGCCTGAGGATTTGACACAGGCCCAAGAGCCCGGATTGCTTCTGGGGGCAGGAGATATTCTGTTGTGGGGCTCAGCGGCCATATGTTGTATCATAAATTGGTAATCCAGAACAGGTCTCTGAGGACAGAAGCCTGAAAACCTAATAAAGGGTTTGAATGAGGCCCTAGGGGAATGTCATTCAATCTTCTGACTCAGGATCATTGACTCTGGTGTCTGACTGGATGCAGGTGATGAGGGTGTTTCAGACTGTGCATTTGTGTCCAGAGTGGCATCAAATACTAGGGTTGGCTCAGGTTCCTTGCAGGTTTCTCCTTATATGGGGTTTTTGGACAACTGTGATGGGCAGTTTCCTTGGGGATTGCAGGAACTGTCCTGTGGTGTGACTCCAGAGACCCCATCCTGGAGGATATGTGCGCCATGATTTTGAGAGAGAAGTCTGCAAACACAAACTTAGGTTAGGGTTAGTGGCAAGGTGATCATAGTCCCAATCCATAGACCAGGAGGGCAGCAAGTCTGGAACTGTAAATCACGTAACTCAAAGGTGGTAGCACAGGTAATTGTATCTGGATTTAATTTCCAGAATGGCCTTTATTGCAGGTGTTGTCTCAAGGGTCCATGGGAGATTTCTCCTCTCAAGGATCCTGGCGGTTCTCAATAGTTTGTTGGATTTCTCCGGGAAGGGATGAGTACTGTTTTCCAGCTTAGGCGTGCCCCAAAACAGGCATTCCAGAGATGAGCTCTGGGTCTAAGTGCTTGGAAAATCCCACCAAGGGTTAATATTTAGGCCTAGGGCCATACCAGGCCTGAAATGCGGGATCCTGGAGGTGCAACTGAGAGCGTTTGTTTGAAAGTATGGTCAAGCTGAGGGTCCCAATGCCTGCTTGTGCCCCGGAGGCCATCAGGATTGGGCGATGTCTACTCAGCCATGCAGCCAGTTCCCATTCCTAGTGTTGGACACCCATCCAAAAGCCAGGATTCCTGCCATGGCGAAGGATGAATTCTCTATTGTGCTTCAGGTCCCCCCATTGGTAGGGATTCCAGCTAAGATCTAGGGGACAGATGCCTGAATACCAAGGATGGGTAGTAATGACAGCCCTGGGCCATGGCCGGTCTCACATGGTTAATGTGGGCCCCACCCTCTGGGTTGCTGACACGAGGTAGGGGCTCAGGCTCTGTCAGACACAGCACTAGTGGCTAGGGCAAACTATAAATAGGGGTTCCCTCCTGGGCTGAGTATATTGATCTTCATGTGCAGTTTATGGGCAGACTCACCAGGTCCTTCTATCTATGAAGAAGGCAGAATGTTGCGTTGTGGCTCCAGAATTCCCTATCAAGAGATATGGCAGACCAGTAGAGTGAGGATGAAATTGTAGTCTGAAGCTAAGCTTAAATTCATTGCAAAGCGAAAGGCAGTTCCAGTGTGCAGCAGCTGATTCCAATATCAGCGCCTGAATATGGGCGGATGTCAGATGTTTGCTCAGGCTGGAGTTTGTGTCTATGATGACCAACAAATGGAGAGGTGGCGTCAAGAGGCCATGGAGGTTTCCCACCCTGGGGCTCAGGGGCCATAATTTGTATCATAAGTTGGTATTCCAGAAGAGGCCTCTGAGGACAGGTGCCTGAAAAGTTAATCCCTCTTCCAATGAGGTCCTAGGGCCATGTCAGGTTCAATTATCTGACTCAGGACCATTGATTTGGGTGTCTGCCTGGATGGAGGTGATCAGGGTGTTTCAGACTGTGCATTTGCATCCAGAGCAGCCTCCAATATTGGGATGTGCTCAGGAGCCTTCCGGGTTTCTCCTAATCAGGAGGGTTTGGGCAACTGTGATGGGCCCAGTTTCCTTGGGGATGGCAAGCACAGTCTTGTGGTGTGACTCTAGGGGCCCCATCCTGGAGGACATGTGAGCTATTGTTTTTAGAGAGAGATCTGCAAACACAAACTCGGGATAAGGTTAATGGAGAGGTGTTCACAGTCCCAATCCAAAGATCTGGAGGGCAGCACGTCAGGAACTGTAAATCAGGTGACTCGAAGCCAGTAGCACAGTCTCTTGTATCTGGATAGCATATCCACGCTGGCCTCGGAATACAGGTGTGGACTCATGGGACCATGGGAGATTCTTCTTCTCAAGGATCCTGGGGGATCCCATTAGTTTGGTGGCTTTCTCAGGGAAGTGAAGAGTGCTGTTTTCCATCTTAGGGATGCCTCAAAACAGGGATTCCAGTGACGGCTCAGGGTATGTGCACATGGAACATCCCACGATGTGTTAGGATTTGGGCTTAAGGGCATATCAGGCCTGCAATGCAGGATCCTGGAGGTGCAACTAAGAGCATTTTTTTGAAGGCTTGATCAAGCTGAGGGTTACAATGGCTACTTGTGCCCAGGGCAGCCCTCATGAGTGGGCATTGTCTCCTTGGCCATGCAGCTGGCTCCCACTTTGAGGTTTGGACACTCATATCAACAGCCAGGATTCCTACCATGGGGAAGGAGGAGTTCTCTATTGTGCTTTAGGTTACCCCATTGGTAGGGATTACATAAAAGGTCTGGGGACAGGTGCCTGAATACCAAGGATGGGTAGAGATGATGGACTTGGGCCCTGGCCAATCTCACATGCTGGATATGGGCTCATATCTCTGGGTGCCTGAAACTAGGTCTTGGCTCAGGCTCTGTCAGACACAGTACTAGTACTAATACTAGTACTAGTGCCCAGGACAGCCTATAAATCAAGGTTCCATCGAGTGCCAAGTAGATTGAACCTCATGTGGAGTTTCTGGGAAGATTCACCAGGCCCTATTTCTTTCTAGTGGGAATGGAGAATGTTGCCTTGTGGCTCCAAATTCCCTCTCTAGAGGGCTTGCTGACCAGGAGGCTGAGGATGGAATTCTAAACCCAAGCTATGGATAAATTCAGTGTCAAGTGAAACGCAGTTCCAGTGTGCAGTGGTGGAAAAGAAAATGCAGAATCTAAATAACGGCAGATTTTAGATGTTTTCTCATGCTGGAGTTTTTGTCTATGATGACTGACAAATGGAGGGGTTGTGTCAAGGGCCATGGAGGATTTCTCCTGCTGGTGCTTCTGAGATGCTCCAAACAGAGGGTTCCCTTCTACTGGTCAGTGGCAGTCTGGTTTGTTTGCTCCAGGGTCCCACATGTGGAAAGAATAAGTAGAAGAGCACTCCCACATGGATGCCTGGAAAGCACACCTCCACTGACCATATCAGGTGAGGAACATGGCAGGTTCATTCTGGTGGCTCTGGGGCGAATTACCAAGGACTTGAAGTGACATGGAATCTCATGAAGATGGATCACAATGCTGTTTGTTTGTTACCAGAGAGATCTTAGAATGTGCTGGGGGCTAAGGGGCTGTGCATAATTCATATACCCCGACCCTTGACACAAGTTGAAGAGCACGAATTCCATCTGGGGACAGGAGATATTCTATTGTGGGGTTCAGGGACCAATCTTCTGACTCAGGACCATTGACTTGGGTGTCTTCCTGGATGGAGGTGATCAGGGTGTTGCACACTGTGCATTTGTGTCCAGAGTGGCCTCCAGTATTGGACTGGGCTCAGGGGACTTGCAGGACTCTCCTAATCTGGAGGGTTTGGGCAACTGTGATTGACACAGTTTCATTGGGGATAGCAGGATCTTTCCTGTGGTGTGGCTACAGAGACCCATCATAGAGGGCATGTGAGCCATGGTTTTGGGAAAGAAGTCTGCAAACACAAACTTGGGGTAGGGTTAATGGCGAGGTGATCACAGGCCCAATGCATAGGTCTGTAGGGCAGCTCGTCTGGAACTGTAAACCAGGTGATTCGAAGGTGGTAGCACAGTCTCTTGTATCTGGATTGTGTGTCCAGGATGGCCTCGGAATGAAGGTGTGGTCTTATGGAGCCCTGGGAGATTTTTCCTCTCTACGCATCCTGGCAGCTCCTAATAGTTTTCTCAGGGAAGGGAAGATTGCTGTTTTCCATCATAGGGGTGCTTCAAAACAGAGATTCCAGAGACGGGCTCTGGTTATGTTGGCATGGAAAATCCCACGAAGTGTTAGGATTTGGTCCTAAGGGCATACCAGGCCTGCGATGCGGGACCCTGCAGAAACAACTGAGAGCATTTGTTTGAATGCATGCTAAGGTTGAGGGACACAATGCCTGCTTTGGCCCAGGCGGCCCTTATGATTGGGCGTTGTCTCATTGGCCATGCACCTGGTTCTAATTCTGAGGGTTGGGCACCCATAGCAACAGCCAGGCTTCCTGCCATGGGGAAGGAGGAGTTCTCAATTGTGCTTCAGATTCCCCCACTGGTAGGGATTCCAGCAAAGGTCTGGGATAGTTGCCGGAATACCAAGGATGGGTAGAGATGACTGGGCCATGGCCAGTCCCACATGCTGGATAAGGGCCCCACACTCTGGGTGGCTGACACGAGGTTGGGGCTCAGGCTCTCTCAGACACAGCGCTAGTGGCCAGCACAAAGTATAAATCAGGGTTCCCTCGAGGGCTAAGTAGATTGATCTTCATGGGGAGTTTCTGGGCAGACTCACCAGGCCCTTCTTTCTATGGGGAAGGCAGAATGTTGCGTTTTGTCTCCCTAATTCCCTCTCAAGAGGACTTGCGGTCCAGTAGGGTGAGGATGGAATTGTAAACCCAAACTATGCAAGAATACAGTGTCAAGTGAAAGGTATTTCCAGTGTGCGTGACTGATTCGAATATCCAGCACCTGAGTAAGAGCAGATGTCAGATGTTTGCTCATGCTGGAATTTGTGTCTATGATGACTAACAAATGGAGGGTTGGCATCAAGAGAATGTGGAGGACTTCCCAGGCTGGGGCTTGTGAGATGCTCCAAACAACCAAGGTTTCCTTCAACCTGACAGGAGCAGTCTTATTTGTTTGCTCTAGGGTTCCCTATGTGGAATTTTTGTGTAGCAGAGAACTACCTCTTGGATGCCTAGAAAGCACACGTCCATTGACCTTTGTACCTGAGGAACATGGCAGATTCGTTTCATGGCTCTTGGGCAAAGTACCAACACCTTGAGTTGGCATCAAGTCTCAGGAAGTTGGGTCACAATGCTGGTTTGTTACCAGGGAGATCATAGAAGGTGCTGGGGCTAATGGGTCATGCAGGATCCATCTACCCTGAAAGTTGGACATAGATCCAAGAGCACATTTTCCTTCTGGAGACAGGAGATGTTCTGTTGTGGGAATCAGGGACCACATGTTGTATCATAACTTGGTATTCCAGAACAGGACTCTGAGAACAGATGTCTGAAGACCCAATCTAGGGTTCCAGTGAAGTCCTAGGGGCATGTCAGGTTCAATCATCTGACTCAGAAGCATTGACTTGGCTTTCTGCCTCGATGGAGGTGCTCAGGGTGTTTCAGACTGCACGTTTGCATCCAGAGCAACCTCCAATATTGGGGTGGGTTCAGGGGCCTGGCAGGTTTCTCCTAATCTGGAGGGTTTGGACAACCTGATGGGCACAGTTTTCTTGGGGATGGCAGGAACTTTCCTGTGATGTGGCTTGAGGGACCACATCTTGGTGGGCATGTAAGCCATGGTTTTGGGAGAGAAGTCGGCAAACACAAACTGGGGTTAGGGTTAGTGTCGAGATGATCACAGGCCCAATGCATAGACATGGAGGGCAGCTCGTCAGGAAATGTAAATAGGATGACTCGAAGGCGGTAGCAAAGACTTTTCTCTCTGGATTGTGTGGACAGGATGGCCTCGGAATGCAGGTTTGTTTTCATGGGTCCATTTGAGATTTTTTCTCTCTAAGGATCCTGGCGGCTCCCAATAGTTTGGTGCCTTTCTCAGGGAAGGGAAGAGTGCTGTTTTCCATCTTAATGGTGCCCCAAACAGGGATTCTGAGACGGACTCTGGGTCTGGGCACCTGGAAAATCCCACCAAGGGTTAGGATTTGGGCCTAGGGGCATACCAGGCCTGCAATGCAGGTACTGGAGGAGCAACTGAGAGTGTTTGTTTGAAAACATGCTCAGGCTGAGGATCACCATGCCTGCCTGTGCCCATGTCGGCCCTCAGGAGTGGGCATGGTCTCCTTGGCCATGCAGCTGGCTCCCACACTGAGGGTTGGACAACCAATATTCCTGCCATGGGGAAGGAGGTGTTCTCTATTGTGTTTCAGGTTCGCCATTGGCAGGAATTCCAGCAAAGTTTGAGGGACAGATGACTGGATACCAAGGATGGGTACAGATGATGGCCCAGGGCCATGGCCGATCTCTCATGCTAAATATGGGCCCTCAACTCTGGGTGGCTGACACGAGGTCGGGGCTTAGACTCTGTCAGACACAGCACTAGTGGTCAGGGAAATCTATTAATCAGGGTTGCCTCGTGGTCTGAGTAGATTGATCCTCATGTGAGGTTTCTGGGCAGACTCAACAGGTCCTTCTTCTTTCTATGTGGAAGGCAGAATACTGCATTGTGGCTCCAGAATTCCCTATCAAGAGATATTGTGGACCAGTGTGGTGAGGATAGAATAGTAATACAAAGCTATGGTTAAGTTCAGTGAAAAGCAAAAGGCAGTTCCAGTGTGCAGCTGCCGTTTCGAATATCCAGCACCTGAGTAAGGGTGGATGTCAGATGTTTGCTCACACTGGAGTTTGTGTCTGTGATTACCCACAAATGGAAGGGTGGCGTCAAGAGGCCATGGAGGATTTCCCATGCTGGGGCTTGTGAGATGCTCCAAATAGCAAAGTTTCTTTCTACCGGACAGGAGAAGTCTGGTTTGTTTTCTCTGGTTTCTCCATGTGGAAAGTTTTGTAGCAGAGAACCCCACAGGGATGCCTGGAAATCACCCCTCCATTGACCATTGCACCTGAGGAACATGGCAGGTGCATTCTGGTGGCTCTGGGGCAATATATCGAGACCTTAAGTTGACATGGAGTCTCATGAAGATGGGGCACAATGATGGTTTGTTACCAGGAATATCATAGAATGTGCTGGTTGCTAAGGGGCCATTCAGGATCCAAATACCCTAAGGGTATGACAGAATTCCAGGAGCATGGCTTCCTTTTTGGGGAGGACATATTCTGTTCTGTGGCTCAGGGACTATATATTTTATCATAAGTTGATATTCCAGAGCAGGCCTCTGATGACAGATACCTGTAAACCTAATCTAGTGTGCCAATGAAGTCCTCGGGGCATGTCAGGTTCAATCTTCTGACTCAGGAGCATTGACTTGGGTGTCTGCCTGTATGGAGGTGATCAGGGTGTCTCAGACTGTGCATTTGTGCCCAGAGCGGCCTCCATTATTTGGCTGCGCTCAGGGGCCTTGTAGGTTTCTCCTAATCTAAAGGTATCGGGCAAAAGTGATGGGCACAGATTCCTTGAGGATCTCATGCACAGTCTTGTGGTGTGGCTTCAGATGCCAGAACCTGGAGGTCATGTGAGCCATGGTTTTAGGAAGGAAGTCTGCAAACACAAACTCAGTTTAGGTTAATGGCAAGGTGATTGCAGGCCCAATGCATAGACCTGGAAGGCAGCTCGTCAGGAACTGTAAATCCGATGACTCAAAGGTGATAGCACATGATATGTATCTGGATTGTATGTCCAGGATGGCCTCGGAATGCAGGTGTGTTCTCATGGGTCTATGGCAGATTTTTCCACTCAAGGATCCTGGTGGCTACCATGAGTTTGGTGACTATCTCAGGGAAGGGAAGAGTGTTGTTTTCCATCTTAAGGGTCCCCCAAAATAGGGATTCCAGAGATGGGCTCTGTGTCTGGGCCCCTGTAAAATCCCACCAGGGTTAGGATTTGGGCCTAGGTGTGTACTAGGCCTGCAATTCGGGGTCCCAGAGATGCAATTGAGAGCGTTTGGTTGAAAGCATGCTCAGGCTGAGGTCACAATGCCTGCTTGTGCCCGGGGAAGCCATCATGAGTGCACATGGTCTCCTTGGCCATGGAGCTGCCTTCCACTTTGAGGGTTGAGCAACTATCCCAACTGTCAGAATACCTTCCATGGGGAAGGAGGAGTTCTCTATTGTGCTTCAGGTTCCCCCAATGGCAAGGATTTCAGCAAAGGTGTGGGTACAGATGCCTGAATACCAAGAATAGAAGAGAAGACAGACTTGGGCCATAGCTGGTCTCACATGCTGTATATGGGCCCTGATCTCTCAGTGGCTGACACTAGGTCCTGGCTCTGGCTATGTCAGACACAGCACTAGTGCCCAGGGCAGCCTATGAATCAGGGTTCCGTCTAGCACCGAGAAGATTGACCATCATATGGAGTTTCTGGGCAGACTCTCCAGGCCCTTTTTCTTTATATGGGGAAGGCAGAATATTGTGTTGTAGCTCCAGAATTCCCTCACAATAGGGCTTGTGTACCAGTAGGCTGAGGATGGAATTGTAAACCCAAGCTATGGCTTAATTCAGTCAAACTAAAGGCAATTCCAGTGTGCAGCGATCGAATTGAAATCCAGCACCTGAGTAAGGGCGGATGTCAGATGTTTGCTCATGCTGGAGTTTGTGTCTATGATGACTGACAAATGGAGTGGTGGCTTCAAGAGGAAATGGAGGATTTCCCACGCTGGGGCTTGTGAGATGCTCCAAACAGAAGGTTTCCTTCTACCGGACAGGGGCATTCTGTTTTTTTGTCTCAAGGGTCCCCGCCAATTGCAAAGTTTGTGTAGCAGAGCACCCCCGTATGGTTGCCTGGAAACCACACCTCCACTGACCATTGCAGCTTAGGAACATGGCAAGTTCATTCTGGTGGCTCTGGGGCGAAGTACTAAGGGCTTATTTTTACATGGAATGTCATGAACATGGGTAACAATGCTGTTTTGTTACCTGGGAATTCTTAGCCTGTCATCTGTACACATCCTTGGTATTAAGGCAACTTTCCACAGACCTTTCCTGTAACCCTGCCAATGGGGGAACCTGAAGCACAATAGAGAACTCCTCTTTCCATTGCAGGAAGCCTGGCTGTTGCAATGGGTGTCCAACCCTCAAAGTGGGATCCAGCTATATGGCCAATGAGACTACGCCCTCTCCTGAGGGCCCCCCTGGGCACAAAGAGGCATGATGACCCTCAGCCTGAGCATGCTTTCAAACAAGCCCTCTCTGTTACACCATTAGGATCCTGCATTGCAGGCCTGGAATGCCCCTAGGCCCAAATCCTAACACTTGGTGGGATATCCGGGCACCCAGACCCAGAGCCCGTCTCTGGAATCCCTCTTTTGGCATAAGCCTAAGTTGGAAAACAGCATTCTTCCCTGTTTTGGAGCACCCCTAAGATGGAAAAGAGCACTCTTTTCTTCTCTGAAAAACCACCAATCTATGGAGATCCACCAGGATCCTTAGAGAGGAAAAGTCTCCCATTGAACCATGAGACCACGTCTACATTCAGAGCCCATCCTGGACACACAATCCAGATAGAAAAGCCTGTGCTACCAGCTTTCAGTCACCCTAATTACAGTTCCTGACGTGATGCCTTCTAGGTCTATGCATTGGACCTGCGATCACCTTGCCACTATCCCTTACCCAAATTTGTGTTTGCAGACTTCCCTCCCAAGACCATGGCTCTCATATCCTCAAGGAGGTGGTCTCTGAAGCCTTACCACAGGACTGGGCCTGCCATCCCCAAGGAAACTGTGCCCATCACAGTTCCCCAAAGCCTCCAAGTTAGGAGAAACCTGCAAGGCCCCTGAGCCCACCCCAATAGTGGAAGTGGCTCTGGATGCAAATGCACAGTCTGAAACACCCTGATCACCTACATCCAGTCAGACAACCATATCAATGGTCCTTAGTAAGAAAATGGAACCTGATGGGCACCAAGGACATCATTGGATCTCTAGATTAGGTTGCCAGCATCAATCCTCAGAGGCCTGTTCTTGAATACCAAGTCAGGATACAACATATGTACCCTGAGCCACAAAACAGAACATCTCCTCTCCCAAGATGGAAACTGTGCACATCGACCTGTGCCAAACCCTCAGCGTGGCCCATAGCCACCAATACATTCTATGACCTCCCTTGTAACAAACCAGTTTTGGGACACATCTGTAAGAGATACCAAGTCAACTCAAGGCCTTGGTACTTGGCACCAGAACCACCAAAACGAACCTGTCATGTTCCTCAGCTGCAATGGTCATTGGACGTGTGCTTTCCAGTCATCCATGCGGGAGGGCTCTGCTACGCAAACTTCCACTTGAGGGACCCTGGAGGAAAAAAAAAAAAACAGACTCCTCCTGTCCATTAGAAGGAAACCTTGTTGTTTGGAGCATCTCACAATCTTAAGCGTGGGTAATCCTCCATTGCCTCCTGAAGCCACCCCTCCATTAGTCGTCATCCTAGACACAAACTCCAGTGTGAGCAAATATCTGACATCTGCCCTTACTCAGGTGCTGGATATCTCGTATAAGCTGCTGCACATTGAAACTGACTTCCGCTTGGCACTCAATTTAAGCATAGCTGGTGTATACAATTGCATTCTCACCCTATTTGTCCCCAAACCCTCTTGATAGGGAATTCTGGATCCATAAGGCAGCATTCTGCCTGCCCCACAGAAAGAAGTGCTTCGTGAGTCTCGCCAGAAACCCTACATGAGGATCAATTTACTCGGCCCTGGAGAGAACCCCAATATATAGACTTCTCTGGCCACTAGTGCTGTGTCTGACACAGCCTGAGCTCAGACCTCGTGTCAGCCACCCAGAGAGCGGGGCCCATATCCAGCATGTGAGAACGGCCATGGCCCAAATCTGTCATCTCTATGCATCCTTGGTATTCAGGCATCTGTCCCCAGACCTTTGCTGTAATCCCTGCCTATGGGGGAACATGAAGCACAATAGATATTTCCTCCTTCCCCATGGCTGGAAACCTGGCCATTGGAATGTGTGTCCATCCCTCAGTGTGGGAGCCAGAAAATGGACAATGGGACCACGCCCACTCCTGAGGGCCACCCTGGGCACAAACAGGCATTGTAATGCTCAGCCTGAGCATGCTTCCAAACAAGCCCTCTCAGTTGCACCACCAAGATCCTGCATTGCAGGCCTGGTCTGCCCATAAGCCCAAATCCCAACCCTTGGTGGGATTTTCCAGGCGCCTAGACCCAGAGCCCATCTCTGGAATCCCTGTTTTGGGGCACACCTAAGATCGAAAATAGCAGTCTTCCCATACCAAAAAGTCATCAAAATATTGGGAGCCGCCTGTATCCTTAGAGGAAAAATCTCCCATGGACCCATGAGGCCACAGCTACATTCTGACGTCACCCTAGACACACAATCCAGATATAAAAGCCTGTGCTTCCGCCTTCGGGTCATTCCAGTTACTGTTCCTGACGAGTAGCCTTCCAGGTCTACACATTGCCCTGCGATAACCTAGCCACTAAACCTAACCCAAGTTTGTGTTTGCAGACTTCCCTCCCAGAACCATGGCTCACATGCCCTCCAGGGTGGAGTCTCTGGAGCCACACCACAGGACTGTGCTTGCCATCCCCATGGAAATTGTGCATGTCAGTTAACCAAACCCTCCAGAGTTGGTTGAAACATTCAAGGCCCCTGTGGCCACCCCAATATTGGAGGTTACTCTGGACATAAGTGCACAGTCTGAAACTCCCTGATCACCTACATTCTGGCAGACACCCAAGTCAACTGTCCTAAGTCTGAAGATTGAACCTCTCATGCCCCTGGGACTCATTGGAACCCTAGATTAGGTTGTCGGGCATCTGTCTTCAGAGGCCTGTTCTTGAATAGGAACTTATGATACAGCATGTGGTCCCTGAGCCACAAAACACTACATCTCCTGTCCCCAGAAGGTAACCGTGCTCTTCGACCTGTGTTAAACCCTCAGGGTAGGAGAATCCTGCAGGCACCTTAGCCACCAACACATTCTAAGATCTACCTGGTAAAAAAAAAACCAGCATTGTAACCCATCTTCAAGAGATTCCATGTCAACTCAAGACCTTGGTGCTTCGCCCCAGAAGCACCGTAAAGAACCTGCATGTTCCTCAGCTGCATTGGTCAATGGAGGTGTGCTTTCCAGGCATCCATGTGGAAGGGCTCTGCTACCCATACTTTTCACATGGGGGGCCCTGCAGAAAACATACCAGACTCTAACTGTCCAGTATTAAAAACAACCTTGCTGTTTGGAGCATCTCACATGCATCAGCCTCTTGATGCCACTCCTCCATTCGGTCATCAGAGACACAAACTCCAGTGTGCGTAAACATCTGAAATCCACCTTTACTCAGGTGCTGGATATTTCATTTGTTGGCCACGATAGATACAAACTCTATCATGAGCAGACATCTGACCCTCGCCTGTACTCAGATGCTGGAGATCTCGAAAAAAACCACTGCACATTGGAACGGCCATGTTCTCGGCACTGAGATTAAGCATAGATTGTGTTTTCTGCCTTCTGTTCTCACACTCCTCGCCTTCAAGTCCCCCATATTGGGAATTTGGGAGCCACAATGCAGCCTTCTGCCTGCCCACCAGAAAAAAGAGGTGCCCTATGGGTCTGCGTGCAACTCCATATAAGGTTCCACCAGCACAGCCCTCTATAGCACCACAATATCATAGGCCACCTTGTGAACTAATGCTCTGTCTGACACAGCTCGAGCCCCGACCTCCTGGTAGCCACCTAGATAGCGGGACCCATATCTGGCAGGTGTGACCTGCCTTGACCTGAGTCCTTCATCTCAAACCAACCTGGTTATTCACGTACCAGTCCCAGAACATAGCTCAAATTACTGTGCATGGGGGAATCTGAAGCACAAAAGAGTACTCCTCCTTCCTCATAGAAGGAAAATTAAATGTTGATATGGTGGTCCAACCCTCATATTGGGATCCAGGTGCATGGAACAAGAGCCAATGCCCACTCAGGATGGGCATCTGCGCAAAAACAGGCATTGTGACCCTTACCCTGAGACCCATTTCCAACAAGTCTCCATGGGAGCTGAACCAAAGCCCCACAGAGCCAGGCAGTCAAGCCTCTAGGCCCAAATACTAAGCCTTTGTAGGGTTATCCAGGCACAGGGACCTATAACCCATCTCTGGAATCCCTGTGTTGACGGGAACCGTGAAACAGTAAACCACGCTCTCTCCTTCGCAGTGAGACACCAAACTCTTGGGTGCTAGGCAGAATCCCCAGAGAGGTAGAATATTCCATGGAAACATGAGGACACACCACCATTCCAAGGCCATCCTAGACACAATCCAGACAGAAAAGCCTTTGCTCCTGCCTCCCAGCCACACGAATTTCAAATCCTGAGGAGCTGCCCTCAGCGTCTGCAGATCGGGGCTGCCATCACCTCCCTCCTAATTGATACACAATTTTGTGTCTGAAGACTTTGGTCCCAGAGCCCTTAACCACATTCCCTGCAGGATGGGGCTGACAGAACCACACTACATCACTGGGCCTGATCTCTGGATGAAATTCTGCCGTCTCAGTTGCACAAACCCTCCAGATTAGGAAAAGCCTGCAAGGCCCCTGAGCCCACCCCAATTTCATAGGCCACTCTGGAAAAAATGCACAGTCTGACACAGCCTGAGCATCTACCTCCAGGAAGACTCACAGGTCAAAGTCCCTAAGTCCGAAGGTTGAGGATGACATGCCCCTACAACCTCATAAGAACCCTAGCCTAGATATTCAGGCCTCTGTGCCCAGAGGCCTGGTCTTGAAATCCAACATATGATCCGACATGTGGTCCCTGAGCCATACAAGAGAACCCCTCCTGTCCCGAGAAGGGAACCTGGCTCCTGGGAACTGGGTCTAACCCTCAGTTTGGAGAATCCTGCATGGCCACAGACCCACAACCACATTCTTTTTTTTTATATAGATTTTATTTATTTATTTGACAGAGAGAGATCACAAGTAGGCATAGAGGAAGGCAGAGAGAGAGAGAGGAAGAAGCAGGCTCCCTGCTGAAGCAGAGAGCCCGATGCGGGACTCAATCCCAGGACCCTGAGATCATGACCTGAGCCGAAGGCAGTGGCTTATCCCAGTGAGCCACCCAGGCACCCTCACCACCACATTCTAAGGTCTCCCTGGACACCAAGCAGCATTGTGACTCATTAGACTGAGAACATCCGTCAACTCAGATCACTTGGAAATTTGAACAAAAACCAGCAGATCAAGCCTGCAATGTTCCTCAGCTGCAATGGTCATGCAAGGAAGACTTCCCAGGCCCCCATTCAGAGACCTCTGCTGTCGAATCTGTCTATAAGGGGGACCCTGGAGCCTTGTAAGCGGACTTCCCCTGTCCCACAGTAGGACACCTTGCTGTTTGGAGCAGCTCACAAGGTCCTGCTTGGGAAAATCTCCAAGAATTCTTGAGGCCACCCCACAATTCGTTGACCATCATGGATGCAAACCCAGCGTGAGCAGACATCTGACCCTCGCCCATACTCAGGTGCTGGAAATCTCGAAACAACCACTGCACAATGGAATGGTCCTGTGGTCGGCACTGAGCTTATCCGTGGCTTGTGTTTTCAGACTTCTGTCTTCACACTCCTCGCCTACAAGCCCTCCATATTGGGAATTCTGAAGCCACAGTGCAGCTTTCTGCCTGCCCACCAGAAAGAAGACGTGCCCTATGGGTCTTCGCAGAAACCCACATGAGGATCCTCCTGCACGGCCCTCAATGGCACCCCAATATAATAGACCGACCTCTGCATAAATTGTCTGTCTGACATCGCCTGATCCCCGACCTCCTGTCAGCCACCCAGATAGTGGGCCCCATATCCTCCAGGTGGGTCCAACCTTGGCCCGAGGCCATCATCTTGAAGCAACCTGGATATTCAGGTACCTGTCCCAGACTTAGCTCAAATTCCTGCCCATAGGGGACTCGGAAGCACAAAAGAGTGCTCCTCCTTCCCCATGGCCAGAAAACTGAATGTTGAGATGGCTGTACAACCCTGAGTGGGAACCAGGTGCATGGTCCATGAGACCACGCCTACGCAGGATGGGCAGCTGGGCACAAACAGGCATTGTGACCCTCAGAATGAGACCCCTTTCCAAAGATCCCCCTTGGGATCTGGACCAGGAACCCAAATCGAAGCTTTGGTTAAGTTTTCCCAGTG
The DNA here is from genome assembly GCF_964662115.1 of Mustela nivalis. Lineage (NCBI taxonomy): Eukaryota > Metazoa > Chordata > Mammalia > Carnivora > Mustelidae > Mustela > Mustela nivalis. Next base: position 312,596 of record NW_028135841.1, read on the forward strand.
TCTGGACCCAGAAACCATCTCTGGAATCCCTGTTTGGACAGGATCCCAGAGATGGAATACAGTCTTTTCCTCTTCCCCAGAAAGAAATCAAACTCTTGGGTGCCAAGCAGAATCACCAGAGTAGAAGAATATCCCATGGACACATGAGGTCACCCCTCCATTTAGTGGCCATCCTAGACACAAAATCCAGACAGAAAAGCCTGTGCTCCTCCCTCCCAGCCACCTGAATTTCAAATCCCGAGGAGCTTCCCTCAGGGTCTTCAGATTCGGACTGCCATCACCTCACTCCTATCTCTTATCCGAGGTTGTGTCTAAAGTCTTTGGTCCCAAAGTCCTGACACACATGACCTCCAGGATGGGGCCTCGAGAAACACATGACATCACTGGCCCTGCTCTCCTGAGGAAACCCTGCCCATCTCAGTTTCCCAAAATGTCCAGATTAGGAGAAAACTGCAAGGCCCCTGACTGCACCCCAATATCATAGGCCACTCTGGAAAAAGTGCACAGCCTGACACAGCCTCAGCACCTACCTCCAGGATGACATGCAGGCCAATGGCACTTAGTCCGAAGATTGAAACTTCCATGGCCCTAAAACCTCATCAGAACCCTAGCTTATGTTTTGAGGTCTCTCTCCCTAGAGGGCTGTTCTGGAAATTCAAGCATATGGTCCAACCTGTGGTCCGTGAGCCATACAAGAGCACACCTCCTGTCCCAAGAAGGAAACCTGGCTCCTGGGTACTGGGTCTAATCCTAAGGATAGAGAATCCTCAATGGTCAGAGAGCCGCCACCACATTCTAAGGTCTCCCTGGACACCAAGCAGCATTGGGACCTGTTAGACTGAGAACTTCCATCAACGCAAATCACTTGGAACTTGGAATCAGTGTCATTGATTCAAGCTTACCCTGTTCCTCACTGCAATGGTAACAAGAGATTGGCTTCCCAGGCCTCCATTCAGAGAGCATTGCTATCGAATCTTCCATATGGGGGACCCTGGAGCCCTGTAAGAAGACTTCTGCTGTCCCTTAGTAGGACACCTTGATGTTTGGAGCAGCTCACAAGCTCCAGCTTGGAAAAACCTCCAAGAATTCTTGAGGCCTCCCAACAATTTGTTGGCCATCATGGATACAAACTCCAGCGTGAGCAGACATCTTCCCCTCGCCCAGGTGCTGAAGATCTCGAAACAACTGCTGTACATTGGAATAGACATGTGCTCGGCACTGAGCGTAACCGTAGCTTATGTTTTCATACTTCTGTCCTCACACTCCTCGCCTGCAAACCCTCCAACTTGGATATTCTGGAGCCGTAATGCAGCCATCTGCCTGCTCACCAGATAGAAGAAGTGAAAAAAGGGTCTGTGCAAAAATCCCCCATGAGGATCCAGTTGCACAGCTCTCAAAAGCACCCCAATATCATAGGCCGAACTCTCCACGAATGTTCTGTCTGACACAGCTCGAGCCCGAGCTCCTGACAGCCACCCAGAAAGCAGGCCTCATTTTCTGCAGGTGGGTCCTGCCTTGGCCCGAGGACCTCATCTCAAAGTGAACTGGGTATTCAGGCCCCTGTCCCAGAACTTAGCTCAAATTCCTGCCCGTGGGGGAACCTGAAGCATAAAAAAGTACACCTCCTTCCCCATGGCAGGAAAACTGAATGTTGAGATGGCAGTCCAACCCTCAGAGTGGGAGCCAAGTGCATAGCCCATGAGGTCACACCCACTCAGCATGGGCATCTGGGCAAAAACAGGCATTGTGACCCTCAGAATGAGACCCATTTCCAACAAGAACACTCGGGAGCTGTACCAGAAAAACATAGAGCAGGACCCTAGGCCCAAATCCTAAGCCTTGTTGCGGTGATCCAGGCTCCAGAATCCAGGACCCATCTCTGGAATGGCTGTTTGGACGGGATCCCTGACTCATAAAACTGCGCTCCTCCCATCCCCCAGAAATACAACAAACTCTTGGGTGCCGAGCAGAATTCCCAGAGAGGTAGAATCTCACATGGACCCATGAGGCCACCCCTCCATTTCGTGGCCATCATAGACAAACAAGTCAGACAGAAAAGACTGTGCTCCTGCCTCACAGCCGTCCGAATTTCATATCTGGAGATGCTTCGCTCAGGGTCTGCAGATTGGGTCTGCCATCACCTCGAGCTTAACTCTTACCCGAGTTTGTGTCTGAAGACTTTGGACCCAGAGTCCTGACCCATATGCCCTCCAGGATGGGGCCTCCAGGAACACACAACAGCACTGGGCCAGCTCTCCCAAGGAATGTCAGCCTGTCTCAGTTTCCCAACCCACCAGATTAAGAGAAAATTTCAAGGCCCCTAATACCACCCCAATTCCATAGGAAGCTCCAGAAAAAATGCATAGTCTGACATAGCCTCAGAATATACCTCCAGGAAGACACCCAGGTCAATGGGAAGGGATGAAATGGCCTAACCCATGGCAGGTTCGATGTGCTGGGTGTGAAGCCAACTGTCTCAATGTCTCTCACAAGGTCTGGGCTCAGGCTATGTAAGACAGAGCATAGTGTTTAGGGTAGCCTATGCAATTGGGGTGTTGCCGAGGGCTGAGCAGGTTGATTTTCATTTGGGGTTTCTGAGCAATGCCATAGACAATGTTTTTCTTTGGGGGGCAGGCAGAGTGCTTCGTTCTGGAACCAGAATTCCCAATCATGAGGGCTTTTGGGCCAGGAGTGCTAGGGTAGAGTCTGAAAACAAAACATAGGGTGAGGTGGGGAGCAGGCCCACTCTGCAAAGGCTGAAAGGATATCTCATGCATCTGAAGTCAGGCTGAGGATCAGACATTGGCTGAGGTTGGATTGTGCCCTTGATGGCACCTTCATGAAGCAGGTGCCTCATGAGGCCAACGAAGTTTTCCCACGCTGAGTTTGGAGGTTGCCAAACCACAATGTTTCCTTCTGCGAGACAGTAGAGTCCTGTTGAATGGCTCCAGTACATACCATACGGAAGGACTGAAGAGGAGGGTTCAAAGGATGGATCCCTGAACAACATGCCTCGCATTCTCTTTGGCCATTAACGACAAGATATGTTTGTTCTGCTGGCTCTGGGGCAAGCTAACCAGTGGGCTGAGTTGAAATGGCCTCTCCTGAGGATGCGTCATAATGTGGGTTTCTGTCCATGGAGACCTTGGAATGTGATGGTTGTACTGTGGCCCTGCGGAATTCTCCGACCAGAAGGGTTTGATACAGATCCAGTAAGAAAGCACTCCATGTGGAGACGAGAGAGGTTTGGTTTGGAGCCTCAGAAAAACCTAATATGCTGGTATAAGAAACCAGTCCTCTGAGGACAGACACATGAAAACTAAAGCTAAGGTTCATATTAAAGCCTAAGGGCCTGTCCATTTCAATCTTCTGTCTCTGGAGATACTGTCTGAAAGTCTAAGTGGTGATAATGGCTCAGCTGGTGTCAGAGTGCCCCTTATAGTCCAGGGCAGCCTACACTATCAGGATGGCCTCAGGGGCCTTGGAACTTTTCCCTAACCTGTAGGGTTGTGGTCAATGGATTGGGCACACTTTCCTTGGAGATGGCAGGCACAATCTTTCACTGTGGCTCCAGATGCCCTAGCCTGGAGGGTGTGTGGGTCCCGGCTGTGGGCACATAAGTCTGAAAACAAAAACTCAGCTTATGAGTGGCGCCGAGGGTATGGCAAGCCGGATGTACAGATAAAGAGTGAGCTCCTTGGCTTGTGAATCAAGGGCGAGATTCCTTCAGGCTTTTGTCTCTGGATGCGTCCAGGATAGCCGTGGATTGTAGGGGGTGGCCTCAGTGACTGTGGACGAGTAACCTCTCTGGGGATTTGTCCCAGCTAACAGGAGTTTGGGGTCATTTTGTGGGAAGGGTGGAGTCCTGTTGTCTGGCTCATGTGTCTCTCCAAGAAAGTGATTCCAGAGCAGAGCCCCAGGAACAGGGGGGAGACTGGAAAACTCAAACACTGGTGAGGATTGGGTGTATAGGGGCTTGGCACGCCCCATATGAGGGCTCTTGGTCAAGGCCCTGACAGGCCTTTCTTTGATATTGGGCTCATGCTGAGGGTCACAGAGTGAATTTGTGCCCAAGGCAGCACTCAAGTTTGGGCGTGGTTTCAGGGGAAATGAAGGTTTCTCCCACCCTGAAGGTGTGACTCCATGCCAAGAGCAAGCCTTACAGCCATGGGGAAGAAGGAGTTCTGATTTGTGCTTCAGATTCCCAGTGTGTGGGGAATTGATATAATATCTGGGTTTAGATATCGGAAAACCAAGGTTAGGAAGAGATAACGGCATAAGACCATGGCATGTCAGAAGTGCTAGGTGTGTGGCCAGCTGTCTCCTTGCCTGTCTGGACGTCTGGCATCAGGCTGTGAAAGGCAGAGCATTAGTGCCCAGAGCAGCCTATTAAATCTGAGTGCCGTTGAGGCAAGAGCAGGTTGGTCCTCATCTGGGTTTTATGGAAAGCCCTCAAGGAAACGTTTTCTACCGGTGTGCAGTAACTTTGCAGGCTTGTGGTTCTGCAATTCCTACTCTGGAGGGATTGTTTGCCAGGAGTGTGAGGAAGGAAGTCTGAAAACACAAGCTAGCGTGAGGTTTGGGACCGAGGGCACGGCAGGCAACTCTGCAGAGGCTGAATCAAGATCTCCTGCATTGCGGTCATGTCTACTATGAGACGTGCTTCAAGCTAGAGTTTTTGACCATGATGGCCTCTCCCTGAAGGATATAGGGGCTTCATGAGGCCCGGCAGGTTTGCCGATTTCTCCTACACTGAAGGTTTGACTCACGGCCAGCAGCAAGGTTTCTTGCCATGGGGAAGGAGGGGTTCTGACTTATGCATCAGGTGCCCCCCTGTGCAGGGATTGGAGATAAGGTCTAGGTTCCGATGACTGAAAACCCAGGTTGGGAATGGATGGTGGCCTAAGGCAGTGGCGGGTCCAATGTGCTGGGTGTGCAGCCAGCTGTGTCGGTGTCTGTTGGAAGGTCTGGGCTCAGGCTTTTGTGAAAGAGCATCAGTGTTTAAGGTAGCCTATGCAATTGGGGTGTTGCCGAGGGCAAAGCAGTTTGATCCTCATTTGGGGTTTCTGTGCAGCACCATAGACAATGTTTTTCTCCTGGGAGGCAGGCAGAGTGCTTCATTGTGGCCCCAGAATTCCCAGTAGGGAGGGTTTGTGGGACAGGAGTGTGAGGACAGAAGTCTGAAAACACAAGCTAGTGTGAGGATTGGAGCCAAGGGCAGAGCAGGCCCACTCTGCAGAGGCTGAATCAAAATCTCCTGCATCTGAAGTCAGGCTGAGGATCAGACGTTGGCTGAGACTGGAGTATGTGTCCATGATGGCACCTTCATGAAGCGGGGGTATCATGAGGCCAAGGAAGTGTTCCCACGCTGAGTTTGGAGGATGCCCCAAACCACAAGGTTTCCTTCTGCGGGACATTCGAGTCCTGTTGCATGGCTCCAGGACATACCATACGGAAGGACAGGAGAGCAGGGTTCGAAGGATGGATCCCTGTACAGCATGCCTCGCATTCCCCTTGGCCATAAGCAACAAGATTTGTTTGATCTGCTGCCTCTGGGGCACGCTACCCAGGGGGCTGTGTTGAAAAAGCCTCTCCTGAGGATGCGTCATAATGTGCGTTTGGGGTCCATGGAGACCTTGGAATGTGCTGGTTGTTCAGTGGCCCTGCGGAACTCTCCTACCTGAAGGGTTTGATACATCCCCATTAAGAAAGCTCCCCATGTGGAGACGAGAGAGGTTTGGTTTGGTGCCTCAGAAAAGCCCCGTGTGCTGGTCTACGAAAACAGTCCTCTGAGGACGGACACATGGAAACCAAAGCTAAGGTTCAGATTAGGGCCTGGGGGCCTGTCCATTTCAACCTTCTGTCTCTGGGGACACTGTCTGAGAGTCTAAGTGGAGATAGTTGCTCCGCTGGTGTCAGAGAGCCCCTCTTAGTCCAGGGTGGCCTCCACAATTGATGGCCTCAGGGGCTTGGAGCTTTTCCCTAACCAGTAGGGTTGTGGTCAATGGATTGGGCACACTTTCCTTGGAGAGGACAGGCACAATTTTTCGCTGTGGCTCCACAGGCCCTAGCCTGGATGTTGTGTGTGTCCAGGCTGTGGGCACAGAAGTCTGAATACACAAACTCAGCTTAAGAGTGGTGGCTAGGGTATGGCAGGCCTGATGTACAGCCCGAGAGGGAGCTCCTGGGCCTCTGAAACAAGGGCGAGTGGGAGGCATTCCTTCAGGCTTTTGTCTCTGGATGTTGTGTCCGGGATAGCCGTGGATTGGAGGGGTGGCCTTAGGGACTGTGGAGGGGTATCCCTCTCTTGGGATTTGTCACAGCACCCACGAGTTTGGGGTCATTTTGTGGGAAGGGTGGAGTCGTGTAGTCTGGCTCATGGGTCTCTCCAAGAAAGGGATTCAAGGGCAGAGCCCCAGGTACAGGTGGGGCGACTGGAAAACTCTAACCCTGTTGAGGATTGGGTGCATAGGGGTTTGGCAAGCCCCATATGGGGGCTCTTGCTCTAGGCCCTCACAGGCCTTTCTTTGACATGGGGCTCATGCTGAGGGTCACAGTGTGAATTTGTGCACAAGCAGCACTCAAGTTTGGGCGTGGCATCAGGGGCCATGAAGGTTTCTCCCACCCTGAAGGTGTGACTCCATGCCAAGAGCAAGCTTTACAGCCATGGGGAAGGATGAGTTCTGTTTTGTGCTTGCGATACCCAGCTGTGTGGAGAATTGATATAATGTCTAGGTTCAGATATCTGAAAACCAAGGTTAGGATGAGGTGACGGCATAAGGCCATGGCGTGTCTGAAGTGCTGGGTGTGCGGCCAGCTATCTCCTTGTCTGTCTGGACGTCTGGCTTCAGGCTGTGTCAGGCAGAGCATGAGTGCCCTGAGCAGCCTATCCAGATCAGGTACCATCGAGGCTCGAGCAGGTTGATCCTCATCAGGGTTTTCTGGAGAGCCCCACAGGGAAATGTTTTTCTTCTGTTGGGCAGACACTGGGCTGGGTTTTGGTTCTGGAGTTCCTAGTCCGGAGGGCTTGTTTGCCAGGAGTGTGAGGAAGGAAGTCTGAAAACACAATCTACCATGAGGTTTGGGACCAAGGGCACGGCAGGGTCACTCTGCAGAGGCTGAATCGAGTTCTCCTGCACTGAGGTCATGTCAACCATGAGACGTGCCTCAGGCTAGAGTTTTTGTCCAGCATGGCCTCTTCCTGAAGGGTGTGGGGGCTACATGAGGCCAGGGAGGTTTGCCTACGATGGGATTTGTGAACTGCTCCAAACCTCAAGGTTTTTCCTTCTGCACGACAGTCGAGTTTTATTGGATGGTTCCAAGAGGCCCCATACTGAAAGCCTCGAGAGCAGGTGTCTAAGCATGGATGCCTGGGAACGCCACCTCATATTCCCACTCTTTAGTCAGGACAAGGCAGGCTCAATCTGCGGGCTCCTGGGTGAGCTACCCAGAGGGGAAAGTTGGAATGGACTCTCCTGAAGATGAGTCCTACTGTGGCTTGGTGGCCTGGGAGACCTTGGAATGTGGAGGTGGCTCAGGGACTCTGCAGGATTCTCCAACATGAGGTTTTTGACACGGCTCCAACAAGGAAACTTCCCATGTGGAGACGAGAGGAGTTCTATTCAGTGCCTCAGGAAAGCCCCATACCCTGTTCTTCGAACCAAAGCCTCTGAGGAGTGACACCTGGTAACCACGCAAGAGTTGAGATTAGGGCCTAAGGGCCTGTCCTGCTCAACCTTCTAACTCTGTTGACATCTGTGTGCATGCCTTCGTGGAGGTAGCTGCTCAGGTTGTGTCCGAATGCCCCTGTGAGTCCAGGGAGGCTCCCAGTAGTGGGATGTCCTCGGGGGCCTTGAGGTTTCTCATATTCTGGAGGTGTTTGTCCAAAGGAATGGACACAGTTTCCCAGGAGACAGGAGGCATAGTCCTGTGGAATGGGTCCAGAGGACCAAGCCAAGAGGCTGTGTTTGCCAGGGCTGTGGGGTCAGATGGCTGAAAAAGCAAACTTGGCTCAGCTAGGGGCCAAGGTAATGGCAGGCCTGATCTCCAACCCGTGAGGGGAGATCCTCTGGATATCAAAGGAGAGCAAGTGTGAGGCAGTCGCTCAGGCTTTTGTATCTGGGTGTTGCGTTCACAGTGGCCGTTCATGGTTGGGGTTGCTTCAGGGGCCGAGGAACAGCCTTCCTCTCGGGGAATTGTCCAAGCTCCCAAGTGTTTGGATTCATTCTGTGGGAAGGGAAGAGTACTGTTTTCTGCCACAGGGGACCCCCCAGGAGAGGGACTCTAGAGCTCAGCAGTGGGTTCCCTCAACTGGAATACAAACCTACTAGTTAGTCCTGGGTGCCTATGGGCAAGGCAAGCCACATAAGCGGGCTTTTGGTCCAGTCACTGAGAGGCGTTACTTGAATAAGGTACTCACGCTGAGGTTCACAATGTGTGTTTGTGCCCAAGGCGGCCCTCACGCTTGGGCGTGGCCTCATGGGCCATGCCCTTTTCTGCTACACTGAAGGTTTGACTCACTGCCAGCAGCAAGGTTTCTTGCCATGGGGAATGAGGGGTTCTGACTTGTGCATCAGGTTCCCCCTGTGCAGGGATTGGAGATAAGGTCTAGGTTCCGATGACTGAAAACCCAGGTTGGGAATGGATGGTGGCCTAAGGCAGTGGCCGGTCCAATGTGCTGGGTGTGCAGCCAGCTGTGTTGGTGTCTGTTGGAAGGTCTGGGCTCAGGCTTTTGCGACAGAGCATCAGTGTTTAAGGTAGCCTATGCAATTGGGGTGTTGCGGAGGGCAAAGCAGTTTGATCCTCATTTGGGGTTTCTGTGCAGCACCATAGACAATGTTTTTCTCCTGGGAGGCAGGAAGAGTGCTTCAGTGAGGCCCCAGAATTCCCAGTAGGGAAGGTTTGTAGGCCAGGAGTGTGAGGACGGAAGTCTGAAAACACAAGCTAGGGTGAGGATTGGAGCCAAGGGCAGAGCAGGCCCAATCTGCAGAGGCTAAATCAAAATCTCCTGCATCTGAAGTCAGGCTGTGGATCAGACGTTGGCTGAGACTGGAGTATGTGTCCATGATGGCACCTTCATGAAGCGGGGTTATCATGAGGCCAAGGAAGTGTTCCCACGCTGAGTTTGGAGGATGCCCCAAACCACAAGGTTTCCTTCTGCGGGACATTCGAGTCCTGTTGCATGGCTCCAGGACATACCATACGGAAGGACTGGAGAGCAGGGTTCGAAGGATGGATCCCTGTACAGCATGCCTCGCATTCCCCTTGGCCATAAGCGACAAAATATGTTTGATCTGCTGCCTCTGGGGCACGCTACCCAGGGGGCTGAGTTGAAATGGCCTCTCCAGAGGATGCGTCATAATGTGCGTTTGGGTCCATGGAGACCTTGGAATGTGCTGGTTGTTCAGTGGCCCTGCGGAACTCTCCTACCTGAAGGGTTTGATACATCCCCAGTTAGAAATCTCCCCATGTGGAGACGAGAGAGGTTTGGTTTGATGCCTCAGAAAAGCCCCGTGTGCCGGTCTACGAAAACAGTCCTCTGAGGACGGACACATGGAAACCAAAGCTAAGGTTCAGATTAGGGCCTGGGGGCCTGTCCATTTCAACCTTCGGTCTCTGGGGACACTGTCTGAGAGTCTAAGTGGAGATAGTTGCTCCGCTGGTGTCAGAGAGCCCCTTTAGTCCAGGGTGGCCTATACTATTTTTGGCCTCAGGGACCTTGGAGCTTTTCCCTAACCTGTAGGGTTGTGGTCAATGGATTGGGCACACTTTCCTTGGAGAGGGCAGGCACAATCTTTCGCTGTTTAGATCAGAGGCCCTAGCCTGGATGTTGTGTGGGTCCAGGCTGTGGGCACAGAAGTCGGAATACACAAACTCAGCTTATGAGTGGCGCCTAGGGTATGGCAGGCCGGATGTACAGCCCGAGAGGGAGCTCCTGGGCCTCTGAAACAAGGGCGAGTGGGAGGCGTTCCTTCAGGCTTTTGTCTCTGGATGTTGTGTCCGGGATAGCCGTGGATTGGAGCGGTGGCCTCAGGTACTGTGGACGAGTATCCCTCTCTGGGGATTTGTCCCAGCTCCCAAGAGTTTTGGGTCATATTTTGGGAAGGTTGGAGTCGTGTTGTCTGGCTCATGGGTCTCTCCAAGAAAGGGATTCCAGAGCAGAGCTCCAGGTACGGGCGGGGCGACTGGAAAATTCAAACCGTGGTGAGGATTGGGTGCATAGGGGCTTGGCAAGCCCCATATGGGGGCTCTTGGTCCAGGCCCTGACAGGCCTTTCTTTGACATGGGGCTCATGCTGAGGGTCACAGTGTGAATTTGTGCCCAAGCATCACTCAAGTTTGGGCGTGGCATCAGGGGCCATGAAGGATTCTCCCACCATGAAGGTGTGACTCCAAGTCAAGAGCAAGCTTGACAGCCATGGGGAAGGAGGAGTTCTGTTTTGTGCTTGCTATACCCAGCTGTGTGGAGAATTGATATAATGTCTAGGTTCAGATATCTGAAAACCAAGGTTAGGATGAGGTGACGGCATAAGACCATGGCGTGTCCGAAGTGCTGGGTGTGCGGCCACCTGTCTCCTTGTCTGTCTGGACGTCTGGCTTCAGGCTGTGTCAGGCAGAGCATGAGTGCCCAGAGCAGCCTATCCAGTTTGGGTAACGTCGAGGCCCGAGCAGGTTGATCCTCATCTGGGTTTTCTGGAGAACCCCACAGGGAAACGTTTTTCTTCCGTTGGGCAGACACTGGGCTGGGTTTTGGTTCCGGAGTTCCTAGTCCGGAGGGCTTGTTTGCCAGGAGTGTGAGGAAGGAAGTCTGAAAACACAAGCTAGCGTGAGGTTTGGGACCGAGGTCACGGCATGCCCACACTGCAGAGGCTGAATCGAGATCTCCTGCACTGAGGTCATGTCAACTATGAGACGTGCCTCAGGCTAGAGTTCTTGTCCAGCATGGCCTCTTCCTGAAGGGTGTGGGGGCTTCATGAGGCCAGAAAGTTTTGCCTACGATGGGATTTGTGAACTGCTCCAAAACTGAAGGTTACCTTCTGCACGACAGTCGAGTCCTATTTGATGGTTGAAAGAGGCCCCCTATGGAAAGACTCGAGAGCAGGTGTCTAAGCATGGATGCCTGGGAACGCCACCTCATATTCCCACTCTTTAGTCAGGACAAGGCAGGCTCAATCTGCGGGCTCCTGGGTGAGCTATCCAGAGGGGAGAGTTGAAATGGACTCTCCTGAAGATGAGCCCAACTGTGGTTTGGTGCCCTGGGAGACGTTGGAATGTGGAGGTGGCTCAGGGACTCTGCAGGATTCTCCAACATGAGGTGTTTGACACGGCTCCAACAAGGAAACTTCCCATGTGGAGACGAGAGGAGTTCTGTTCCGTGCCTCAGGAAAGCCCCATACCCTGTTCTTCGAACCAAAGCCTCTGAGGAGTGACACCTGGAAACCAAAGCAAGAGTTGAGACTACGGCCTAAAGGCCTGTCCGGCTCAACCTTCTATCTCTGATGATATCTGTGTGCATGCATTCATGGATGTAGCTGCTCAGCTTGTGACCGAATGCCCCTGTGAGTCCAGTGAGGCTCCCAGTAGTGGGATGTCCTCGGAGGCCTTGAGGTTACTCATATTCTGGAGGTGTGTGGCCAAAGGAATGGACACAATTTCCCAGGAGAGAGAAGGCACGGTCCTGTGGTATGGCTCCAGAGGACCCAGCCTAGAGGCTCTGTTTGCCAGGGCAGTGGGGACAGATGTCTGAAAAAGCAAACTTGGCTCAGCTAGGGGCCAATATAATGGCAGGCCTGATCTCTAGTCCGTGAAGGGAGATCCTCTGGAAATCAAAGTAGGGCAAGTGGGAGGCAGTCACTCAGGATTTTGTCTCTGGGTGTTGCGTTTACAGTGTCCGGTCAGGTTATGGGTTGTCTTAGAGGCGGAGGGAGTGGGAATGAAGAGTACTGTTTTCTGCCACAGGGGACCCCCCAGGAGAGGGACTCTAGTCACAGCAGTGGGTTCCCTCAACTGGAATACACACCATCTAGTTAGTCCTGGGTGCCTATGGGCATGGCAAGCCACATATGCGGGCTTTTGGTCCTGTCACTGAGAGGCGTTACTTGAATAAGGTACTCACGCTGAGGGTCACAATGTGTGTTTGTGCCCAAGGCGGCCCTCACGCTTGGGCGTGGCCTCATGGGCCATGCCGTTTTCTCCTACACTGAAGGTTTGACTCACTGCCAGCAGCAAGGTTTCTTGCCAGGGGGAAGGAGGGGTTCTGACTTGTGCATCAGGTTCCCCCCTGTGCAGGGATTGGAGATAAGGTCTAGGTTCCGATGACTGAAAACCCAGGTTGGGAATGGATGGTGGCCTAAGGCAGTGGCGTGTCCAATGTGCTGGGTGTGCAGCCAGCTGTGTCGGTGTCTGTTGGAAGGTCTGGGCTCAGGCTATTTGCGACAGAGCATCACTGTTTAAGGTAGCCTATGCAATTGGGGTGTTGCCGAGGGCCAAGCTGTTTGATCCTCATTTGGGGTTTCAGGGCAGCGCCATAGACAATGTTTTTCTCCTGGGAGGCAGGCACAGTGCTTCATTGTGGCCCCAGAATTCCCAGTAGGGAGGGTTTGTGGGCCAGGAGTGTGAGGACGGAAGTCTGAAAACACAAGCTAGTGTGAGGATTGGAACCAAGGGCAGAGCAGGCCCACTCTGCAGAGGCTGAATCAAAATCTCCTGCATCTGAAGTCAGGCTGAGGATCAGACGTTGGCTGAGGCTGGAGTATGTGTCCATGATGGCACCTTCATGAAGTGGGGGCCTCATGAGGCCAAGGAAGTTTTCCCACGCTGAGTTTGGAGGTTGCCCCAAACCACAAGGTTTCCTTCTGCGGGACATTCGAGTCCTGTTGCATGGCTCCAGGACATACCATACGGAAGGACTGGAGAGCAGGGTTCGAAGGATGGATCCCTGTACAGCATGCCTCGCATTCCCATTGGCTATTAGCGACAAGATATGTTTGATCTGCTGCCTCTGGAACACGCGACCCAGGGGGCTGAGTTGAAATGGCCTCTCCTGAGGATGCGTCATAATGTGCGTTTGGGTCCATGGAGACCTTGGAAAGTGCTGGTTGTTCAGTGGCCCTGCGGAACTCCCCTACCTGAAGTGTTTGATACATCCCAGTAAGAAAGCTGCCCATGTGGAGATGAGAGAGGTCTGGTTTGGTGCCTCAGAAAAGCCCCATGTGCTGGTCTACGAAAACAGTCCTCTGAGAACGGAAACATGGAAACCAAAGCTAAGGTTCAGATTAGGGCCTGGGGGCCTGTCCATTTCAACCTTCTGTCTCTGGGGACACTGTCTGAGAGTCTAAGTGGAGATAGTTGCTCCGCTGGTGTCAGAGAGCCCCTCTTAGTCCAGGGTGGCCTAACAATTGATGGCC